>NC_143399.1:7440988-7740988 GCF_052110815.1 Crocodylus siamensis
ATTGGCAAAATATCAGGTATCATGAGCAGGCTAAGCAAACAAATGTAGAACAGCAACTGACTACTAAGACCAAGGTCATGCTTGTGTCAACATTCTTTTGTATGGCGGCAAATCCTGACTGATATACTTAAGAAAAACACCTACCTAAACCACTTCTACTTACATTGTCTTCACCCTAGCAATTTCCTGGTCGGAAAAGGTGGCCAAGCTGAAGTCTTGGGACATGCCAACATTGCAAGCATCCATTCCCTTCTCAGTATTGACTTCAATATGCAGAGAATGAATGATGGCCATATAGTCAGCAGCTCTTGTATGGAGAACTCTTTACAGGAAGAAGGCTATGTAGGCATCCTTATCTCTGTTACAAATAGGTTTGCAAAAGAGATATGAAGGCAACAAATGTCAAGCCAAATGACTTAGAGAAGACTGTTGAGGAGCAAAGTGCTTAGAAACAGCCCATTAACCATGGAATGAAGGCTTCTGAGGAAAGAAAAGCCCAACATGCAGAGGAAAGAAGCCGCCTCAGGAAGAACCGTGCACCATATTCAGGACTGTTAGATACAAGCTTCGCATGTGGTAAATGCAGAAGGGACTGTCACTCAAGAATTGGGCTTTATAGCCACTCTTACAGATGTTCAGCAAGCTGATGTCTCACTCGGCACGATTCTGTTGTTTCACGAAACAGAAGCCTACTGCCTGAGAGGCAGTGTCAAAAGCCTTGCTAAAGTCAAGGTACATCACAACCATTGCTCTTCCCTCATCCACAGAGCCTGGCCCTTTATCATAGAAAGGAATCAGGTCAGACATGGCTTGCTTTTTGGTGGATCCATGCTGGCTGTTCCTGATCACCTTGTTCTCCTCTAGTTGCTTCAAAACACATTCCTTGACTTTCCAAAACACATTCCATGATCTTTCTAGGTATGGAGATCAGACTGGTCTATAATGCTCTGGATCCTGCCTCTTCCCTTTCTGTCATGGGCCTTAACAGACATCTGCTCTGTTCCTGGGCTCTCTGGCTTTCTTGGTTCCTGATCTGCAGAATCCCTTTTTATTGCCTTTTATGTCCCTTGCTGCTTGACCTCTCTAAATTGCCTGATTTTTTTCCTCCCTGCATGCCCAAGCGATACTTTTATACTCTTCCCTAATACTCTGACCAAGTTTACACTTCGTAGGATTCCTTTTTGCGGTTTCAGCTCATTGAAGAAATTGCAGCCTACTCAGGCTGGTCTCCTATTATACTTCCCATTCTTCCTTCACATCAGGAAAGCTTGCTCTTGTGCTCTTAATACAGCCTCCTTAAAGTACAGCCAGCTCTCCTGGACTCCTTTTCCCCTCAGACTTGCCTTCCAGGGGATTCTGCCCACCAGCTCCCTGGGTTTGTCAGTCTTTTTCTGATGTCAAGTGTCTAGTCTGCTGCTCTCCTCTCCTCCCCTTAGATTTCATGGACATTAGGGCTGGAAGGGACCTCAAAGATCATCAAGTCCAGCCCCCTGCCCCAGGGGCAGGAAGTCAGCTAGGGTCAAAGGATCCCAGCAAGATAAGCATCCAAACGTTCTTGAATTAATCCAGAGTAGGTGCCTGCACCACAGAATCATAGAAGTGGGGTCGGAAGGGACCTTGTAGATCTTCAAGTCCGACACCCTGCCTGGGCAGGAGAAAAAACTGGGCTCAAATGATTCCAGCCAGGTAGGCATCAAGCCTCTTCTTAAAGACCCCCAGGGTAGGAGCCAGCACCACTTCCCTTGGAAGTTGGTTCCAGATCCTAGCCGCCCTGACTGTGAAGTAGTTCTTACGGAAGTCTAATCTAAACCTACTCTCCCACCACTTCTGGAGGGAGTCTATTCCAGGTCTTGGGGGCTTGGACAGTAAATAAATTTTTCCTGATGTCCAGCCTAAAACAGTCTTGGAGGAGTTTATGACCATTAGTCCTTGGGACGCTCTGGTGAACAGACGTTCCCCCAGACCCTGATGTACACCCCTTATGTACTTATAGGCAACCACCAGGTCCCCCCTGAGCCTGTACTTTTCCAAGCTGAAGAGTCCCATGGCTCTCAGCCTCTCTTCATAAGGCCTGTTCTCTTGCCCTCTGATCATGCGCATGGCTGTCCTCTGGAATCTCTCAAGCTTCTCGACATCCTTCTTGAATTATGGAGCCCAGATTGGATGCAGTACTCCAGCTGCGGCCTCACCAAAGCCGAGTACAGTAAGAGGATGACATCCTGAGATTTACTTGAGAAGCATCTATCTATACAAGCCAGAGTTTTGTTTGCCTTACCAGTTGCAACATCGCATTGGTGACTCATGTTCATCTTGTGGTCAATCATAACCCCAAAGTTTCTTTCAGCCATGGTGCTAGCGAGTGTAGCACCACCAAGCCTTTAAGCATACTGTCGAGTTTTTTTCCCCCCCAAGGATTACCTTGCACTTATCGGTATTGAATATCATCAGGTTTGTATCCGCCCACTTACTAAGCTTATCCAAGTTGGCCTGGATCACTAGCCTGTCCTCAAGTGTGGACTCTATGCCCCAAAGTTTAGTGTCATCGGCAAATTTGGCCAGTGTACTTCTGACACCCATGTCCACATCATTGATAATGCCCACATCATTGATAAAATCTTGAACTCTATCACTTCATAGTCACTGGGTGTGTCTACACATGCAATTACTACACCTGAATCTTCTTTGCAGAAAATACAGGGCCATTAAACTGCACCCCGCACACATGTGAAAGTGCATCCATCAGGAGCAAATGTTCCCAGTGGGAGCAGTTTACTCCAGGGTTGCTCCTGCCCTGCTCTGCCTTCCTGCAGAAGCCAGAGGGAGCTCCAGGCTCCCCTGGATGCCAACCCAGGGCTGGTAGGGGGTATGGGGGCTGGTCCCAAGTCTCCATGGGTCAGGGATGAGCCGTCCCAGCAGTCAGAAGTTAATGTGCATTAGATTAAATCTACTGTGCATTAGCGCATTAGCACAGTGTTGTCAGCTGCGCTAATGAGCAGAATTAGTCTTCTAGGAAGACTAATTCGTTAGCCTTAAGGAAAGGATACTCAGGGCCCAAGGGGTATCCATCCCAACAAGAAGCAAGGGGGGCAAGAGTGCCCGAAAGCCCCCCTGGCTCACCAAGGGTGTCCGGGAATGCCTGGTTGCCAAAAAAGCGGCGTACACCTGGTGGAAGGGGGGTGCTATCTCCAAAGAGATAGCACCCCCTATACCTCCTCTGCTCGGGCCTATAGGGGGCTGTCAGGACAGCAAAGGCGGGCATGGAGCTAAGACTAGCATCCAAGATCAAGGATAATAAAAAGTCCCTTTTCAAATATATAGGGAGGATGAAGAAGGCACCGGGTAATGTGGGGCCCCTGCAAAATACGCTGGGCAATCTGGTGGTCGCCCCAGAGGAGAAAGCGGACCTCTTTAACCAATTCTTCACCTCCGTTTTCTTGTGCAGAGACTGGGACTTCCCCACCGTGATGCAAGACAGACTTGAGGGGAACGCCTCCAGACCTCAGGTTGGGAAGGACCAGGTTAGAGAGCTTCTGGAGGGGCTGGACGTGTTCAAGTCAGCGGGTCCAGATGCTCTCCACCCCAGGGTGTTGAGGGAGCTAGCTGGGGTTATTGCAGGGCCCTTGGCATGGCTTTATGAGCGCTCGTGGTGCTCGGGCCAGGTGCCAGATGATTGGAAGATAGCTAACATGGTCCCCATCTTCAAAAAAGGGAAGAGAGAGGACCCGGGCAACTATAGGCCCGTCAGTCTTACCTCAATCCTAGGGAAACTCTTTGAGAAGATCCTCAAGGAGCACATCTGTGATGGGCCGGCTTCAGGGATGATGCTCAAGGGCAACTAGCATGGTTTCATTAGGGGCAGGTCATGTCAGACCAACCTGATTGCCTTTTATGATCAGGTCACAAAGGCAATGGATACAGGTGTCACCGTGGACGTAGTCTTTCTAGACTTCAGCAAGGCCTTTGACACCGTCTCCCACCTCCATCCTCATTAAAAAACTAGGCGACTGTGGCATTGATGCCTACACAGTCAGATGGATTGCAGATTGGCTGAAGGGTTGTACTCAGAGGGTGGTGGTGGATGGGTCATATTCGACCTGGGGGGAAGTGGGCAGCAGAGTCCCCCAGGGCTCGGTCCTTGGGCCTGCGCTGTTCAATTTCTTCATCAGAGATTTGGACGACGGGGTGAAAAGCAACCTGTTTAAATTAAACCAAAATTTGGGGTGAGGTGAGCACGCTAGTAGGGAGGGAAAGATTGCAACAAGATCTGGATAGGTTACAGGGGTGGGCTAACATAAACAGGATGCGTTTCAATACTGACAAGTGCAGGGTGCTGCACTGGGGCAGTAGAAACCAGCAGCACACTTATAGAATGGGAAACTCCCTTCCTGGGAGCACGGAGGCAGAAAGGGATCTTGGAGTCATTACTGACTCCAAGATGAGCATGGGCCGACAATGCGAGATCATGGTTGGCAGGGCTAACCGGACCTTGTCGTGCATCCACAGATACATCTCAAGCAGGTCCAGGGAGGTGATTCTCCCCCTCTACGCAACACTGGTCAGGCCACAGCTGGAGTACTGCGTCCAGTTCTGTGAGCCCCACTTCAGGAGGGATGTGGACAACATTGAAAGGGTCCAGAGGAGCCACCCGCATGATCCGGGGACAACAGGGCAGACCCTACAATGAGAGACTGTGGGACGTGAACCTGTTCAGCCTTCACAAGAGAAGGCTGAGGGGGGACCTGGTGACTGTCTATAAACTCACTACGAGGGACCAGAAGGGTTTGGGAGAGACACTGTTTCCCCTAGTGCCCCCTGGCATAACAAGGAATAACAGCCACAAGTTGTTGGAGAGTAGGTTTAGATTAGACATCCACAAGAACTATTTCACAGTTAGTAGCACAGTTAGTAGTTCCAAGAGAAGTGGTGCTGGCTCTTACCCTGGGGGTCTTTAAGAAGAGGCTTGATGCCTACCTGGCTGGACTCATTTGAGTCCAGTTTTTCTCTGGCCCAGGCGGGGGGGTCAGACTTGAAGATCTACAAGGTCCCTTCCGACCCTATTTCTATGATTCTGCACATTAAGCCTCTCATGTAGATGCGCCCAGTAAATCCTGCACACATGTAGATGGTGATGCTTTATTGCACATTAGAGTAGTCTAATGTGCAGTAAAACATCTCGTATAGACACACCCACTGTCACCCAAAGCTACCTTCCACTTTCATATACACAAGCAATTCCTCCCTGGCTGTGACAGCAAGTCAAGAAGAGCTTTTGGCCTTGCTACCATCTGCATCAAAAAGTTATTCCCAACAAACTCATAAGAATTCCAATATACCTAGGTCATAAAATATTCTAATCTAATTCCATAACTCCTGTGGGCAATTAAATGATATGCCTGTCAAGTCAGCCTAACAGAAAATGAGCATCATGTCAATCAAATGATTTTGAGCTTTTAAGAGTTATTATAATAACAATGTTCTTATACTTAAATATATAAACTCTTGACTACTATAACACACAATCACTTCATAAAAATACTAAGCTCTTTCATTGTAGCAAGATAACCACAAAGCATTCAGTATATTTAACTGATAATTGGCGCAATGAACTTGGTCTTTGATTCTGTTCCTAGATCGACGACTGATCTGGGGTAGCTCTGAACAAATCAAAGCCAGAATATTCAAAAATGATAATTAGCACTGTATGGCTCTTGTCTGAGCCTGCATGAGGAATAGTTAGCCAGAATGGAAAACAAACTGTAAAAGTAGATGTCACAAGTAAAAATCTACAGCCCCTTTATGGATTTAAGCTTACTCAACCTGCTCAGAAGGCTGAGGCTTACTTTACTTTATTCCTCACAACCCATGGTTCTTTCACCCTCAGCAATCCTTGTCCCACTAAGTACCAAATACGAGATAAGGTCTTCAGCAGTATTTGGTGAGTCAAGTAGAAAAGATAAAAAGACTGATCATCAGCATAGTGAAAACACCATGTTCCACTCTTCCTGGACTTTCTTAATGACTGTATACCCACACTTAATCAGACGAACAAAAATGCAGCAAAGTAAAGGCACACAAGAAACAGCAGGACAGTGTCCCAATAAGAGACCCTTGTGCCAGAAAAAAATTGTCCTCAACTAATCTGGCACCTTTTGGGGACAAAGCTGCTGAAGGGCAGCTCTGTCTGTCTATTCCTACTACACACCTGAATCAACATCACTGCCTAATCAGTAGCATTGAAGACAACTTACAAAACTTAAAATATCAGTGTACATGCCTGATTTTTAGCCATTGTCTGTTGCCAAGAGAAGACCAGTATGTAAGACAGATGATCCAGCAGGTGAGTCAGGAGACCTGAGTTCAATTCTTGTCTTAGCCACAGGCTTCCTCTGTGATGTTGGGCAAATGACTTGACCTATTCAGTTCCCCATGAAAAATTAGAGTTAATTCCTTACCTCACTGCTGAGTTGTGAAGACAAAATTGACTGATGACTGGTTTGGTGTTTTCAGTGATGAGGTTGCAGAAATAACTAAATAGGTCATTTGCTGAAGTATCAGTTTTGGCTCCATGCCATTGGCAAGTCAGTATACAGTGACAGGTCAAGGAGATTTAAGAGATTTAAGTACTGTAAGTGTTTTCGTGCCACAGCTTTCGTTCATCAGAACCACAAATGCAAGAAATCACACTGAATAATAGCTAACTCAGGGCTGTGTGTAGACAAAACAAGAGGCATGCGTGCACTACACTTTAAAGCGAGCTACATGCTTTTGCAGCACTTCAATGGTGTCAGCGATTGCATGCCTCGGTGGCGTATTGTGCATTAATTCCCGCCACTGTAGGAAATTCAGCGGCAAAATGCGCCTTAAATGACTTGGGGCGCAGCAAACTAAAACTCCTTCGAGCCCTTTGAGAATTTTAGTTCGCTGCTCCTACAGCCGCGAAGCACCGGGCTCTGTGCAGCTCCGCGTCTCTGCAGGAAGCCTTGCAGGCAGCCTGGCAGCAGCCCAGGAAAGCAGCTCCACCCAAGAAAAGCAGCAAGCCTGATCTTTTTTTTTCTTTCTCCCCTGGAGCCTGCCCACCTGCCTGAGCTGCACGGGGGCCTGGTACTTCCCTGCACAGCTGCAGTGCCACCCAGGACCACCCGAGCCGGGTGCCTGTGGGCTGCTGCTGTGGAGGGAAGCACAAGCCCCCACAGCCCAGGGACAGCTCCACCCGTCGGCAGCTCACCCTCCCCACCCCACCCGAGAGGCAGGTATGTCAGAGGGCTGTGTGCATGACATGGGGGTTTAATCAGCCCTAAATGGAAGCTGTGGTTTTTAAAACCCACCGCTTCAATTTAGGGCCCCCATTTCGTCTAAACACACAGAGTATTGGCATCAAATGTTGGGTTTCTTAAGCAATGGACACACACTACCTAAACAGGTTACAGGGGCGGGCGGATGAGAACAGGATGGGATTCAACACTGACAAGTGCAAGGTGCTGCACCTGGGGAGGAAGAACCAGCATCATACCTACAGACTGGGGAACTCCCTTCTCATCAGTGCAGAGGCAGAAAAGGATCTTGGAGTCATTATTGATGCCAAGATGAATATGGGCAGGCAGCGTGGGGATGCAGTCAGGAAGGCCAATCACACGTTGTCATGTATCCACAGGCGATCCTCCCCCTCTATGTGGCACTGGTCAGGCCGCAGCTGGAGTACTGCGTCCAGTTCTGGGCGCCGCACTTCAGGAGGGATGTGGACAGCATGGAGAGGGTCCAGAGGAGGCCACTTGCATGATCGGGGGGCAGCAGGGCAGGCCCTATGAGGAGAGGCTACGGGACCTGAACCTGTTCAGCCTCCACAAGAGAAGGCCGAGGGGGGATCTAGCGGCCTGTTACAAACTAGTCAGAGGGGACCAGCAGGCACTGGGGGAGTCCCTGTTCCCCCGAGCACGCCCAGGAGTGACCACGAATAACGGTCACAAGCTGGCAGAGGGTAGATTCAGATTAGACATCAGGAGGCGCTACTTCACGGTCAGGGCGGCTGGGATCTGGAACCAACTTCCAAGCAAAGTGTTGCTGGCTCCTACCTGGGGGGTCTTTAAGACAAGGCTTGACAATCACCTTGCTGGGGCCATTTGACCCCAGTACTCTTTCCTGCCATGGCAGGGGGTCGGATTCGATGATCTGCTCAGGTCCCGTCCGACCCTACTAACTATGAAACTACCTTCCTAGAAAGGCACCTAACCTAGGCACTGATAATCTTTACCAAACATGGACTTTCCCCCACTGTGTGTGACTATTTAGCTATGACTCTAATTGCCTGGCAGGCGCCAGAAAAAAAGAAGGCTATAGGAGGCATTTCTGAAACATGCTGTATGGTGAAGGCTGATGAAAGAAATCCCATTTTGCATTTTATCTGTGTGTTTTAGGACTGGTTTTACCTTGTCTGTTTGGCTTCTTGAATGCTGCCTTTTAACAATACTTCTGGGTGTTTTTCCTTACATTCTTACTTGATTTTTGTTTGGGGTGTGCCTTTTGTCTGTGATTCAATTAAAGTCTGCCTAATTATACTTTATACTGCATCTGAGGATTTTAATTTCCTCACTTTTGAGTTCAGGGATTTTTCAATTTGCCTCCTCATTTAAAAAATCTTTTCTAATATTTAGGTGCTATTTTTTTAGAATGATTCCCTCCCCAAACACATTAAAATTAATTACAGTATTAATTATACCTCAATTACAGTTACTTTTTAAAGCAAGTCTTATGACTTGCTGTGACGATCACACAGGAAAAAAAATTCTCTTCTTGTATTCTCTAGAACTGGCAACTCTAAGCAGTAATTCTTTAAGCATTTCACAAGTTGCTTCTCTAAGCGGTGCCCCCTTTTAATATTTGACCGGGCGGCACCGCAGATGTGCACAGCTGAAATTATCCATTATGATTTAATAAATGTTTTTAAATAGTATATTGTTCCATATCAAATCATTAGACTGTCTTTTTTCATTTTTACTTAGAAGTGACAAGGGATTGCAGAACAAAAACCTAAACAGTGTTTGGAATTTCCTATTTTCCAGGAAACAAACATCAGCAAAACAGCGCTCATACATATTAGCACTTTGGCATTAGCACTGCAATAACAGGCATCAAACTACAGAAAAATACTACTTACTCACACAAAATAGATTCAGCAGTTACTTACAAGTAAACAAGTGGCTAAGTTGATAACATTTAAAGAACATGAGATGTAAGTGAAATGTCTTCAGTACTGAGCAAACAAATCAAAATGCCATCAATGTAAAACTGTAGAGAGGAAGAATGTTCTGCAATGTACAGCTCAATTCTAAAAAAGCTTTCTAGTGACTGTAAGTGAAGATAGCAACCATGGTAAGCGTCTTAGATTTAAAAGTTGCCTTAACAAGAAAATGGTGTTATTCATTATTCCAACTAAAAATATATTTACTATCTGCAGAATTGGTTTTATTTGGAACAGTTTGCAGAATAAACCCTGCAGTTCTGGTCTGTGATGTGGGACAGGAACTAATAGCTCACGGAGGATTGAATTTAGCAAAGGTGAAACTCAAGGAGAACTTAAGATCTGACTGTGCCATAGTAGCAATTCAGACTACTGGGAAGACATTTTTATTCTCACTGTAGGTTTCCCTCGATTTATGCGGGTTCTTTATATGCGAATTCACTCTTATGCAATGGGCATATTTAGACCCATATATGCAAGGTAAATCACCCTTATGTGATCAGTATAGACGCCCTCCTACCCAAGCAGATAGGTCTGTGTGGGGAGGGGAAAGGGCCGTGGCCCCACTCACCCCAGTCCCGGCTGCAGTGACCCTGGAAGCGTTGGCGCCAGTGACCTTCAGCCGTGCTCCGCCTGTCTCCCGGCACCTGGGCTCACCCCAGCTCCTGGGCTGTGCCATGCTGTGGTGCAGGCAGCTGGTGTCAGCTGCTCCCGGGGCCGCTCCAGCACGGGCTGGCATAAGTGCAGACAAGCAGAGCCCCAGGGGGTGTGGGACACAGCACTCACCCCAGCCCCGGCTGCAGCAGCCCCAGAAGCAGCCAGTACCAGCTGCCTGTACCAGGGCACTGTGCAGCCCAGGAGCAGAGGTGAGTGGGGACAGGCAGAGCAAGGTGCAGCCCAGTGGCTGCAGGCAGCTGGTGCCAGCTGCTCCCAGGGCCACTGCAGCCAGGGCTGGCGTGAGTGTCGCTTTGTTCCCTCTGCTTTGCTGCCCTGTGCGGCCCCAGGACCAGCACCCCTTCCCCCACTCCTTCCCAAGTCCCAGTCTCACTCCCTCACTGCCATGGGAACCCATCCCTATTCATTACATTGTAAAGTGGATTTGCTATCTGCAAATTCGATTTATGTGCCGTTCTCCAGGAACATACATACAGCATAAATCGAGGGAAACCTGTAATGTCTAAGAAACCCACTGCAAAATGAGAAAACCTGGAGGAAAAGCCAGTGAATAAAACAGAATACATCAACAAATCTGCATCATGTATTTAATAAGTGTTTAAAACCACAACTTTGTCCTCCAAATCCCTTTTCATGACCTAACTCTACCACAGATCCTAAAAAACTGTCGGTCAGTTTTATCTGAGTTTAGACAGGGATAGATGATATTTGTTTGCTTTATGCTAAAATTTACAAAATTTTCGAACACTTCTATATACAGTATAAATGTATTGGAATATCCTTCTCCCCTCTTGCTTTTCTTCAATAGGGCCAGATCATGCCAATATTTACATATATAGGTAAGCTTATGAAAATAAGTCGTCCAATTGAACTCAATCCCTTTGTTTGCAGGATCAAGATCTGCTGTGTAAGAATACTGTCTATTTTTTTTGTCCATCTTTTAGACCACAATAGAGGGCCAACAATTTTGGCAGGTATGCCACAAATTAACCCTACGCCCTCCTTAAGTGCCACTCAGCTCTCCACCCCCTGACTGATCTTTTGCTCTACTTTCTGCTTCTTTCCATATCTGCCGCTGGGCTCTCTATCCCCTCCCAAGTCTGCTGAGAGAGACTGTCCATAACACTTTTTGCACCCATGCCATAGGTTGGCCACCACTGATATATCCCAAAGAGCTTGAATCCTCATGAGTGGATTGAATTAGTCAATGGATTGGCTGCTTTTTATAAAAAGTTTAGGAAAGACTTTTCTGCCTATTAGACATACAGATGCCAACATTTAAAAAATACTTTCAGAAACCTGTTTTACAAATTTCAGTATGAAACCTATTACATTATCAACATCTCATTTTACTTTTTACAAATTCAGAAAGCTGTTCTTGTAAGTGATAATAATTAGTAGCCTTTTGAACTTCACAAAAAGAAAATAAGGTGAGTGGTTTGAGGTGGGTAGCCTTCAAAAATGTTATTTGGAAAGAAAGAAGAGTTAGAAATAGGGCAGAACAAATTATAAATAGAGGTGCATCAATATATCAGTTGTCAATCTATCAGATTGGCACCGATAAAAATGAAATTTACATTATCGGCTCTCAGCTTTTTTTGGCCTTGTAGCTGATACTGTACTGTTCTCCAATAATTACGCCTTCTAGCCAGGGCTCCTGGATGCCTGGGTTTCCTCTCGCCCGCAGGGCTGGGGCCCTCGGAAACCTGGGTTCCCTCCTGCAAGCCAGGATGACCCTGGATACATCCCCATCCCCTCACTGGCAGGCCGGGCTGGGCTGAAGCAGAGCAGCTTCTGCAGTGTCCTGGGTGCTGGCACGGCACAAGCTGCAAGCTGGGGCCAAGGCAGGCACTGTAAAAGGCACTGAATGCCATAGACATGACTGAGCAGGGAGGGACGGATGGGGTTGAGCTGCTGGCCTGGCCCAGCTCAGTGTCACTCAGCCTGCAGTTAATATTGATTATCGGTATCAGACAATATGGCTGGTTAATAATTGGTTATTGGTATCAGCCAAGAAAATCTTTGTTGGTGTACCCCGAATTAGAAACCGTTAAGTCATACTAACAGGAATTTCCAGTAAAATTTTGTTTTTATTTTTATAAAAACAATATCTTTTGGCTGCCTAAAACCTTCACTAGGATATCTGAGGATATCTTTAAATTGCAAATTGTGTAACAGAGATCTGAGCAAAGCTATAGGCATCTACAATATTTTAGTGGCTCCTTTCTTTCAGAGGAGATTATTCCTAATTGAAAAAGTTTGAAATTAGTTGAAGATCAGTCTGATGGTAACAGAGTTCCTGAAGAAAAATAATCATATTCTCTGGTCTATGGTAACTGGTTTATGTGGTTTCAATTAATTCTTCCACTTCTGCAAACTTTGTAAAACAAAATTTCCAGACAAATGCTGCCATCAGATGATTCTAAAAAAAAAGTCCTTAAAAGGTACTTAAAGCCAAACCTTATATAATATACCCTGGTCTCTTATTTGTACAACCTCAACCATAAGACTCTCTCCTTTCTAACATACCATAATTACAATTATAATGCTATCTTATTGTTCAGTTCTGGCTGTACATGATGTATAAGACACAAAACATTTTACATTTATACCTAGAATTGGATCACAGAATATTTTATTAACACAAACGCAGGTCTTTATCAAATCTCTAAATGCTCTAAAATCTCTAAATTATCCTCAAAGACTACATACCCCTAACTGCTAAAATTCAGCCATTGTTTCCTGGCCAAGCATACTATACCACTGCACATCAATGTAGGCTAAGAAATAAATAAAAATAATACTACCTGTGCAGGCAGAGATTAAGAAAGGACAATATAATATGACATATTGACATTTTCCTAGAGTACCAGAAATATTGTGGTGTTAAACATTATATTTAGATAACTGCCATTTAAATCTCATTGTTTCTGTAGAGCATTCATTTCTGAATACAATAAATTTCAAGTGATAAAAGTATGTAAACAAGACATTTCCAGTTTTCAAATGGAGTCTGTTCTTAAGGAACATCAAATTGGCATCAACCAATCACAAAATGAGCTTATGATTTAGGTGTTCACTTATTGTTTAATATTTAAATTTAGCCAGTCAGAAGAGAGAATATATTTCTGAAAGCAGAATATGTGTTTACTAAGCATACTGTGATAAATAGTTTTAAGTGATCAAGAAGTAGTCTTTTTAGTACAGTTAAAACAACCAGCTGTCAGTACTGTATTAACAGCAATTAGAAAACACTGCAGAACCCACATTATTTATCACTCATACCCTCTCCATTCGGATCTCAGGGGAACAACCTGGGCCCATAAGCACCTTAGGAACCTTAATTACCACCAACGCCCTGTATACAATTTTCACATTCAGCTGGCCATGGCCTAACGTTGTTCTCACTGAAGCCAAGAATCTAGAGCAAGACCAACAAATAATGTTTTTCAAAATCTTAACCTTATTTTTATTTGCAGTTGAAAGAAAATGTCTCTCTTACAAGATGTTGCATAATGTTTATTTCAGCATGCAACAAACACAAGAAAATGTGTATGTTCTGTGAAGAACCTGAGTTTTTTGGTTGTTGTTTCGTTTTTGTTTGTTTTCTCCTTTATTTTACTTTATGTGTTTTCCTCCAGGCTCAGGAGTAAATACCTTCCATTCTTTTCGGAGGATTTCAATGACAGTAATCAATTCAGCAGGCCATAACATTAACAACTACAAAATGCCTAATATGTACATAACAATGAATATTAGAACCAGTAATTCTCAAATATAACTGTCCCATATAAAACACTATTAAAGGACTCAGAGTATGACTTGTACCCTTTGATTGTGCTTGTCGCTCTTTCTCAGGCCTTTGGAAGCAGCTGAAAGTCTTCAGAGGGAAATACAACTTCCTGGAAGAAAGAAGGCAACCAGGAGAGAATGGGATAACTAGTGAACTTGCAGGTGGATCCTATTTTTGCCAATTTCTTTCTTTTTTTTTTTATCTTCTGTTACCAGAAAGAGAAGATGATTATATTACAAGAGACCGTGCCAGCAGAAGAAATCCTTTGGTCAAAACCTGTCCTACATATAGATGTAGTGGTCACATGCACCCACTGCTAACCATTTTATAGAGATATTAATAAGTTCATCTCTGTTTTATAAGATTGGACAGATCACTGAACATTTTTCCAGAATGAGATCCAAATTAAGTCAGGTAGCCTGTTATACCCCATGTACAATGAAAGGGTATCAAACATCAAGATAAGCCACACAAAACAGCAAAGAATCAAACTTAGCAGCCTGAAAAAGAAACTACTCCTAATCACTTTCCTTTTCTTATAGACCTCATATGTGAAAATTAATTAAGTTGCCCCTAATTTGGGGTCCCCATCTTGAAACCTACATGCTTCTTGCTGGGAACCCAAATATGGAAGCATACAAAATGAGTGGGTACTTCTGAAAGATTTGCTCTATGTGCCTCTTGGGGGAAGTTGACTAGGAGTCAGTACAGGAAGCTCAGAAGCAATTGCAATGGGAAATGGGTTAGTCCTAGGAAAACTGAATACGTCCTTTGCAATGAAAAAGTACAAGCCTTAATGGCAGGGAAGAGGCCAAATGGCAATAGAATTGTATAACTACACAGATATTGCTGCAAAGTTAGAAATAAAGGAAGTGGCAAAAGGGAAAGACTCAAAGAAAGGAGTAAGAACTTAAAGAAAAAAGAGTAGGGGAAAATTAACACAGGAGAGGAAAATGAAACCAGCAAAAAAAGTAAAAAGTAAAGTAATAAAGAACAAACAATGAGAGAGAGAGAGAGAGAGAAGTTAAAAAGGAAGGAAAAATATGATTATGGGAAGGATGGGCAACAAAAAAAGATTTGTCACAGGGTAAATTATTCACTGCTATTTTATCTTCTGGTTTATATGGAGGGAAAAGCAGGTGTGTTAATATGATAGCAAGGAAACAGAAGATTAGTAGGACTTCTTTTTTTTGTTTGGGACCAGTTGTATAAGAAAAGGCAAAGATCAGATATGATATTTTTACAGGTAAAAACAACAGAAAATTGCAAGTCATAGCTTATTTCCATGTCACAAAGTATAGTTCTATTCTGAAAAGTAACTTGAAAAATGGCATTACATATTTCAATGTTGTTGTTTCTCAATACCATATTAAATGTGCTTGGCTTTAACAAAGGAGCAACATATATATTTAGGACTTTTTTGGTCTTTTACTGGACCAACTAAGTTGTTGGGAGAGAGGTTTGAAAACCTTTTGGGAACAAAATGTCCTTTATAGTGTACAAAGAATGAAGACACAGTTCTCTCTCAGAGCTCTGTTGGCTCTGCAAAAATATAAAGCAGTAAAATCATATTTTTGCTACAAAACTCTGCAAGTGTTTGGAAGCAAAACATTTGCAGTTCAGTGTCATTTTTACACAGCCATTTTTCAGGGTACGCTTTCATCAAACTTAGGAACACAGGAATTGCTGTTCCAGATCATATAGGATGCCCATTTAATTTAGTATCCTGTCTCTGACAGTCACCAATATCAGGTAGTTCAAAGGAAACATGCCCTCCTATATCAAGTCAGTCTCAACCTGCTCTCTAATAGAGATGGGCTGAAAAGTTAGGCTTACTATCCCTTCCAAAAATGTTGTTAGCAGTAGTAAAAAGAACTCTGTATTTTGGTACTTTTTAAGTTGTTCATAGACTGAGGTGGCAGAATATGAAGATGGTATAAAATTATTTAGGGTAGTCAGAATTATAGAAGACTGAAGCAATTCCAAGAGACCCTGAAAGATAATAGATGGTGAAAGGATAAATATTAACAAATCATAAATTAACTTTAACCACTCAGAGAGAGCGAGTGTCACCAGGGTGTGACTGAGGACAGGTAAGTGAAATCCTCTGTTCAATGTACAATCCTGTTTTCAAAAAGCAAACACCATCTTCTGATGTATAAAGTATGGGCTAGGAGATGACACTGAATGCAGTATAATACATAATACAATTCAATGCTTCCTTCTCTTTCCAAATAATATTTTCAACCCTGGTCACATGATCTCAACAACAACAAAAATAGTAGAAATAAAGAGGCTGAGAGATCTGCAAGAAAAAAAAGATTTCTGTATGAGTAGCGAATGAAGAAATTGCAACAACTTTGGTTTCAAAGCGATGAAGATGGGTGAACAGGAGAGAGATGAGAATTAGGAACAGTAAAACCTCTCATAATATAAAAATGGTAACCCTGAAAGGAACAGTAAAAAGAGTAAAAAAGTAAAAATGAGGAACAGGAAAAAGAAGGGAAATTGATGTGCGCTCTCATAATATAAAAATGGTAACCCTGAAAGGCAAACCTTTAAAAAGACACATTTTTTTCTGTGACATGGCATTCATCTGGGGAACTCCCTGCCACAGGATATCAACAAGGTGAAAAAATGCAGTAACTTCCCTGATCTACTTACTATGTATAATCAACAGAAGATTTGCATTTATATGGTATAAGACAATTTGTTTTTTTAAACACGGAGTAACACCCTCATACTTCAGGGGACAAACCTTTCACCCTGGGGCAGGTTATAGTCCCCTTGAGAGCGGGATTTCTATCACCTTTCCCTCAAACAACTGATGCTGGTTCTTGTCAGACGCAGCCTATCCACGCAGGGGAATGAGTGCTCTGAGTCGCAAGAGCAATTTCTTTGCTCTTAAGGACCTTGGGAAAGACTTTACTTCCCTCATCCTTAAAATGGGGAGAACAGGAGTTACATGGCAAGGAGGTGGCGGGCTGCAATAACCCTCGGAGTCGTGCGACAAACAAGAGGCTGCGCTAGCGCGCCGTCAGCCCCGAACGCGTGACCCTGCCTTGCCCAGAGAAACCTCCGGCAGCCGTGGCGTTGTTGCGTCTCCGAGGATCCAGAAATCCCAGATCACTTTTAGCTCCTTGAAAAATGCAGCTGCTGCTGAGGGGAGAGGAGCAGCGGGCACGGCGGGCACCAGCGGGGCTGAGACTGGACGTGCGGGTGCAGGTGTGAGGGGGCTGTGGCGGGGGGGCGAACAAACACGACTCAATATCCAAAGTGACCCCCCCCTCCCCCCATCCTCCGTGGGGATACTTCCCGGAGTCCGGCCGCAGTGCCGGGAGGGGGGGCCGTGTCTCGCACTTGGGCCTCCCCCGGCGACAGGACACGCGGCTCCCGTGCGGTCGGGCTCCCCCGGACCTGGGGGGGCAAGGGGCTGTCCCGGCCCGCCCTGCCCCGCCCCGCCCGCGGCGCGCCCCCCCGCACCCCGCCCGCGACACTGACCCGACTCCGCCGCGCGGCTCCGCTCCGCCATGTTTGTTGTCATCCCCCAGCGCCCGCCAGACGCTGCCGGGGGGTCGCCATGGCAACGCGCGTCACTGCCCGGGACTCCCCCCGCCCCCCCGCCCCCCGCGCGGGGCGGGACTGGCCTGAGGCGGGGGGTTGTGGATGTGTGTGTGCGCACGGGGGGGGGGGCTGTGTGTCGGGGAGGGGGTTCAGTGTGCGCATGTTGGAGGAGGGTGTTGGTGTGTGGGGGGAGGGCAGGGACTGGGGGTGTTGGGAAGTCTGGGCCTCTGCCCCCCCGTGCCCCAGCCACAGCTCTGCAGGGGGCAGGGAGTTATTATTTGGGACAGGCAGTTGCCCCCCACCCAGTGCCAGGCCTGACCGGCAGCAATGACAGCGCAGCAGAGAGCACCTTGGGGGGGGTGTTGGGGGAAAGGAGTTAGCGTGTGTGTGTGTTGTGGGAGGGGGGTGTTAAGGGTTTGCAGGGTGTGAGGGGTTTGGGGTGGCATGAGAGGGAGGGAGTTTTGGGGGGTATTGGAGGGGGAGGGGCTGCGGGTGCACGTTCGTGTTGGGGGAACAGGGTTGGGGCATGTCGGGCTTGCACGCGCGTGCTTTTGGGGAGGGGGGGTGTGTGGATGTGCGTGCTTTTGGGGAGAGGAGTGTGTGTGTGTGTGTGTGTGTGTGTATATGTCCACGTCTACCCTCTCCCCCCAGCCCAGCAGGTGAGACTGGCCATGTGGCAATCACAGGGCCTTTTTTTTCATGCAGCCCAGTGGGGAACCTCATTAAGCGGTGCCTCTCGCCCCCCTCTCCAGACCTGACAGGGGAGCCGGACCATACGGCAAGTGCGGGGCCGGCTCCTGCAGCCTGCCCTCCTGCCCAGGGGTGGAAGTGCCCGGAGGAGAGTGCAGCGGGGGCGAGGAGGGGCTCGTTATGTGCGTTTCCCACACGGTGCCATATGCCGAGAGGGCCCATGTGTCTTTCAGTAAAGAAAGCCTCAGAGGGGAGGCTCCTAATTTGTCTCCACCATACACACGCTCCAAGGCCCACCCTGTGAAACTGCCCCTGTGAGCAAGTGCAGGAGGTTTATTGTGGCTGCATTTCCCTGTTTCCTAGGTGAGCCGGAGCCTAGAGTGATTAAAAATACTCCAAGCCTGAGACCCAGAGCAGGCTGAACAAGATCTCCTCCCACACTGAATGTGACTTTGAGAATTGCCTTGACTTCTTCTCTCTTGCACTGTCCTGGATCTCTTCCAACCTGGTGCAGGCCCTCCATGCTCCAGTGGAACTGCTCTTACCTGCAAAACAGAGGAGACTTAATCTTGCAGCCTCTACAGTGTCCTCACTTTCACTTAGTGCTGTCAGTCATTTCCCCTTCCTTCGCACCCCATTTCCCTCTAGCTTTTGTGGCCCTGGTTCTCCATCTCTCCAGCAGCAGCTGTGGTGGCTTCTCTTCCTCCACCCTTGCTTCTCAGTAAGGCTCCAGTCCTTTGTCTTGCCCACTTCTCTCTCGAAATTGCTTATGTGCATATGCCTTCCTCTTTCCACTGACTCGGTTACATCTCTGTGGCAACAAATCTTCAGGTTTTCTGCACCCGACTTGGCTCCCTCTGCACAGAACTGTATGCCTGATTGTTGCTCTGATATGTGTTCCTCATTCTCAGGTATGTCTTCTTGTATGACCAATGCCACAAGCTCCATTTGTTAACAAAAACTGTCTTATTTTTTCTCCTAACTCCTTCTTCACATTCTGGTCATCTGAGTAAATTCCCCGATATCCACTACTGTTTTTTCCTGTTCTCTTCCTGTCCTTAATGCTCCTGCATTATGTTCCTCTCCCATGAATCTCATCAGACCCCTCACCCTCTCTCTGTTTCCCTTTGGCTAGCATATTGGATACGCATTTGCCATCTTTGCCTTCAAGGTCTGCCATTACGAAGGTCACGTCCCCAATTATTGTCAAGGTTCTCAGTTTCCTCATCGCTTTTATTCCAGCTGCACATTATCAATGCCCACTCATGCACACCTAATCTTTAAGCTGGGCTGCCTACATAGTAATATCTACCTATAGTGTGTTTCATCTGTAGTGCTCATGGAACAACCTCCTGTTCCAGTTCTCCAGATCACCTTCCTCTCCTTATTCAGATTTCTCTGAGAGTCCTTCATCTTAGCATCACAAGTGTGAATCCAGACAATTAAATGTCCTCACAAAGAGCCATTCTTTCAAGTTACTCCCTGTGGGCAGAGCCCTATGCCCGCAAAGAACCCCAGTGAAGTCAATGACCTAGTCCTCATCCAAGTTAAGGCAACTGGAAGGTCGTCCACTATTTACACAGACTGTGTTTAATACTTTTTAAAACCAGGTGTGCTAGTACGGTTGTAATCCGGGAATCAGATACAACTGAAAGGTATTAAACATAGATGATTAGCAGACTGAACAATACAACTAATCTGACTCAGCTGAGGAAAAGCATCTTCTTTTTCTCATCTAAAATTTCCTTTGGGGCTGAGCATGGGAATAAATACTCTTCCGTATAGAGTATTTTGAAGGAACAGGGCCAACAAGGAGATGAGGGAAACAGGGAGCAAGAATAATGTGGTACTTTTTACAGTGCACAGATGCATTGGGTGAGAGGATGTGTGCCCCAAAGAATTTATCATGTAATCTTAGATATACGCCACCAAAGGGAATAATGGAACAGTGTTGTAAACCCTGCCAAAACGATCATCCCAGCTCCTGGGATTGGGTCTGATCATGTCACCCTCTTGTATTCCTTCCCTAAATCCTACAGTACTCCTAAATCACGCTGAGCACCTACTGGGGACATCTACGTGTTCATTAATGCGCCATAATTACAGCACTTTAACTTTAGTACCTGTAATAATAGGTATTAACATAACGCACCATAATCGACACTACTACGCATTAGTGCAAACAAATGATCTTCTTGTGATATTAATGCACAGTAGACCAAATCTACTGTGCATTACTGCACTAGCATAGATTTTGCCTACTGTCCTAATGCGTAGCAGAATTAGTCTACTGCGTTTAAAACATCTTGTGTTGATACACCATTGTACATAAAATGCAATTTTAAGATTTGCATTTTTTAAATGCAATTTAAAATTAAACTTTGCTTTCCAGGCCCTTCACAACTGATTCCTATCCTCTTATCTCTCATACACTGTGAAGATGTCACCTTTTGCCTGCACTCTGCCAGTGATGCCAGGCATCATCACCCACTTGTCACACTTTCAAATCAGTCTCTTTGTGTTTGCTTTCATTGCTGCTCCTCACACATGGGACACCTCATTTTCCAAACAACTGCTAGTTATTCAGGTATGATATATGTGCACCTCAGTTAAGCAGTGTGCTGCTTAAATACATTTATATAAAAACTGTTGATGTTGATCCATTTCTTACAACATTTGAGGAAGAAGTGGATTTTAAAGGAAAAACTGGATTTTGTTTTCATCCTTATAATGTATAAGAGCTTAAGGACAGTATTTAAAACTTGTGTTTTCCTTCCCTGCATTTTATACAATCACTTTTTGTCCGTATTATGTAAGTATCTTTGGTGATTAAAAAACAAGAGAAATTGTGACATCACAAAAATAGGGAGAGAAGAGATTTTTGATCAAGCAGTTGTAAATATTTTGTTTTATTCAATATTTGTGCCACTCTGAAAAACCAGTGAACAGTTTGGAGTCATGATTATTTGCAGGCAGGATGATTTGAATTGCATTAATTGAGGTTGGGCCAAATTCAGGACTATATACTGAAACTCTCCCAGGAAACTAAAGTCGACCAGATTTAACACTCCTGATTTTCTGTAGTAAAAAGTAAGCAAACAAACTTAATCAATATATGTCAGGCCTTTTTAATGCATTGTAAAGAAGCAAAAAGGGAATAGCTCAATTTTTTAAATTGTTTTCAGAGGACCTTTAACAAGGGACTGAATAATGAGATTATTGTGGATGGATGTATTTACTTAATGCATCATGGATATGACATGGTGAAAATGCTGTGGAGATGTTTTAGAGAAAAGTAGACAAATGGGATATCCAGCCTTGAATTAGTGGTGAAACGGAGGGGGAAGAGTGCAAAATGAGGACGGTTTTGTAAGCACCTCTGATAAGAACAAGGCATTCAAATCGGATACAGAAGCAAAGAGGAAGGGAATTAATAAACCAAAGGATGGAATGATATAGAAAAATTACAAAACCGTGTCATTAAGATATGTACACTGTGTACTTAAATTACAGCAATCTTGCGGCTATATACCTCATCCTCCTTTTTCTGTTCTGCTAATATTTATTGCTCTCATTGGTTTTGTAATGTCTAAAATTATACTGTAAATTCTCTGTCTCGGGACACGATGTTTTATGGGTTCTGTAATGCACCCAACATATTGTTAGATGCTCTAAATAACAAATAACAACCCCTCATGGATTTTTTTTCTGTTATTATGAAGCATGAGAAAAATTAAAATGCAGCAAGCCTGGAAAGGTCAAACCATATTTCCCCTCAACCTATACATGGCTTTGGAATGAATCAAAAGCCTTGCTAAGAGAACCAATATAAAATATGAGATGCAGTAACTGCAAAACTTGAATCAATTTGTACCCAAACAGTCAACATGTTACCTTATTTTATTCCTAAAAATATTTTCTAATTTAATATTTTATGAGTATTTTGAACTATTTGTTTTTAATAAGAGTTGTCCTTGCGCATAAATATTCTATAACTACATAGAGTAACCATCAGCTTGGAGGCACCCAATTTGGACGCTACGCATGGGCAATTTCATCATTGCACCAGTGCAAAGCATGAGCAAGTTATGACTCCAGGGTGGATGGGGTTAACTTGTCCTTTCCCAGCTGCCCTAGCTTCTGTGGGACTGAAAAAACGGGATCTGTTGGGTACAAGACCACTCTGGTCATATCACCTTCCTGCTGAGACAAAGGTTTCTGCAGGTTTTCACCATTTTCACAAGGTGTATTCACCAGCATGAGTGTATGTGAAGCATCTACAAATCTCAGCCCGCTATACAGAAAAGGGAGTGCCGCAAAGGTGAAGGGCAATGCCAGCCAATTGTATGCAAAGGGGAAAATTTTACCAAGGGACACTGGAGCAAACACTCATACAAAAAGGAGTATTTTCATTCCTGTAGGCCACAAAGAATTTTGGTATTTCAGGAGAACGCCCTCCTACACACACACACACACACACACACACACACACACACACACACACACACACACACACACACACACACACACACACACACTAAAACTACAGTTTATCTGTCTGAGAAAGACGAAGGGCTGAGTCAGCTCTGCTGGGATTTTAACATGTGGGTCAAGACAGTTTCAGAATTTCAAATATGAAGCTGACTGCTAAGCTATAAAAATGTTCTCTACCGTTCGATGCCAGCTGCACTAGCAGATTCTTTGATTTCTGGAAACCCCCAACTCACAGAGGCCCGAACTTGTAATAGGGCTTACAGATCATTATTAATCACGCGTACCTTCTAAAAAGGACTTTGTTTCATTGCAGATGGCTCAAAAGCCTTTGTTCAGGTGTTTTCAGGAACCTGACATAACCTCAAGGCATTCCCAGTAGCAGTAACTACTATGAAAATTGTTAAAATGAGAATCAAGTACCAGTAATAATATACTTTGTGGGGCCCTTACCTGTCTTTTCTTATTGCCTTAATATTATCTTTCCAATGTCCTGGGACCTTTATATATTACTGACATGTCCAGGACTGTCTCCAAAAACGAAAAAGATTGGTTTTAATACACTGTACTTTCACATTGCCTGAGCCTTAAATCTTTTTCTCATCTTTAAATTCTTTGTAGCATTTTCTTTACTAGGCAAAATTATTTAAAGATCTAGTTCAGTGAACATTGAAAAAGGGGTAACCAGTAACCACCAATTATTATCTTGAAAAACCAGGCGTAGGCTCTGCAACTGAAATGTAGTTAGGGTATTTAGGGAAAAGGGCAACTCAGAATGGGTTTAGGATCTACACTCAATTTCTTATTTAAGCAAGTTCACGTATTTGGTGGCATCCAGTTATTTCCCGCAGCGAAAAAAAAAAGGAAGCATGAATCACTATTACAATTACCAGAGGCAGCAGTTGGGATAGAGGAGGTAAGCTGAAGTTTGTAGGCGTTTGCTCCAGACAGGAGTGAGTTCAAAGGGTGCAACTACGCTAGGAAAAAACGATACATATTCTTACCACCATGTTTTAGCCAGCAATAGCTAACGTAATTAAATTCTAATAAAGGCAAGGCGATTTGCAGTTGTCATGTATATTAGCACACCGAAGTAAATACTAACTCTGGCCAAGGTGCTAAAATTACATAGTATCTTATCTAGGATTTCCCTGCACATTAGCTAACATGATAAGAAAACATGTTTCTTACTGAAGACAAGGGCAAAGAGTGCAGCTCATTGAACAAAATAACTCTACATGGATGTAAACAACAAGGACTATTTATCCAGCTGTTCAAATCACTTGGAAACTGGGATTCAAAAGGACTCAGTTTAATAGCATTAAGGTCATTACATAGAAAGCTAAGTTCATATAACTTTTTTAATCAATCAGTTCATATGTTTCAATACCCAAACTCCCCACAGTGCCTTTCCCTTCCCCTTTCCTTGGACAAAACATTGAGACATGGGTGTCAGATTGTCAATACTTTACATTTTTTTATTTATCAAGCTTCTTCATCTTACAACTGGCAGTGTACTCAGTGCAGCATAATCATGCCCCGTCATCTCCCTCCACCCCTGAATGTAGAGGCTGTGGGAACAGCTACTGAGCATGTAGCTTATTAAAAGTTTGCACCCAACATATCTTTCTCCATTCTAGAGCTTCAGGGACCTTCACAACCTGCAAACCTTCCACCCCCTCCTTTGCAATAGGTTAGTGAAACTGGAGAGGAAAAAACCCTTAAATTAGGCCCGTAAGGAAACTACCATATATATTTGATTAGAAGCCACAGAATTTATTAAATTTAATTACTACTCAATCCTGCTTGAAATCAAGGATGGTTTAAAAAAATGAGGACACTTCTATGAAATTAAAATTAGCCTTCCCTGCAGTTTGAATAGCAAAAATACATGGCAAAAAGATGTAGTCACTAATCAAACTTAACTGCTAAATGAAGATATATGGTAAAACACAGATGGACTATTGTAATAGTGGGATTAACTAACCTAGTCCAGTTGGCAATGAGGGAAAGCTCATTTATTTATGGGTTTCATGCCCCTCTCCTCCCACTTTTTACTTAATATTGCACTTTTGTTTTTAAGGTGAGTGACATGTAATAGCAGCGCAGCAAACATCACTACAACTGGGAGTGCCTATATCACACGAGACATGGCTCCAGAAAAACACTCTGAGACTGTACACTCTCTTGAAATCTTAACTATAGGGAGGTATTATTATCCTGCTTTATGGATGGGGAACAGAAGCACAGAGACCTCAGTAACCTACCCAAGCCTCACACCCAAACAGCAGGGCCTTTCTCATCTTTTGAGTGTTTGCCAACTTCCGAAGCCAGCCCATGCAGGGAGCTGAGGGCCTAGCAGATGATAGAGCTTTGTCTGAGATGAATTTTGTGGACTCAAAGACGTTTACCAAAAATCCCGAGACTTAAAACAAGCAAAACACAACACAGTAGTAGATGCCATTTCATTAGGGCCTGTACAAAAAACAGCTGATGCAATTTAATGAGGGGGAAGTCTTTTACTCAGACAACATTTATTGGGAGATAAACAACATCCACCATCCAATTCTACAAGCTAATTAAACAGCAGGGCTAAGGTAATGGAGATCTCCGCCTGCATGGCTTGGACATAAGGTTTATTACCCATGTCATTATGGGACAACAACAGCAAGAACAAATATTTGCCTATTCAGAAAGTCAATTATACTATTCTTTAAGTAATAACATGCTCCAGAGGTCAGAGAGTAGGCTTGTTTCTAGTTACTTTTCTGCAGAGACTGATGCTTGACTACTGTTCCATGTTGATTAATTGACAGCAGCAAAACCAGCTGGAAGATGGAGTAAGCCCCAAACCTGGGAGCACCAAACCAGAGTCCATTCACCTGAGACATGCTGACCCTTATCACTCCCGCGGACTTCAGAGAGCAGTGATCCTGGTGAAATCTGCCCAAGAGAGGTTTGACTATTTCTGTCATTAAGTTACTTGATTAATTATCTTTAAATACATGGATTTAAACAGAACGTAGCGATGGTGGGTGGGGCGTCGTGTGGTTTATGGAACTGATATTAACTAGTGAATAGACTGCATGCTGATAGGGAATTATATACATAGGGGCCTTGGAAACGCTGCTGGGTTCCTGTTGTGCAGTTTTCTTACAATTCTTTCAGCTGAGAATTGGGTCTGCTGGGGTTTCTTCCTGTCAAGCCTATTAGCTCTCCAATAATCTGTCACAAAAACAGAGCCCTCTGTTTGGAGGCCCTGAGCATCTGCATCAGCAATGGCTTTTACCCCACCCCCCAGCAGCCGAGTTGCATGTTGCCAGGTGGTGCCTGCTGCTAAGAGTCCTTTTCAGGGGTCCCTAGAGCAAAGCAGCCACTGCTGTACTAACATCCTTGCTTGTCCCCTGGGTGCTAGGATGACGATATGTCTGCTTCTTTGGCCTGTGCCCAACCACTCACAATCCATTCTCCCTTTACGTCTCCCTGAACTGATGAATAGTTCTCTGCAATACGCAGAAAAATGGGGAAATGTGCTTACAGAGGTGCCCAACACGCCTTTGTTCTCTTGGTTGGAGGGCAGGCTAGTTCTCCGTGGAAGGCTTCTCCAGGCACTGGTCTGTAGGGTACGATCTCAACCTAGGGGGTTAATATGAATCATTAGCCATATATAAATGGCACTGCTACTAAAAAGTAGTAGCACAAGCTCACTCCCCCTAAAAGTCCTGCTGCAAATGAAGTCCATGAGAGCTTTTCTGGTTTTAATACTAACAGTATTGAGATCTAAATTTCTTTTGTAAAATACTTTTCTTGACAGTGCTTAGACTAAAGTACATTTACTGTAATCTTCAACTACGGCCTTCAAATGACTTGCATTCTATGAGCTGTCTTCACACTGAGCAGTTGTATATGAATGTACTGAAATCCTGAAATATTTAATCTCCTTTTAAAGTGCACGTAATTTTCTCAAACAGCAAAATGTCTGCAGCAATCCAAGTGGAAAACCTAGATTCAAAAATCTTAATGTTTTTAAAGCTATACCCTTTAACAATATTTCATACAGAGCAGTAGGGCTATCACTGTTCTCAAACCTTAAATGTTTTTACAATAATTTAAATTTATAATAATTTCTTTTATTGCATTTTAGATTTGAAAGTAACAAGAATAATTTCAAAGAAACAAAAGACAACTTCAAACATGAGATGCAACCAAAAGACATTTTACAGGATGAAAGAACAAATGCAAGGAGGATCAAGACCTTTCAGTGAGATCAGCTATTAGCTAATTAAATATGTGAATAAAATACATCATGTTAAACAGAAGCAGTACTGGTGATGGGCAATCTGCTAGGCAAACAAATTATAGCAAAATGTTTTCAGATCTTCAGAGAGAAATATTTGTCTTAATCAGATTTACTATGACAAAGAATTGAGATAAATCAATGTCTGTTAATTAAAGGACACTGTCAACTTGATGTTATTTAGAAAAAAAAACAACAATCAACAAAATTTAGGAATGAACTTCCTAAGAGGTCACTTCTTGCAAACTATGTTCTAATTTAAATAAATAAATAATATATATTCCTTAAAAACTGACTTTTTCTGTTCTCGTGGACTCAGTGTTGCAGGCATGCACCTCTAGCTCTACTGCCAGGATCATGTCTCTTCTTCATTCAATGACCACTTATTTGGAAATGCACAAGTAGTGATGGGAGGAAGGACCAGAGCCAAGCTCTCCCTCCTCCCACGGGGCTACAGGTTAGGCTTATTCCTGTGTTCTCTCCTCCTGGGCCCATGGATATTACATTTCTTTGTGCACTTTGTGCACAGTGCTACTGTTTCAAGAGGAGAGTTGAAAGGAATATCCGCCTAACTTAGCCTCTAGACTACTAGTTAAAGCCACTGAGCCACCTTGTGCTTTTGGTGGGGCAGAGGGGTGTATCTACAACTCTACATCTTGTGAGGGACCTAAATCTGTCAGTATATGCTAGCCTTACTCAGGCTGTCTCAAGACTGAGAGGCAAGGCAGAGGGTGGGGGGAACTCACAGCCTGTCAGGACCAGGAGATGGGTAGTCATGCCCAGCGGTTAGCCCCAGGGTCAGAAACCCAAGGCTAGAGTCAGAATGGGGTCTGGACCTGCTGGTCAAGCCAGATTCCAGAGACTGAAGACATGGTCAGATTCAAGCAAGGGTCCAAGAAAGAGAGGGGTGGTGATGAACAAGCCAAGTTCAAGGAACCAGAATCAGGAGCTGAAAGTTATAGTCAAGAGCAAGCTACTAGGAAACTTTCAGGCCAATCGAAGAGGTGCATCGTATGGTGCACGTGCTTCCACTTCAGTGGCTGCCTAATCTTGGGTGGCTGCGGATTGCAATTTGACTTAGGTGGCCAAAATCCACCCAAGTCCTGATTAGGCACCTAAGACCTCTTCTGGATCTGACCTAGACTTATTAAGCAAGTCTTTCATGCTGTGTCCAGTTTTATTAGTATTTATCCTTATGTTTATGTGGAGCCCCAATAATTGTGGGTCAAAAGAACTATACTTGATAAAAATGGAACTGGCCACACACAGAAAACAGACAAATGTCTGAGGCTAAAAAATTAAGAGTGGCTTCCTCTCTTTCTTTTCCTGTTCAGCAATACAAAGCTTGTGTGTTACCTAATTTTAAGATGTAAATATGATTTTCAGACTGAAAATGAGCCTTGAGCTTAGTACTTTGTAAATTAAATGAGATTCCCAGAATAAGCACATTTCTGTGTTTTTTCCACTGATTTTGCATGTAGCTTTTTCAAGAAGTCGTCATCGTGTATCTGTCAGCAAGGCTGTAGGAGTGGGAGGATGTTTGGATTTCCGGCATATTGAAACACAGCTCTTGGCCACCAGCTAAGATGTGTGTGAATTTCATTTTATATTTGTTCGTTGCAATATTGCATATGTGTAAAACATTATTTTTTTAAAAGCCCTTTGAAATAAGCTCCATATTATTAATTGTAGGTAAGTAATCAACTACTTTTCTCCAAAAGAAGGCCAAGTAGTACAAGCTGAGGGTATTTACAGTAAAGATATCCTGATGTAACTTACATCTTGGCCGGTGGCCTGTGAATGATGTGATGCTGTCCCAAGAGAAGTAAAATAAAGCCCTAGTAATATGGTGAATAATGGGTTGATGTTCATAGAACTTACTGGGAACCTACTCCCTATTCTGGCTTTTCTTTCCAGATACAACTTAAACTGTATATTTCCTCCATATCTTCTGTATTAAAATATCATTTGCCAACTAAACTTATAAGTAATCCAAATACTTTTTACAGTGCATATTTTCCCTAGGGGCAAGAGTCTGACAATGAACCAGGTAGCATGCTATTATTCTGTAATTAGTTTTTATATGCGCATCTATATGTACTTCATCTTCAATTTGCAGCCCCTGTCTTTTCTTTTTTTTTCCACGTCAAAGTCACCCTTCTCATCATATCCTCTCTGCTTTACCCTCACTCTGTGTGTACAAGACAATCTCCTTCCCACCAATGCCATATGTGACCTTCTTCACAGGGCATCAGTGCAAATCCTTGCACTAAAGAGCTCTTCCATGCCCTAAGTAAAAAGATAGGCCTGAGATTTTCAAAGCTTTTGTCTTTACTAGGGAAAAGTTGTGATTTTTTTTACAAATGTTCATGATTTAACATGTTACAAACAAACCTTTCCCTCTAGCATAGGTGTGTCCTTTGGTAGATAGGCACCCAGCCTCTGTTGAATTTGCAAATCCTTGCACATGATATTACACTAAAACCAACATTATTATATCTTCCCCTATAAATAAACTGTAGACTCATAAATTAACCTGCAGTCACATGTATGTACAAATAAAATCCATCTTACACGTCTCTTGCACTAAGTTGTGCTATCAGGAGTAAAACCTTGTTTTAGTCATTAAAGTAATCAGATATGCGCCAAACACACCTAGGGAGATGGTATGTTGAGAAAGCAGGTGCCAGTCTCACACAAACAAGCATTTTTCTGATCCTAACTACATGTTAATGGATCCATATCTTTAATAAACAAAACCATTACACTGACTTCTACCAGGAAATTTCCATCTTCCCCCTTGCAAAAACAAAAGATACTAAAATGCTAAAAGCATTGTATTCATTTATGGACTTTTCCACTGTGCTCATCACCATAATGCTGCACTGTAAATGCTACAAAGTGAAAGTGTGATCTATAATTGTAAAACAATAGTGATCCTCAAGCCATGCTTGGTCTTAGAGAACTTCCCCAGTTCCACAGAGAGAACAATAGCATCTGTTACAGATTTTTCAGTCCGGGTTTATAAAGGGAACATGTGACAGGGTAAAATACTTAACTAGCAAGTAAAAAGTTGGGTGAATTTACACTGGAATCTAAATTTGAGCTACAGAGTGAAAGAAGAGCACATGACAAGCTCAGACTATGCCATCCTGTCCTTACAGATGTCTTGCTGCATCTGCAGGTCTGGCCTGATGCTGAGAAGACACAGCAACATAACCTCCTTGTCCTTGTATGTTAGAAGCACCATCGTGATCGGTGCCCTGTATATTGTGTAGCACGGTGGGATCAAATTGGAAAGCAACACCCACTCCCCCTTCAATTGCATAGAAAACCCAGAATATGCATGAGGCTATGACTAAATACAACCAATTCATCCATAATTATCTCAAATCTTTTCTTTTACACAATGCTGTACAGACAGCTGAATCCAAGCTCTGACTCTTCAGCCCAGCAGCACACCTTGGCACTTCCTTTCCCCTGATACGAGGACAGAGGTTGGAACATGCTTCAGGAACCTGCCTTCCCAGCATCAGAGGTCATGGCTGCTGTTCTGTTTTCTACGCAGCCCACCTTGCTCGAATCCCTCCCAGTTTCACCGCGCGGTTGCAGGTAGAACTGCCCCTCTGACAGAACGCGTGCCTTGTACATCTGTGACTTGGCCGTTGCGGGAAAAGCCAAAAAAAAGCATGAAGAGGCAAACAGCTCCTGGAAAAGCAGGGAGACAGAAAGCAACATTTTAGGAACCTGGCTACAGCAAAAAAAAAAAAAAGCTGACTGTTGTAGCACTTCCAGAAATAGCAAGTTTCCACAGCTGCAAAAGCGTGGATTCTTTGGGGCTCTAGGCACAATGAATGAGACAATTCACACCTCTCAGGACTGTTGTCTCAGGCTCAGGCCAGCAACACTCCTCGTTTTGCATTTTTATATACCTATGGACCACCGTGAACAATAGAAATGTACTATTTACAAAGAAAACCCCTGAGATTTTGGTGTGCAATTCAGCAGCCACGAGTGAGTTCTGCAACACGTTCTGCAGCGGTGGAATATGCAAGTCTTGATCTGATGTACTGCAGCCTAGGCACCAATCACAGTTTAAGACCCTGGAGAAGAGGTATCAAAAGTGCTCATTTAATTTCAAATGAGGGGCCTGACAACTCTGAAGCACAAGTCTGTAATATCAAAGTATGCAAGATATTAATTACATCCAGCTTCCTTTCTCTTCTGAGAACCCAGACATTTTCCCATTAGAAATTTTCCAGATCACCCACCTTATTAAGGAGGAATTCTCTTATTCTTTTTGTAGTTAAGTCATCAATGTTGTTAGGTGTGGTGGATCAATTGTCTTCCGCACTCAGCCATTTCTCAGTTATCTGCTTCACCTAGTCTTTCAGTAACTGCAACTCGTTCTCCCCTTAAACTGAAATGTGAGCTATGAGTTCCTACGTGCTCTTTTGTCCACAATAACCATAATTCCAGTGTGTTTCCTGGATAATATGCTCTGATGAAAAGTCAGAGTTACAGCCATAGTCTGTCTGTCTGTCTGTCTTACCTCACTGATGAATTAGGAACTTAAGTTTTCAAAGATACCAAATAAAAACAGGATTTAATGATATACAATTTCAACAATTTTGAACCTAGTGTGTATTGCAACCTTAACTCTGCCCTCTAATGCACACATTGTAGACTGCAAACTGTTTGGAAAGTAACAGATTGCAGACGCTTCTGAAGATGAAGAAGAATAATGCAATATAATCATTTATAACACGGTAACATAAAAAACAATGTGACACTTTCCTTAGGGAATATTCTACTAATATAATGGAGAGGAATAACACTTGTTCAATGTACTTTTAATGGAAAACTGTGAAAATATGTTGAAATGTGCATTGTTTTATGTTTAAATTACTCTATTGTATCAATATGAAATATTACAGATAGCATTTGTCATTAAGTCATATGATAAAAGATCCTGTTTTCATGCATTCACAAACATAACAAATTAAGGTTGCTATGGAAATCTTGACTTGGTATATTCATAACTATTCTGAAATTAAAATTTCAACCTTAGAGTTATACTAGGACGAAGATTTTTAAAAAATATTAATATATAAAATAAGTAATCAAATAACTAGACTTCTATTTCTGGTTAATTATAACATGTCTCAGTGATGTTAGCAAGCTCTGAGGCCTAAAGACAACTTTTTGTAAGCAGCTGATAAATGCAGTGACCATCCCGAAGTACAATCATGACCCTGTGTGTTAGTATGGAAAACAGTTTAAATGTGTATTTATTGCACAGTAGAGATAGGGGTATCATCAACAGCCAGTCAGGTGAGTCTAGCTGTAAACAGTTCAAAAAAATTCACATCAATCCATTAATTTAAATAATACCAGCTGAATAATAATAACCATGCTATCAGCAGTCAAAAAATGTATGTAATGAAAGTAGGACACATATCACAGAGGGAGACAATTGCACTAGGCTCCAGTTTGATAACGAAAGAATTCTAGTTTTCATCATTAGACTGAGATAAAATTGTTTCAGAATTACTGAACGCATATGATCCAACTCCAGATTCCCATTTCATGGGGTGCTTCAAATTTTGAAATTTGTTTTCATTTAGAGAAAAACAATGATTATTGAACATATACAGAGAATATCTTGTATTATTTTATTATTTTACTATGTCTATTAATGCATTATTTTATATTTTTATATTATCTTGTTACATGTGAAGTCATGACAGAGTATGACATGTCACATTATGCACAACTACCACCATCACGGAAGGTACACAACAGTGTCCTGATTTCATGAACATTTTGTCAAAATTGATAAGAGTTTGATGGGGAAAAAACAGGTTTCTGCAAAACGGTATTTTCCAACTGAAAATTCTGGATGAACATTTTCTGACCAGCTCCAACACTAAATACAAACTGCTCAAACAAAAAAAGACAAACAGATTCGATGACTTTTCTTCATCCAGCTGCCTCAACTTCTCCCCTAAAAGCACCTGCCGTCTGAAGGCTACTAATGATAAAAGTAGATTGATCCAAGCGGAGGGGCTCTCCCTGCACTAGCTATGGGAAAACATTGCTTATTAAGGCAAGAAAGGCAAAAGAAGGAAACTCCCCTTTGCAGCAGCCTCTATCTGCAATGCAAGCCCACTACCTCTACCCCAAATAACTAAAAGGACAAGCCCCTTCAGAGAGATTTTACAGGTTCTCCTCAGGTAAGAACTGCATATAGGCACATGTGATATAATACCCTGGGGACAGCTGTCAGCAGTGGGACTGAATTTAGCACCCCATCATCTTAAAACATGAGAATTTGTTTTCTGAACTTTCAGGAACTGAAAGCAAGTCATCGAGCTCTCCCTGTGATCCAGCTGCCAGCAGAGGGAGACAGAATACCAGTCCGAACCAGCCAGAGTTGCAAAAACTACCTCGATATGGGTAGAGTAAAAAGGAGAGGAAACTTGGGGACTTAAGAAGGTCTGGTATAGATACAATGAATTGAATGGACAAATACTTTAAAAGCAAACTTGTAAAAGGAGGAGGCAGCCAAAATAGCAGTTAGAACTCCAATATTAACAACTGCTAAGTACAGACCAGCAAGCCTAGTCTACAGCAAATGTGTCATAAAACTGGGAATGACAGCAGAAACCGGCTTTGCAAAACGAAGAGATTCTATAGACACTCTTAATAGTCTAATCCTTTTAATCATTACACCAAGATGGCCCCCTTGCTGTAAAATTCATTTAGAAAACCAAAGAAGTTGCAAGGGCTTGCTTGCTGTGAACTTCTCTTAGTGTAACGGTGCAATCTGAATGCCCAGGTACTCCGTGTGGAGAAGAAAACTGAGGAAACAGAGTTTCCTTTCTTCACTGGACAGATCAGATGAGCATATTGGCCACTGAATCACTTCAAGGTGTGAGGCTGCCAAGGAATTGCCTGTTTGCTTTTACCTAAGGCAGTCCTAATGACAATCCCCAGAACAGGGACCACGAGAGGAAATTTAACAATGAAGGAATACAGGAAATAAACAATATAAAGAGTCTGAACTATTTATCCTTGTTCTTGGTTCCATTCCTGCTAGCGCAAGTCAAAAACAAAAGCAGGAGTAGGAGGCCCTGGAACAGGGTTGCCAACCCAAAACAAATCATTTACTGACAATCTGCAAATGTTTAATGGACAACCACATTTTTGAATGGGCATATGTGTTTACTGGCATATATTTTACATAATGTAAACGTGACCATTCTGCCAGTCTGGACAAGAGCTAGGTTCAAATGTAGGGGCTTAAAACCAAGCATAGTAAATACATTAAAGAAATGACAAAAATAAAAAGTTTCTAGATGGCCAGTACAAAAGATTTCTTGGATTGGCAACCCAGTTTGACAGCAGTCATGGCTTTATACCATGCACATTCACCCCCTTACTCATCTCCAGACTCTGATACCTGTGACTGCACCCCACACCATGCTGCCCCCTCAGTCCCACCCCCCAGCCTTATATCTACCAGTCCCATTCCTTCTATCCTGGCACAGACCCCCAACAAAGTGCCACTCTCTGCCTATCTGTGAGATCAGCAGCAGCAAAAGCACAGGGCTTGGGTGTGGGGGAAGGAGCAAGGAACTATTGAAATCCTGTAAGATGCAAAACCCTGAAAAGAGCTCCTTTCAGGGACCTGGTGGTCCTATTGTGCTCCACCTGTGTTCAACACTGCCTCCAGCTCCTTTCTGACCACAGAGCTTGATGGTAGCTCCAGTGCCTTTCTGTTTTTAAGGACAGCACAATGTTCTTACAGTTTTTACAGACAGGAGGCGTTAAGCTTGATTTTTATGGACTGTTGGCTAATTTACAGACAGCTGGCAGCCCCACATTGGAATAACCATGAAAAGTTAACCAAAAGACTGTTAAGCAACAAAGAAATCTAATAGAAACCATAACAAAAATCAGCAGTATAGTAACACTCACTGCTGAAGGCCAACTGATTCAAAATCAATTCAGCGTCTGCGACTCTGAGGTCTTATACTTTCAACTGTTCCTATTTAAATGCTGTTTGGCTCCAGCAAGTTGTTAAAAGATTTTTTCAACTTGTCCTCTATATAAAGTGAAAATCAAATGCTCACTTAATGTACATATCTGTATATTGCCACATTGATTGAAAAGAGATCATATGTGAAATCTGTATTGAAATATAAATGCAGCCAGCCCATCTTGATATGCCAGTACAGGCACTTGTGTAGCTCAGCTGTGCTCACAGTTTTGGCAAGGTGAGTTTGCAGGGCCAGTCTGCAGGCTGAATCAGGCCCTGCACCACCTCCACGCAACCCAAACCCAATCCTAGCCAGACAGGGGCAGCAAGGGTCCCTAGGGCCCTACCTAGGGCCTTATCTCAGCATGTGAGCACCAGGCAGAGGTGGCGCAGGGATCTGGTGCCCAATCCTGCTGGAGCCCTGCAGGATTGGGCTCTGGGGGCCCCAGGCTGGGGACCCCACCTGGCCCTTGCATGCCAGAATAAAACACTGTGCTACCCTGGGTGCCCAAGCTGGCATGCAGAATCAAGTCCCTGGGGGTCCCCACAGGATCTGTGGGGAGCCTGTTTGGCTGGATTACACAGCGCCTGCATCTGATCCATAGACCAGGGATTGAGTACCCTTGCTGTAGATTATCAGAATGAAGTTAAAACCCTTAGGAGATAAATGTCCAACCCAAAATCAGCATTCACAAATCCAAAAATTAGGTTAAGTCTTTACCTTAAATATCTGATGAACTATATTTAAAAGCATTTGAGTGTCTTCCACTAAGTTAATAGTTTCATAGTTTCATAGTTGGTAGGGTCGGAAGGGACCTGAGCAGATCATCTAGTCTGACCCCCCGCCATGGCAGGAAAGAGTACTAGGGTCAAACGACCCCAGCAAGGTGTTCATCTAACCTCCTCTTAAAGACCCCCAGGGTAGGAGCCAGGACCACCTTTCTTGGAAGTTGGTTCCAGATCCTAGCCGCCCTGACTGTGAAGTAGCGCTTCCTGATATCTAGCCTGAATCTACCCTCAGCCAGCTTGTGACCGTTATTCCTGGTCACTCCTAGTAGTGCTCGGGGAAACAGGGACTTCCCCAGTGCCTGCTCATCCCCCCTGACTAGTTTGTAACCAGTGCCTGCTCATTCCCCCTGACTAGTTTGTAATGGGAGAAGCCAAGAAATTATCTGTGCAGCTCTATAGAAACCTGTGGGATAATGGTTATATGAAAACTAGAAAGTGATTATTATTGCAAAAAATGGAGCTAATCTGTCTTTGGAAACTGCATTACCAACTGTTTAGGAGGGTTGGATATGGTATTTCTAACTGGACCCATCTCTAAATACTTCTTTTTACAAGCTTTTCTATTTCTCTAGAATGCTAGAAGACTCTTAAAAGCTGAATCCTCTTGATTTAAGCCTGCTTTTGACAGAACCTCTAATTTTCTGAAACAAGCCCTTTTTTACCACCTCTGTTATTTGAAATCTGAATAAACTAGAGGTCCCTTAGGGACAAATCATTCAATGAGATCCAATGGGTTTATAATCTCTGTGGTCTTATTAGCACATGATACCTGGCTAGGGTCTTATTATTAAACATTTACAAAGAACCATATCTTTGTATGATGCTTTACAAAATTAAAAATGCATAAGGACAACTAATACAAAAAGTAGACCAAGTTCATTCTCATGGGCACAGATGGACAAAAAGATGGGGGGAGGAAATGGGACTTTTTTCCCTCTTTTTACTTGAAATTTGAGAATGAAAAATCAAGTCTGTATCTCTAGCTAAAAAAATTTCAAACCACCCTAGCCCTGACAAAGGGCAGTTATGTCAATTTTGAATACAAGGACCTTAAATATCATATTTAATAAAAAAAAGTGTTGTGCTTCCAAAAACATATGGCTATGCAAATGTAAATAGTATTTTTGTCTTCAATATATTACCACGTTTCTGCAAATAGCAATCATTTTGATCATTTTTTCTTTCTGTCATCTCGTAGAACTTCAGTATCTCAGTTGAGTTCTGTTTCAGAAGCAGTCACATAAGGACATGACTCCAAGTGAATCCATGCACATTGAGGCAATTCAAAGAAAACTTAAAGTAGTCCAAAGATTAAGCTCATCTGAAGATAAAGAACTGATCAAATATGGATATTTTCCTTCACATGCCAGCTCCATTTGGTTCCTCCTGAATGATGGTGCACCTTAGCCACTTTTTGCAATCGACTGCTGTATACTGTAGAAAAGTATTATATAAATACAATAATTAGTGGACAGCTGGTAACAAAGATGCAGGCTCGCTTTCTAAACAATGAGGGTCTGTTATGAAACCAAAGGATACCTTTAATAAACTTTTCTTCTGCAAGAACAAATTTAAAATAAATCTTACCTTGCAATTAATTGTGTCTTGCATTATATTATGTACCTGTTTTTCTTTTATAAATCTTGCAGGACCCAACAAATATGGAATGTGAGTTGAAGGAAAATTGTGAATAAAGCTGTAAGCATAATCGAGGTCCAGTATTATCACAGACCACTTGAGCTTCACACTCAGAATTACCCTCTTAGGTTACTAGGTTTGGTGGGAGGTCTGATTGTACAAAGAATGCAAGTTTGCATCTGATGTCTTCAGAACCTTTAATCTACATATAACCTTCGCCGTTGCAAAGCAAGCATTGTAATGAGCTTCTGAACAAGCCATAGCATGGTATTCTCTCGCTAGTGTTTAAAATACACAAAATAGTCATCTTAGACTGCATTTCCTATTCAAGCGAAAAAGTGTGCAGTATGCATAAATGACACAATGATTTGAAGTTTAAAATTCTGAATATATAATTTGTTCATTGTGCTATAATAGCACCAGGAAATCTCAGACTCTCTGTTTCATATAATCTAATATTGCTGTTTTATCAAATGAATGTGTTAGCAAAATTTCGTACTTTGCTTTAAGATTTCAACCATGAGGCAGGTGAGCTTCTTATTGGTAGTAAGTCACACCCTTCTATACTATTGTTCGATTGCTCAGATCAGACAAAGACATGGGGCAGATTGTGGGAGGAGTAATGCAAATTAAATGATCAGGTAGACAGACGTATATAGACAAAGGAACACAGGTGCCTTTCTAATTCAGGTGTACAATGAGAACCTAAATCCTTTGATTTGGACCTTCTTAACATTTCCATTACCATCCACAGAGGATTTGTTTTCAGAAGGAGAAATGTAAGTTTTCACTTTATTTCTTATTAGAGAAAGCGGGTTGTGTTGTTTTTGGTTATGTAACTAAAATAGGAAGTCACACTGCAGGATTATGAAACTAAATAAATCTTTAATTACATGTAATGAATATCTAAACTCTTCGCTATCAGTGCTCAGTCTGCAAAAATAAATGGGTTAAAATTGGCTTTTTCTATATTTCAACGGAAATAATGTTAGCATTCACATTTCCTTTTTTGGAGAGCCAAGAAGAGTCTGTTATTAACACTTAATATTACATATAGTAGGTTAAGTACTTAGTTCTGGTGGATGGACTAGATCAGTGTTTCTCAACCTTTTAAGTAGAAAGTACCCCCTAACTTCTGAAAATTGTAATAAGTATCCCAACAGTCAATTTTCTAGGGGATTTTATATTTACAGACTAATGTGTGCTATATGTTGGAAGAAGGGCTGTGGGATGACAGATGCCTGCTCTGGTGTGGGTAGGGTTGCCACCTTTTACACCAGGGGTGCACAACTCAAGTATGTAGCTGGGCTAGAGGTGATGTTGGCTAGAGCTAAGAGGGCTGAACCCAGTGCCGCGCAAAGTGTGGCACGCCAAATTATTACTGGGAAATTTAAAGCACCGTGCAGTGACAGGTGTACCAAATTTTTAGCCATAGTTATCAGAGGAGGAAGGGGTGAGAGAGAGAGGAAAAGAGGGCAAGAGAGAGAGAGTGTTAGGATACCTGCCTACTCCCTGCCTGTGTCTCATGTACCCCATGGGTACATGTACCACAGGTTAAGAAACTATGGACTAGATGAGTTACAAGGTCCCATCCATCTTCACTTTCTATGATGTGTTATAATATTGTATAGATCAAAAGGGATATAGTCAATGGACTGCATTTCTCTATAGAATGGCCCTAGTTAATATGGCAATGCTGGCTTTTTGTAATTTGTTTCGCAAAAACGTTTGCGTAGAAAAACATATCCAATGGAAAGCTTGAAATGGTAAAGATAAGGTTTTTAGGATATTTTGCAGAATTGTAAATGATTTTTCAAAGACCTTATAAAATCAGGGTAAAACCAGAAATGCTGAATAGTACAAATGTCATATACTTGAAATAAAGTTAAATATGAGAGACGTCTTTTTTTTTTTACATTTATAGGACTTGAAAAACAGGATGATTTTAGAAAAGCTGTTGTCTAATGGGGTCATAGTTTATCACTGAATGGATTGATACCCTTTTTGTGCCTGTTGTTTGGAGTAAGACTTCTCCGTTTGTAAGAGCATCCATCTCCCTTCAGGGAAATAGGCAAAAACTAGAGAAAGATTTCCATAATTCTGGCTATCAAAATGCACAGAAAAAAATAATTCAACAGACCCACAAACATGTTGAGACGAACGTGGTTGAGAAATATGTTGGCATTTGTTCTTTGCATAGTGGAATAAGATTAAGGTAGTAAAGCTGTAACAATATACAGAAAAAGTCATTGTTTAATAATAATGTCAAATGTTTAATAATAATGTTTAATAATCCACTGACAGAACAAAAAAGCCCCTGTTAAATTCTACCATGATTACAGTTCCTCTCTGCAATTTTGAATAACTTATGCTTTCCTTTGGGATGCCAGCTCTAAACAGCCGACTCCTGGCAATTTTAAGGATTCCCTTGGTTAAAAATAGCCTGCAAATGTAAGGGATTGGATTCAATGACACAAGAGGCCCATTGCACTTCTGCATTTGAAGTGGTCTTCTATCTCCTACGTAAAGAGCATCATAAATTGTCTCTGTCATGGCAGACCATTAAACCTGGAAGGATTTTGACCAAACTAATAGACAGATTTAGACAAATTATTTCTATGCTGATATCTGAAACACGTGGATTGCCACCCAGTATTCAGTAGTCGTTCGATAACAATCCAATGTGGAATCGTGCATGTGCGTGAGCTGGTGTATGGGGAGCAACCCCACCCACACCTACATGTATACAAAGAACTGCGACATTCAAAGAGCATCAGCAAAGCCCCCCTTATCACGAGTACAATGCTGGGGTTAAAGGAATAGGTCTTCAAAAGGACTGAGATGTCAGGGCCAAACAATCTTCTCACTTCGTGGTAGAAAACACCTTGAAATCAATGCAAGTTGCACATGTGGACTGAAGCACATTGCATATCCCATCATGAACTTGTAACTTTTGGGAGACAACAACATTTCATAAGGGATCAGCAGGGTTTTTACATCTTCTTAATCAGCCTCCCTCTCAACAGGCTGCCACATGTGTATGTCACCCTGCCCTCATTGTACAGATCGTGCCATGGATGTCATTTCTGCCTTTTGAAACCGGAAACCAAATTCAGCATTTTTGTAACAATTCTGTCCTCAGTGATGATATCTCCTGTCAAACAGGGGCTAAATTTAGCCTCACGGTAAGGATGACCTACACTGCAAAGAAATAAATACAGCTGTATGAAAAATATAGGACAAAGTTATGGTGAAGGGAAAGCTTCCCACAATTTTCTATTTATGGCACAAGATCATACATTTATGTCACAGTGCCTTATCCTTTGCTGGAGCACTGCTCAAACATTGGCTTTTTTAACCTACTCATATCCTTCAAACTAGGTCCTTCTTGGTACGGTCACAGGACATCACGCACTAGGCAAGGGGAGTCCCTTGCAATGTGGGGCAGAGAGAAACAGTGATTCTTGCTAAGGCATATTTGCATTTCTTTTTCTTTTTTGCCAACATCCTGGGGCTCTGTCACGTATGAAATGGCAGGTGGGCAGCCAGCATAGCGGAGAGGTGTCAAATGTTACTGATATATGTTAAAAATCAATTATTGTCAAGGCTTTGGGGACATGGAAGCAAACGTGGGACCCTGTGAATGGAAGTACATGGGACATGCATGGTGTGGGTTGGTGCCATGTAGGACATGATGCCATCTAGGGGCCCTGCCAGATGTTCAGACGAAAGCTGGCTAGAAACGAGCTCCAGCGTTATTTCCACATGCATGTACTTTATAGTGGGTTGGTTCTTTTTATAACTGGACAGTCCTTCTTTATGGGACCTTTGCACCTGTGGCCAGTCCAAACTCATTGCAGGACTCACCAGTTAGGGGGGCAATAATAACCCTGCCTGCATGACCCATGTCAGAGCATAACACGATTCACCAGGCCGTTGCTCATATAGACATCACGCAGGGATCCTGGTTTTCTCCGATTAAAATAATCCCCAATTTTCAGTTAAAAAAAGTAACCCCACATCCAGATTTGTCCATGATTAAAATGCAACACCACTCTATAGAGCAGGGGTTCCCAACGTTTATGTGCCCAAGGGCACATTCGAGTTTAAAAGAAAAAGCAGCGGGCGCCAATACGAATATTCAAGTTCAGAATTTAGGACCCTGGCTATGTGCGTACGCAGCATTTCATTTGGGAAAAAAACCACAAGCGCCATGCTGTCGCCGCATCGGTCAGACTGACCCCGACTCATTTGGGCAGCTGTTGTGCTCAGCTGGCAAGGAAAACATTGATGCGTTGCTGTTCTGCGTTCAAGCGGCAGCGATGGCATTCGTTGTTGCAATGACGTCTTTCCCTCACCGTGAAAATGCGCGCTGGCACCTGAATAAACCTTGTCGGGCACGCGTTGCGAACTGCTGATATATATCAATAGATAGATCTACATATCGATAGATAGAGCTATCTATCATTATATCGATTGATTGATTCATCTCGCAATATATCGAACTACTGATATGTAGATCTATCGATATATCGATAACTAGGTCTATCTATTGATGTACAGATCTGCGTATCGATAGATAGATCTACCTATTGTTATATTAATCTATTGATATGTTGAGACAGACCTATCTTATCGATATACAGATTTATTAATATGTAGATCTATCGACATATCAATAGCTAGGTCTATCTATTGATATACAGATCTACATATCAATCGATAGATCTATCTATTATTATATCAATCTCTTGATAGAGCTATCGTTATATCTATTGATGTAGAGATCTACATATCGATAGATCTATCGTTATATCAATCTCCTGATATAGAGATCTACATATCGATAGATAGATCTATCCTTATATCAATCTGTTGATATAGATCTACATATCAACAGATAGATCTATTATATCAATCTATTGATATAGATCTACATATCAATAGATAGATCTGTTATAGCAATCTATTGATATAGAGATCTACATATCGATAGGTTGAAATAACAATAGAACCATCTATTGATATACAGCTCTATCGATACAGACTTAGCGATACACAGATCTAACGATAGACCTATCTATCAACAGATATATCTACACAGACCTATCAATATAACAGATAGATCTATATATTGATCTACTTCTATACAGACCTATCAATATAACAGATAGATCTATATATTGATCTACTTCTATACAGACCTACATATCTATAGATAGACCTGTCGATATACTGAGCGGCAGATGGATATATCTATACATTAGAGGGTGGTTTAAATCATGGGCAAATGGGGGCTTAGGGTTACTTTTTTAAACCAAAAAGTGGGAGGGGGGGGGGTTCCATCGGAGGGCCCCGGAGGGGCGCAGGCGCGGGTCTGCAGGCCCCCGGTGCCGGGGCGCCGCCTGGCGGAGGGCGGGACGCGGGCCGGGCCCCGCCCCCGCGCCGGAAGCGGCGGTTCCGCCGGACGCGCCCGAGCCCCACGTGCGCCCCCGCGCCGCCGGCATGCGGCTTCGCAGCGAGGTAAGGGCGGGCCCGGGCCGCGCGCGCGCGGTAGGCTGAGGCCTCCCCTCCCCCGCGGGCTCCAGGCAGCTCGCGTTCAACTCCAGCCCCCCCTTCCCTTCTATTTTTTTCCTCCCACTTGTTTTTGACCACAAAAAATACCCCCTCTGCGGCCCAGCTGCCCCCCCCATCCCAACCCCCCTGAGGTGCCACAACCCCCCCACCCTTTCCAGCCTGCCCTCTTCCCCCCACCCTGGGGCTAGTGGGGGGCAGGGCCAAGCCCCTGGGGTGTGTCGGGCCTGGGGCAGAAAGGGCGAGCGTCTCTGTGCCGGAGCCGCGCTGGCGTTTCGGGGAGGCTCGGTGGCGTGAGTCGGGCTTGCACGCCTCCCGTTGCGCGGGCGGAGAGTGGGGCGCTGCTCGTCCTCGCCCGTGGTTTCCAGAAGGGGCCTTGGCCCCTGGAGGGATGGTTTATCCCCCTCCCCGTTCAGTCAGAAATTCACCTTCCTTGCTTTTCCGTGTCTTGGTGGCGAGGTATTTAGCGGCGTTCATAGATGCATCGCGGTCTGACAGGGTTGTGTCATGCGCGCGGCTGCTGTGGCCTCCGACTTGCAAACTTGAGCACCTGCACCACCCCAGCCCCCAACAAGCATCCCCCAAATGCATCCGGACAAGGAGGTCCCATCAGCTTGGCCTTAAAATCAAGCCCAACCATGAAGTGTTTGCTGAATCAGAGTCTGAAGACCCTGTTTGATGGATCTCCCACTCGTTAAGGCTAGAAAGACATTTTAATCTTTAGCTAAATGTAAGGTATCCTCGTTTTTTCTTCCCGGAGAGTCAGTGTCTGGTGAAGGGCGTGGTGTCTGCCTCGCTGGAAAGCTGTTGGCATTAACTGAACAGCTGCAATCGGGATTCATCCACTTTTGAAGCAAAGGTACATCGCGAAATGGCATTTTTGTGTGGAATTTCAAAAATTGTCCTTTCGGGAAACTTGGCTTTACTCGTTATCCCCTCAGCGGGAGCGACTTCTGCGGCTTCATTCATGACCCCTCTGGGACACTGGGTTCTGATTTTGGTAGGAAATAACTCTTGCAATACGAGAGAGAGAGGCTGTGGTAACCAGCTTTCCAACACAGAAAATCATTTGATCCCTTCGTGTTTAAACCATGTTAATAAAGAATCCTGTCCTTTTTAGCATTCTACGATTTTTATAAGCTAATTGCATTTCATGACCATAGCGTAGCGCACAAATACCGTTGTAACGTAGCAGTCACTTGATAGCCGCATCACTGGACAGAGCTCACAGGGTTTCTTGATCCCTCTGCGTTTGCCCATTGGGATGGTAAACTCTCAGACACCAGTAGAGGACTTGAGAGCAGCTGCAGCATATGAAACTACTTTGAACTCATTTTGTTGACTAAATTTAAAGGTGGTGGTGGTGAATAGGGGAGGGTAGAGAAAAGTTAAATTTCTAATGGAATTTCTCATCTGATTGCTCCCTTTTTATTTCAATTATAAATGTAGATTTTATCTTTTAAAATCACACTTTTTAGTCCTTTGAATTGCACAATACTTATTCTGAAACTGAGTTTAACCGGTTTTCATTCCTCCAGCCAGCTTTCTCCCCCCGCCCCCCTGTATACTGAAGTTCCCCATTTAATAATTTAATACATTTAATAAATCAATGTATGTAAAACTTTTTGTTAGCTTTTCCTTCCATATAACTTATTCATTGGAGTGGTATCATTTTATACTATCTGGTGGAGTTTATGCATTACAAAAATATATCCCTATAAATATTTATCTTCTGAGTGGCTTTGGAGTACTGCACATCAGATGAGAGGGTCTGGATGTGTACTGTTTATCTACTGACTTTGGAAACTTGGAGTAGGTTGCATATGATGGCAACATTCGTGTTTCATAACCTAGTCGGGTGACTAACAGATTTCTGATTGCCATGCTTGTTCAATTAGTTTGTCAGTCCTTAAGCACCACTCCCATGACTTCATTGGGACTTAAATATGTGGAAGAGCAGCACCTTCAGAGGTATCTGCTTTGTCTTCAATGATCTTTTATAGAAAACCACATAATATTATTTGATCATGTTGCCCCCTCAGTTTTGCACCAGTCTTCGTTTACGAAAGAGCTTGGCAAAGCAGTGTAGGAATTTTATTTTATAAATTTAAAAATTGCTTGCTTTTATGCTTTTTTAATTTAAAATTTCCCTTGCAGGTTTAGGAAACTAAGGCAAGAGCCCTGTGTTGCTAATTAAGAAGCAGAAAGTGCCGCAGATTTTAAGAAAAATGAAATTGATAGTCTAATTTTACTATCTAAGCTAAGTGAAATGCAAAATAGTAAAGTAATCCTAAATGATGAAATGTAAATTAGATTTTTAAATTAGGTAATGTTTGAAGATGTTAGGGTATTATCACATTTGTTTCACTGTTAATATTCCGAGATGTTTTAGGGAAAGGTAAGGAAAGATAAATCATAGCCAAATAATTTAAGTGACATTAAAAAAATCAATTATAATATTAGGCTTATTGCTATGCAGAGGAAAAGCCCTTTGCAGAGAAATAAGTCTGTTCTTTACTCTGTGTGCTGGATAGAAAAAAAATAGCCTAAAGAGAAGATGCATCTCAGGCTGTGCGGATAGGGAGGCATTAGGGAGATCTTCCAGTATGTGAAGTGGTATGAATACTCCCCGCGTTGGCCTGCATGGGGGATATTTTACAATCCCAGATCTGGCATAGGTAGCAAGGAGGCTGGCACATACATGCACATTTTTATCATCTTTTAAAGGGTTCTTAGGGATTTAGTTGTTAAGGGTTTTTTTCAAACCAGATGCTAGAAAGGAAATTTAATATATTTATTGCAGAGCGCTCAAGAGAATATCTCAAATCTACAAGCTAAAGCCTGAACAAGTAGAATTTAAAAGAAAGCCTGTGGGTACAGGGCGGGTTGATATAAGCTATCTAGTTTGCAGCTTCAGGGTAACCTTGGTTGGGTTGGAGCAGGCACCCTTTCTTCCTGCCGTTCCCCTTCCTCGTTTGTAAAGCTACCAGGGGGGATCAGTAATCTGAGATCTTTGCAAGGAAACCAGAACTGCTTTGTGCTTTTATCGGTCCTGGGGTTAAGTTACATTAAAAAAAAAAAAAAAAGAATGCAGCGAAAAAACGCTATTTGGTTTTGTCTCCAAGCATGAGTTCCCTAAAGCAGCAGGTCTCCCCACTGTCCTGGGGGACCCAATCGCGGGCGTAGGTTAAGGATCCTGGGTTTGTACGTGCGCTTTCTTGTGTTCTGGGGGAAATAATGTACTTGCTTATTCCTCCACACAAATAAATGCACATGGGGGCCGTAGAGGTGAGGCAATTGCCAAGTGGTAAACTGGCTGCCCCACACCGGTTTCAGACACCCTGTCTATAGGTAGCCAGCTAAAACATATCGCAAGCTGGACTGAGCACAGCTGGAACAGCCTGCGTGCTTCTGGCTAGCTCAGGAGTTGGGGAGAGCTGGTATAAAGCGCCAGGCTAAATGCGCACTCCTCCTATAAGCAGAACTTCATCTCTGATTCTTTGTTCCTTTTCTTTTTATTGCTTCTCAGTGGTGCTAGGGCCAAATGATGTCTTGCTTCTCGGTATATTCTTGGAGTCACATACTTGACTCTGTGACTCCTTGGCTTCAACCAAATCTAAGTTCAAGTTTTTAAAGAGTTAAGTTTGGGGCCTCTGTGGTTGCAGAGATGATTTTCCAAATAAAGGCTACTGAGTCTACTACTTCCCTGGGATGCTGGCTTCTAAACGGTTACCATCACAGAGGGTCGTTTTGGCCGTAGTAGCTAAATATTCCAGGACTGTGGGTGAAGCTTCCTTTATTTTCAAATAACTCCAAGTGTCAGTGGGAGGAGATAGCCCTGTCTGTGTTGTAGAATTGTGGGCAAAGTATATCTTTCTAGATCAGTGGTTTTCAAACTTTTTTCATGCATGGACCCCTAAAAGATTTCTAATGGAGGTGCGGACCCCTTTGGAAATCTGGAATGCAAGCATGGATCCCTCTGAATGGTAAGTGTGGGCATTCACATACTTTTAGTTGATCATAATCATCTTCCGTGGACCCCGTAGGCATAGCCTACAGACCCCCCAGGCGTCCGCAGACCACAGGTTGGAAACCACTCTTCTAGATCATTTTAGGTTGGCTCTGCTTTTTTTTTTTCCTCTTTAATTTTTCATTGTTATTAACTATTACTGTGTGAAGAATCATCCTGACAGCAGTTGTGAAGAACAGCCAAGGTAACTGGGATGAATGCATCCTTGTAGAAATGTGGCTAGAGCAACATGAGAAAGGTACGTTTCTGATGTTCATCGCCAGAGTCCGATTAGCTGTAACGGCTTTTTGGGCTTAAGGTAAATCTCCAACATTTCCAACGTTAATCTTCTTTGAAACTCTGTCAAGTTTCTAAAGTAACTGTGTTAGCTATTTGGATCAAGTAAAGCATCTCATAGAATTTAGTATCACTGATAAGATGCAAATAGATCAGCATCTATCAGTAACAAGTAAGGACCCGTTTAGCATGAATAAAGGGAGACTTTATTTTAAACACTATATAAACCATAATAGAATAAAACTGTTCTGTGCAGAAGGATGGATCTATGAAAGGAAAATCTGTCACAAGGTTCAGGACAAAATATGCCCTCGCACAGAGTTGAATTTCTGTGGTGCACCCTTTGATTCGGCTGTATTTTTGAAGGATTTTGCAGCGCACGTAACAAAAGAAGAAAAAACAATGGGGAAGCTAAAAAATAATAATTAAGGCGATGGCAACTGACGAGATTTCTGATTGTTTACAAGTAGTCTGTTTACGTCATAGCCCTGCTCTGCAGCTATTTTTTGGGAAACATTTAATTTTTTTTTTTTTAAATCTAGCATGCAGTGACCTCTCTTACATCTTTTAATTAAAAGTTTGGATGCAGTGAATAATTATGGTCTGCTTGCGAAGGTTTTGTTCTGTTTATAAATGCTGCCTTGGAAGAGCACTGATCTTACTCAGAGGTTTTGCGTGGTGCTTTTCCTTTGGGGGTAGTGGAGTGATGATCAGTCTTGTGCTTGTTCTGTTTCCAGGTGCCAGGAGAAGATGCTCTCTGAAAACGATAGCTCAACAAACGGACATTTTATGCTGTACCATGACCTATGACCTAGCACCGTCAGTCAGAGATTTGATTTAAAAAATATTGACTTAAACCAAAATGGTAGTGAATTTCTCAGGTTTCTTTAGGTTTGTTTGGTGTTTTTAGTTCTTTGTGACATTTTTGGTAAGGAAAGAGTGTTTTGGTGGGAAGATCTAATTGTGTATTATTTTTAGCTTTTAGTATTTTTCCAGCTTATCCCCTACTGTATATTGCTCGTATATTGTGAAACCACAGAAAACATTTTTTTTTTTAATTTTGTGGAAGAATAAATACTGTATTGCAAGTCAGTTTATTACCTGAATTAGGAAGCAAGGACTTATTAGCCACACTTGTGCACTCATGTTTGCAACATGCCCACAACGTGCAATAGCATCTGGAGTCTGGCTGAAAGAGTAAGTAATTTTTTTAAATAAAATATTTACAAAAACCATATCTAGAATTCCTCACAAAAAGAAAAAAATGTATATGGGTAGCTTAATACTACAAGGATCTAGTGCATGGTAGGTGGTTTTTCTAAACATGTTTTTAGAGAATTTTTAATAGAATATAGGCAATCAGAAGTAGAGATGATATTTTTTGTTAGACCCACAAGACTTTTGCAAAAAAAAAAAAATTTAATCTTCCAAAATCTTCTGCAAAAATCTTGTGGGTCTAATAAAAGATATCATCTTGACTATGAGTCCTAGTTGCCTTTTCCTCTAGACCAATACGGCTACAACCTGGATACCTAATGAATATAGACTATTTTGACTCTAAAAAAATTGTGAAGCACCTTGTTTTTGTGGGTTGTGACTAAACCAATATTTTGCAGTCTTGTTTTCTTCTGATTCTGCAGTCGCAGTAGTTAATGATATTCTCGTGTGTTTTGAGGTTCAACCAGAATTTTCTCCAATTTATTAATATAATTGAACAGGCTTGTACAGTGCTTGACACCTACCATTCTTAAGGACTTTGGTCCATCTGCTGGCACTTAACTGTTCTGGGTGCTTTCTCCTTTTCATTTTCTTAAGTAAGCTGCCTTCCTCCTGTATGTCATCAGTCATGACCCTTTTCGGTTTGCATGCTCTTAGTTCCTCCCTTGCCTTCTCTACACGCATCACTCTTTCAACAGAATTATTCCAGACTTGAATTCATTCATTATTGGTTTGCAGTGCCGTACTGTTTTCAATGGATGTGAACTTGTTTGCAGCTGTTGCCATTCCCTCACTCAAGTTTGAATGTCCTCCTAGTTGCCAAAAGGTGTTTTTTAAACGTGTGCTCCAAATAACCGCCAAATAACAAGGTGCAGAAAAGGATCAGTCATGGGGAAGAAAGAAGAGGTGCTCCCTGGCTTGACCTCAAGTAATGAACTCTTGGATTGACTTTTCTTCTTTTCTTTTTTAAGCTGTATTACAGGTGAGTCTCATCCTTATAAAAGAAGGGAAAAAACAGTTAAATACATCCATGTTTGTTAAGGTGTTGTGGTTTGCAATCTTCTCCAGCTCACATGACTACTTAATTTCCTTTGATTTCAACTGAGATGGCTGTCAGTCCCATAGACTGCTGTGTATGCCTTTGGAACCAAGGTCCTTTAATTTTTGGTATGTCTGGATTTAAAGTTGTGTTAAGAAGGATATTCAGATCTTGATTTGGCAGTTGTTGTTCAGGTGTCCTTCTTGTAGCATCCCTCAACCCCTTTTTGCGGTTGTATTTTTTCAGTGCCCATGGCAGGAGGTCGGACTTGGTGATCTGCTCAGGTCCCCTCCGACCCTACCCATTATGAACCTGTGAATCCTCTGGAACATTTTTGATTAAGCCCAGAGGGGCCCTTCCCAGTTTTGGATCAGGTGAACCAGAGCTTTAATGCTGTTCTCCTTCAGCACATCTTTAATGATGGGTTGGCATGTTGGATGGTAGTAATATCTATGATCATTGGAAGTGGCAAAGGGATGAAGGAAGAAGAAGAAAATGGACAGAATAGTGAGACAAGGGAAGAGCAACAAAATACACCCCATTTGAAAGAGAGCCTCTGGCCAGTCAGACGTGGCTGCCACTGAAAAGGCCAGCTCTGGTGTAGAAAAACAGCAGTCGCGGGGAACAAAGAAGAGCTGTTTCATCGCTTGAACTCAAGTAATGAAATATTGAGGCATAATTTTTCGGCAGCCACATCTTTCGTAAGTGGTGGGACGTGCCCTTGGCGTGTACCCTGATCCCCGCTTCTTCCTGAGTCCGCCCGTGTTGGCTCGTCTGGCGAGGGGGCTTCGTCGCCTTGTGCTTTGCCATTTCACATTTTAAATTTACCCTTAGATCTGGAGCCATTGGTATTGTAGCCATGTAAGAGTGACTGTAAGAGATCGTGGCAGACACCTGCCCAAGCGGGAAAATTCTGCACAGAGGGTTGTTGGGGGTATTTTTGGTATTAGCATCACACAAAAGTGCCAGTACTTTTTGCTTGTGCAGAGGAAGTAAGACCCAAAGCAGTAAATAGTACATAGTTGGCAGGAGACTTCATGCTGTGCTAGACAACTCCAGGCCCTCAAACTGTATCTTGAATATGATGCTTTTAAAATTATTATTCTGTTAAATGATTTGGCATGTCTCTCCTTTCTCTTCTTACTCCCATCACTCCAGGATCCTGTGCTGTCTCGACACTAATTCGCAGGCCAGCCAAATTCCCCACTTCACCAGTAGGACTGTAGAAAGAGAGAGTTTCCTGCCACTCCAGATTTCCCACAACAGTGAAATGTGACTGGAGGGGTGAGAAATTCATTGCTTTGCTTGGATATTTTCTTGTCGCAGCAGAGCGGGAGGAAAATAACAGCCAGGCTATTTCCTCCTCCCACTCCCTGCTGGGGAGGGAGGACTCTAAGGTCAGCCCTGGGCTCTGCTCGCTGTGCCAGCTAGGCTGACCCCTGCCATAGATGATCTCGTTAAGAAGCGTAAATAGCTGAAGAGCATAGCAAAGTCAATGAGGGTAATTTGTACCCCCGACTTCCTATGCTTTAGGAAACCACCTACGTCAAAAAGTAAAAGCTGGTGCTGGATACAAGATGTATTAAGGTGTGGGTTTGGTGTTGTGTTGGTTTTATTAACCTGATGGATGTTGAGACTTGCAGATGGTCTCTCTGGCTGTGTAGGCTTTTTTGTAAAACAGACTAGATAAAACAATTAAAAGAGATTTAAAGTGTACGCCATTGAGACATGCATTTTCGCTAGGGCAGCGTTTCCTCGTTCTGCACTTAAAGACTGACCCCTCCACCCCCATTCATCCTGCACAGCCGTGCCTTGTTCTTTTTAAGCCTATCTCTATCCCTGTCTCCATCTCTCTGTCTCTCCTGTTAATGTTCTTATTAACGCTCACTTCATCCTGCAAGGCGCAATAGGAAGTTTGGAGTCCTTTTGAAGGTGTTTGCAACTTCATGTGGACAGAGTAATCTTCCTTACCCATCAGCTCTAGGTTTCTTGCTGTTCGAATTTCAGAGGCGCGGTTGCGAGTGGAAGTAGGGCGAATTAAATAAGGATGTATTGAATATCTGGGAAACAAGGGGACATAATGGATCTAATCCTCACCCAAATCTTCACTCTTGTGCAGAGGTGGCATTTACAGTCCCCTGACTACGATACTGCTCTCTGCATACCCGTTCCCCTGATGCTTGTTCTAAATTATGCTGGGTTACAATGAAAAATGCATCTGAGGATCAGTGTAATGTAGGGACTGTCAGCCGTTTCCTGTTTCCCTTAACAACACTGCTTTCTTTTCCTGCATAGTGAGGACTTCTCCGGGAGTGCGTTGCATCATTTTTACATTGCATAGCTCTGGGATAGGCTCTACAATGCTGGAGCATCATACTGACACAGGGCTTCTTAAACTGGATAATGCCAGTGTTGGTGAGAACTGTAGATGCTCACATTGAAGGATCAAGCCTGTTGTATTACTTTCACCCTCCTGTTTGTGGATATGCAGGGGCTGTGAAATAGTGGATTAATAGCTGCAATAGCTGTTTTTAGAAATTGTTTTGCTGGCATCTTGTAGATTTATTGGGCAGAAGGAAGAGGCTTTAATAGAGAAAGCAGGCAGCCACTTTGGAAGAAGTATTCACACTTGTGCTTTCAGTGGCTTAGTTTTTCAAGAGCAAGTACGTGAAGTTAAGTTCTCTTCTTTATAGGTTTCTATATAGGTGTGTGTAGAACTCGTTGTATTATCAGAGCACTTTCCAGTTGTACATCAAACAACATGCTAAACTTCATGTGGTGGTGGTGTTTTCTCATCCTGTTGCCAGAAGAAGCCTATGCAGCAGACTGTCTCATCGAGGTAGGGTTTATTGTTTTAATTACATATTGTTGCTGTGTCTTTATATTCAAGAAATAAAAGTTAAATACACGTGCCTTGAACCTGAAGCAAAAGGCAATAGTCTGTGATGGTACTTAGTTCCGGGGGGAGTTGATACCAGTTTTGCATTAGCCCCTTGGAAACAGAATTTGCTTGCATAGATAATCTCTTCTACAGTACAAGAGGACCATGGGTTTTATCATAGAATTGTGGCAGTCTTTTCACTATCTTGGGCCCAGGTCACGGAGTACCCTGAAGCTCAAATCTAAAACCTTAAACTTGAGTTGAAATTCTGTAGGATGCAAGTGCAGATAGAAGAGGACAAGGCATGATAGCTATCTAGGGACAGAAATTACACATAAAGCAGTATAAAGGATCGGAAACCAGTTCAAGTCTGTAACATGGCAGAAGTTCAGTGCACATAAACTGCTTTAAAAGTGGCCAAAACCACTTCAAGGTACATCTGGATGGATGTAGTATCAGATTTAACTGATTTAGGTTAAATCCATTTATTGAACTTCTGTCCCAGATCCCCTCCAGATTCAAGTTAACTCACAGTCCCCCAGCATCTCAGATTGCTTTGTGCCTCCCCTGCAAACCCCTGGTGGCAAGGGAGGAAGGCTAGCCTGGGCTGCTCCAGCTAAGCAGGGAAGCATCCTCTAGCGCCCCCTGGCTTCTGGCGTGGACCACAGTGGGAATGTGACTGCATTTTGGGAATCAAAAGTGAATGTCTGTTCACTTGCTTATCAGTTCAATCTATGCTACTTTGACTGACCTGCGAAGATTGAATCGATTCAGCCTGGGGCTTTTTGAATGTCTATACATAGCTGATGTGTTTGCATTATCCTCTGTTGCTAAGGGGACATGCTACAGCATTCAGTACTAATTGGAGTCTTTTAATATTCCTAGTTGTATTGTAACCAAGAGATGGTAAAGGCATGAATAACCAAGGCCAGATAACCCAATATGATTTGATTCAGATCTTTAGCTGCTATTACGGGGCAGGAGACCCTAGCCATTGGAAACAGTGGTTTCTTAAAAAGACAATTGGTCTTCATTATCACAGTATTGAGCCCGTGATACCTGTGGGAATGATTAGTTAATATTTTAATTGCATTTTGTATTTGATGTAGTGACCAAAAGCTTACAAACTGAAATTTTTGCATACTTATAAAGGGCCCTGTATAGTGCCCAGTCATACTACCTGGTGCTTTCAGTCAAAAATGAAAGAAAATTTAGGCCAGGGTATAAAACTGATTTGGCCTCCTGAGCCAGATCCAGATTGCAGGTTCCCCTCAGGCTGAATACAGACCCACGGTAACAGGGCAAGTGGTGCCAGGGTGCTGAGGAGGTAAATATAGCTGTCATCCACCCCTCACTGCTGATGATCTTCCCAGCAGGGTTGCATACCTCAGATTTTCGTGGCAGCTCCTGCCCCTTCATTTCTTGCTCTTCTGGTTGCCTTGTGCACCAGATGACACTGCTCTGAGGGCCACGTAGAGCCAATGTGTTTGGCAACCTACATCTAGGCTATTGAAGTTGTAGAAAATAATGTACACGCATGTGTTGAAGTTTGGCCAGAAACCATTGAAAACTTTTTTCCGTGGCCATCTCCAAGCTTATGAAAAGAAGTTATCTGACTCAAATGACTTGTATCTTCTCTCTCTCTCTCTCTCTCTCTCAAAAAAGGGTACTTAAAAGCACCTTCTTTTATATTGATAGCAATCTCATGAAAAGACACTCATTTAAAAGGTATATAATAATGTAATTTTTCAGTGCCATTGCATGTGCCTTAGGAACAACATTAAACATAGAGGCATTTTTTGGTTTATTAGGTGAGTGTAAAGGTCCCTGGTTGTTTGATGTCAGAAGAACAATTAAGTTTTATCAGAGCAGAGCAGGGTGTCTCTAGACACAGGTTACAAAGCATCTACTGATACTATTAAAAGAAAGATTGCTTGTTGTTGCATTGGGGAATCCTTTTAAAACATCAGGAATATTGCCAGAAAGAATATAAATGCATTTCAGCAGTTGAATGAGATATTCTTAAACTCGAGGGTGGTGGTCTGTGTCTGGATAAATATCTGTTTTGATTTGTTTGTTACATTTGTCTCATAGCTATAAAACTAGCTATAGTGGAACTCATTTATTCCTGGCACCTCTACTGTTTTGCATATATGGAATTTGCTGCAGAATTGTGGCCCAGAGTCTAAGTTTCTCATTTTAAAACAAAATCAGGTTCCTAAGCTAAATGATGGCAAGCATTACCTAAATGATGGCAAGCAAACCTCTCTGTTGATAAGTCAGGCAAGTGACTTTGCATCCTTAGGCACCAACACAGCTGATCCATAGTGACCTTGCTGGATCCATGGGCCAAAAGGTAGGCCTGTGTAAACCAGCCAGTATTCATTTTGGATTTCGATTCAGGGGGGCAGTGATTCGATTTGGTGATTCGGCCAAATCTGATTTGGAGATTCGGCCGCTGCCGATTGGCCGCATCTCTGAATTGACTGAATCCCCTGCCCGCTTTCCCAGGCCCGTCATTGGCTGCTCCAGCTCCCGGCTCTTTGAAAAAAAAAGCCTGGCACTCACTGGCTGCTGCCAGGTGGAGGGGTGATCCCTGCTGCCCCCCACTGCCCCATGTCATGTGGGTGGGGGTGGTCTCTGCCATGAGCCCCCAGAAGCCCCAAGGCTGCTGCAGCAGCCAGTGAGTGCAGGGCTTTTTTTTTTTTTTTTTTAAAGAGCTGGGAGCTGGGGTAGGCAGGGCAGCCGTGGGGGTGCTGGGAGAGCAGGGTGGGCTCAGGGTTCTTGTGGCAGAGCCCCTCATGCAGTGTGGGGCAGTGGGGATGGCCCCCCCTGCCTGGCAGCAGCCAGTGAGTGGAGTTTTTTTTAAACAACCAGGAGCCGGGGTGGGCGGGACAGCCATGGCAGGGCTGGGAGAGCAGGCAGGGGTTAGGGGGCTTGTGGCAAAGCCCCCCATGCAGTGAGGGGCAGCGGGCATCGCTCCCCACCTGGCAGCAGCCGGTGAATGGTTTTTGTTTTTTTTTTTAAAGAGCTGGGGCCGAGCAGGGCAGCCATGGTGGGGCTGGGAGAGCGGGCAGGGGTCGGGGGCACTCAGGGGGGCCGGGGGAGCAGGCAGGGGATGAGGCCTGGCATCCCCACCCCATACTTAGCAGCATGGAGTCCAGGTCCAGCTCCCTGCGGCAGCAGGCAGGGACTGCCTAAATCTCCAAAGCTTTCTGAATCTTTTCTGAATTGATTCTGAGAGCTTCCAATCGATTTGGACCTTTTAATTGGTCTCCTGATTCAATTTGGATTTGGAGATTCGGCTGCCGAATCTCCTCTGAATCGAATCAGCACCCAAAGCTTTGCATAACCCTACCTAAAGGCTGAATTCCACCTTGAGAATACAGTGTCATGTAGCACTGAATAGCCTTAGTGTTGCCTTCAGCTATGTTGCGTCTCACATCTGTGGATCAGCTTAAGAGAAATGTAGACTTTAATTACCACAAATGATGGGGAAAACATTATACCTTGGTCTCTTTGCCATCTAGTGTTTTTGTCTTTCTGTTATGAGTGTCCTTGAAGTAGAGGACAGCATTAAGGCAGGCAGAGTGGCACTGATCCATTTTCTATGGTTCATATCTCTGGTTTGGAGACCTTAGCTGATTTCTGATGAAGCAGACTGTCAGCAATGAAAGCTTATGTCTCTCTGAAGGAATTAGTCTTTAAGGTGCTGCCTTGCCTTGCCTTCTGCCTTACTTCAGACCAATATGACTGACTACCTTTCTTGGCTCTGAATGGTATTTAGTGTCTCTTTTCTGGGCTTCCCCTCTGGGTTAACTATATTAGACAGTAGGTGCATCTACACATGCAATTAACATGTAGCAATAAACTCCGGCTCATATTGTTTCAGAGTTTATTGCTCCCAGGTGCTGTGTTTGAATGTGTGCCCAGGACTTCAGCACATTGAACTGAGTCAGAGCAGCCCTGGCTGGCAGGACACCTGAGGGGTCAGCCTGACAGCCTGGGTCTGCTCCAACCTGGCTCAGCCTGCTGCGGAGGGGCTAGCTGGGGCACGAGGATACTTCAGTGTGGGGCTAGCCAGTGGGCAGTCCCCACACTGAAACACACACATGCTTCAGCCAGTCAGGGCAGTGTCTACCCGTGTTGCTGCAGAGTAAAGAAACTCTGCCCTAGGTTACAAGTACTAGCCTATGGTGGAGTTAATGAGTTTACTCCGTGCTAATAGCACTGCACATGTAGACACTGAGATGTTTACTGTGGAGCCAGTTAGGCAGCTCTGCAGTAAATGTTTCATGTAGACTTGCCCACTGTGTGTTAAATGTCAAGGCCTTAGTCCTGCAACAAAAACTCTGGAGAGAGAGAGGGAGGGATGGAGAAAGAGGTACTGTCCGTCGTAGACCAAAGCAGTTGGACAGTTTCATCCTTTCCTCTTTGTCCATCAGAGATGTAGTACCACCCTTCTCCTTGGAGCTGTCAGCATTGTTTCTCTGCCTTTGTGAGTAAGAGGAGATGGTGTTTACAATCTCTAATTCAAGGTTCCCCAAAAAATTGGGATGAGGGTGGGAAGATATTACCCAGGCTTGATGGCAAGGGCCTAAAACTAGTCAACTAGTGCAAGAAGTCCCATCACATTTCTGGGAGTAGTCGTAAAGCTTGTGAAAGGTCGTAGGTTGACATATGAAGATGCTGGTACCGTCACATACACCCAGTGAACTTTCACAGCCGGTATCTGGGGTTTTGCTTTGTCAGGGCCATTAACAGTAATCACCTTTTCTTGTCCACCCTGTTTCTTCTCTGTGCTTGGATAAAAGTGCTGGCTGTTGTGATAGCATTTTGGAGAAGGCCAAAATTCAGTTCATCTTGTATGGGGAGGATGGTAGAGAATAACTGCCTTGGCCAGCTGGCCTTCAGTCATTCTTCACCTGTGCCATGTTTAAATATGATAGAAAGTTTACTCGCCCCTTCCACCCTTGCACTCGCGAGGAAATTGTCTTCCACAGTCAGCTTGTCTGGATTCATTACAATCGGGAAAATGGTGATAGTCGAAAAGGGCACAAGCCTAAGGAGCTACCCTAGACAAAAGGCAACAGGACCTCTGTGCAAATGGTCTTTGAATTCGCCCCTTCTGCAGAGCTGCAGTGTAGACCTCTTTCTTCCTTTCCTAGTTGGTCCAACTCTTCATCACCTTTCCTGGTTGTCTTGTAGGAGAGGCATGATCCTGCCCCTGAATTTGGGAGGACACTAGCACGTAGCGGGCTGAATTGTTACCAGTATTGGTAGGTCATCAGTGAGCAGGGAAGTTGCGATCCCTTTGCAGTCTCAGATGTGAGCAGTTAAAATGAGCAGAATACAGTAGATGAATGGTCAGTTCCCTTGTGTTTGTGGATGCTTTTAATAAATTGAATCATGTCACACTTAGGAGATGAACCGTGTGCTCAAAGGAAGAATTTAGGGAAAGAGAGGGAGGGTGGTGCAGAAGGTGAAAGGGATTTTGAAGCATAAGTAAGGACATTGAAGGAAGGGTGAAAACTCAGAGTTTTGGGGTGGGAACCTCCGGACTTTCATCTTCATTGATAGCGCACACACATTCACCCGTGCTTGCTGCTGGTTGGTATAGCTATGCGAATACAGAATGGTAGAGGAGGGCCATCCCGTCTGGAGCTCCACACCGCCGTACCTCGGCCTACACCTCCGCTGTGCTTGCATTTTTCTGTTTTTATTCTGCAAACAGTGTTGGCCTCAGCACACTTTCATTTCTGTATCTCTTGCCTCTCTCTGTCCCATTTACCAGGCGCAGAACGCTGTCCCAAGGCCGGCCGCCTGTGTTTCCACCCCCTCCTTTAAAGCCCACCCAAAGGCCCACTTTTTTGTGAGGCTCAAAACAGAAATAATGAAAAAATAATAGATTATATGAGCATGAGGAATTGCCTAAGGTAATTCTCCAGGTGAGGTTTATCTTCCAGTAGCTCTTCTAAAAATAGCAAGCCATCCCAGGCAGGGATTGCCTTCATTTTATAAATGCTCTGCAGCTAGTTCTGGGTCTCGCTGTGCATTTTATTTCCTCTTCTCGTGCCAACTGATTTCTAAAACATTTATGTCTGGCTGCTTCAGGTGTGTCATTTTGACCAGGATTTTTTAAAGCCTTCCCCCACACAAGATCTGCATCTTGTTGTCTGCTCTCCCTTGCCATTGAAAAGCAGTTTAAAGCAGGGTGAAGTGAGTAGTTTATGTTCTGTTTGTATTTTTTTAGTAATATATCCCCCTGCAAAAGGCAGCAAAAACCAGTTGACTCTTATTGGTTGATAACCATTAAACACACTGTTTTGTAACTAAACATTGCTCTTCCTTTCACTAATCAGATGGATAGCTATCTATAAATAGTTAATGAAGCAATGATATAGCTTAACGTCGTTTAGGTTTTACATTTCTACCTTTTTATTATATTAAAATCGTGAATGATGCATTTCTTACTGGAGAAGTATTCATTTCTAACTTGGGATTGGTGTCAAGTGTTTGTTGGACAAAAATTTAGAAAGCACAAGACCAGCATTTTAAAATTGTGGGGTTTTTTAAATGCCTTAAATCTGCTGGATACATTAGGGGAAAAAAAGGTGTTTTATCAAAATATATTTTTTATTTAATATCAAGAGAAATCTTAGGAAGTATTCAGTAGTTTTATTAATTGAACTGTTTCTGATCACCATTTCCTGCTGGGATTTAGAACTAATAGGTCTCATCTGTTTATAGTTCTTTAATTCAAATATTAAAATGGCATGGCATAGGGAAGTGAACCTGTTGTTTTGAACTTCAGGATGGTTTCTTGACTGGAACATAATTAGTTAAATAAACTGAAATGAGAAAGTATTCTTTTTGCAACTGCAGGGGGAAGGAAGCTGTTGTGATTAAAAGCTGGTTTAGCACTTTAACAAGCTCTGGTTTTAGGTGTTTAGCTGGTGACTCCCTTCAAAAACTTCAGGAGGAAATATGTGCAATCTAACGTTTTTATTTCATTTTGATGACTCCACTGGGAACCTTAGGCCTTATAGGAAGTTTTTGATTTCAGAGGTTAAACACATTTTTAAAAAATATTTAAATCAAATTTATGTTGATTTTTTTGTTGATTTTTTTTTGATTTTTTTTTTTATGCACCCTGATTTAAAGGGAACTGCAAATGAATCTGTGCAAGGCCTTGCTGTCATTGCAAGCAGTAGTTTTACATGCAGGATAGAAATCAAAGGCTGTTTCAGAGAGACCATGTATGCTTGTGGAATATATGAAAGAAAGGGTGGAAGAATTTAAGTATAATAAAATCCGCCCAAGTTCCAAGATGCCACTTCAAATAATTTTTACACATGCTTCTTCCAGAAAGAAGAGGAGACAGAGGAGTCTTTGCATTGACCCTTAGTGGTCACCCCAAATCCTATTTTCTGAAATGCTTTTTTTCTGCTGCCAACTTGTAATGAAAGAGGGCGGGCGATACGGAGAATTCACAACGGGCCCTTTCGTACCTTTTGTGAATGTTGCATTGTACGAGCCTGTAACCTTTTCTGTGCTAATTTCACTGTTTTCATCATGGCGACAAACCTCAATTTTGCCATTTTGTTTCTGTAATTCTAGTTTCTGCAAAACAACAAAAAATGTGGTTGCTGCCTAGGCAGAGAGCCAGGCGCTGCCAAGGTCTAATCTTGGCACTAATTTTCTGCACCTTTTAGCAGTTCACTTAACCTGTGCACTTTATTTCTGGGTCTCTAAAATGGATATAATAAAGGGTGGCGGGTGTGATTTATTTAATATTTGTAAAAGATTTGGCAGGTAGAACTGGTGACCTTTGGGACATAGTGTAATACTTATTTGTTAAATGAGCCACTTTAAAACTTTATTTTTGTACCCTTGTAAAGTTAGTTATGAGATACGCAGTGATTTTTTTTTTTTATTGGCTCAGTGATGGGATTGACCCAAATGTGGTAGTGAGGGGATTTTTTTTTTATATATGCAATTTTAAGATTTCATGAGAGTAGGCAGAGTATAAATAAAACATGCTATATAAGTGCCAAGTATTATATCTATGAGGAGTTTGCGAAATTAATAAATCCTGAGGCCTCTTATCATCCTTATTATTCTCCCCTGTATCTTTTCCAGCTTTTTTTCAATATCCTTCCTGTAATATTGTGCACAGGAGTGGAGATGTGGCTTTGCCAGCCTTTTGTGTACTGCATGAAAATCTCTTCTGATTTCGTTTCCTCCACTGATATATTTTGGTATCCTGCTGGTCGATACCCAGTGCCTCTCCACAGTTCGTTCTTGATCGCTGTGTGGCAGCTTGAGAGCAGCGAGGGTGCTGCTACACTCTTGAAGTGTCCAGCTCCCTTGTTATATCGAATTTTTGGCTTAAACAGGATATAATACCTTGTTACATGGGATCAGATGACATTTCCATACTCAGCCCGAAGATGAATTTTTGGGGAATATATGGGCCAAAGCTTGTAACTTGCTCTTGAACTAGTTAGAAGTAGAGGCGCCGGGGAGTGGGGCAGAGGGGGTGGGGAGGTTCAGTCTGATCCCATCATCAAGAAAATGATGTGTTGCTCTGGCATAAACACATTAAAAATGGCTGAACTCTAGATTTCTTTGGTGACTAGGTCCTTTCATTATTTACAAGTAAATGCATTTAAAAATGCAGTCATAAATCATTGAAAACCTACATTTTGTGCATGGTAGTAACTTTGCTAGCAGTGGAAGCAATAATACTCTCTTCCAAGATGTTGATGTCTACGTGGAACATTGCTAATTTTCTCCACAGCCAGAATTTAGTCCTGTTGGTAATCCTGAATGGGCATCTGTGGCATTTATGATGTCTGCTGGTGAATCGAAGCTTTAACACCTCCAGGTTTAAACGGAGGAACAAAAGTATGGAAATAGAAGTATTATAAGTGTATGTCACTGTATTACCAGTGAAATATCCATCAGGAATTTGATGAATTTTATTTTCATTGCCGTGTTAATTTATCTGGCTAGGCTGTGTTTTCCCCCCTGTAGTTCCTTTTAAATGTGCGTACCAATAAAAATGTTTACTGCTATACCAGAAATATAGGACATGCAGTATGGATAAATTAACAGTATTGGTTATGAAGCACAAAGGTGCAGAGGGATAAGCATGGGCTCATATTTTCAAGGACATTTTTCTCCTTTGAATGCTTATCCACTTGCGCAGTCCCACTAATGGTGCATATGCACCTCCAGCACTCAGGGTCAGAGGCACTTTTTCCCCCCCTGAGCAGCAGCCACACCGTGCACATCCCTTGCCTTTACTTCGCTTCACACTGAAAGTAAATGGGTGAAAACATCCAGGTTTGCAGTTCCTCTTAACCACTTCAGATTCATCAGGAGCTTCTGGTTTTTTTTGTCCAAATGGTGTCCGGCCTCGAGTCTTTTATAAAACCGCTCCTTTTATTGTTATTATCTTTTGTACTCATCTTTTGAGAGTTTTCCCTGCCCTTTTTCAGATTGTTTTCTGATGTTTTTCTTTCTGTTTTGTTCTCTGTTATCCTCTCTGGTCAGACATAAGGCTTCTTTAGTCTGCACCAAGTACTGCTTCAACTCCGTTTTTTTTCCACCGATCAGCCAGTTCTCTTATATTTTGTTCTTGTCTTCTCATTTTCATGTCATGGCTTATCTCAGGTCTCTGAGATTTAATTTGTATTCTATACTGTAAGGTACAGAAGAGCACTGTAGGGACCTCTGTTGTTTAGAGCCAGTTGTTGATCTCTAAGTCCTTCTTAGGGGTATGGGACTCCCTGGGGGCATAAAACTTGCAACCCCCAGACCAGCTTTGGCCCTTGATGCCATTCAGTCTGGCTACCGGGCTACTAGAAACTGTGGGAATGGGCTATCAGGCAAGACCTGCCACAATGCAGGGCTCCTGGACCCTGATAAACAGATACAGCCCTTGCTCATCCTGCATCCAGTTGGCTCCCTCCCACCACCTGTGTTGGACATGTGGGTCCAACCCAGGACCCAGGGTGAGTTTGACATCCTTGCCCTAGACAGTAGAGGTCCTTAAAGCTTCAGGTCAGCCATCTGGATAAACCCATGGGGTTCAGACTCTCATCCTGGAGCAGGGCTCAGATACAGCAAAGGTACCACTTGGAGAGCATCCTCTTTAGCTGCCTCTGAGAAGTGTACACATCCAGAGACAGTTCCTGAGGGAGGTCCCTGTCTGAGCACTCAGACTTTCCTCACTATCTCCCTTTCCAAGGCATTGCAGCCACAAATGGAGTGAAGTGCTGTCCTGGCACCAAGCCCTGGTCCTGTAGAGCTGGTTGCAGCAGTGCCCAGGATTCCCAAGTAACGTGTATCTAGCATCTGGGGCAAGCACAGGAGTCTACTCTGGGAGTACCTGAGCTGTCTACTCTGCTCCATTTTCACTGCTTCCTCAGTTGATTCTCTTTCAGGAAACGGGCAACTCCAGCATCTGCTTCCCCTCCCTTTCTCGTTATATTCTCAGACTACAACAAGCCAGTGGTTTCTAGAGTCGGTTCACAGCCTGCTTCTCCCTTCCCTTTCTAGAGACGCTTCCATTGAGTTGTTGCTACAAAAGGAAGTGCTTTTCTGCTAGCTCTAGGAGTCATAGAGGAAGTTGCTCAGCCTCTTGGAAGGAAAAGTACTTCCCAATGATTATTTCCTGGTTCCGGAAAGAAAAGGGGATGGTGACCTATCTTGGATTTAACACTTTGATCCACTTCCAAGTGGTGTCATTATCTATCAGTAGTAGGCATCTCTTTGTCTTGCAAGGCAATAGAATCATGCCAAATGAGGTTCCTCGTGAGAGGTCTTCTTTCCTCTGCATAGTGGGCTTTTCTTCATTCAAAAGCCTTTAGTCCATGCTTTTATAGACTGTTTCCAAGCACTTTGATCATCAGCAGTCTTCTCCCAGTTGTTTGGCATTGCCTTCATATTTCTCTTGGAACTATATTTGAACCAGAGATAAGGAGGTCCACGTGGTCTTCTTTCTGTAGGGTTCACTATACGAGATGTCCTTAGATATACAGCTATCATCCATTCTCCGCATATGACTCATGACGCTGGCTAAGAAGAGAATGGGTGCTCAGAATGGCACATTCCAAGATCTCTGCATGGGGAAATTCGTCTTGCCAGGAAATTCCTGCAATGCTGCAAAGGCAGCATGAGTGGAAGCTGTTGAGGCACTTCTCTTGAGTAGTCTGTGGTCTAGAATTCACTGCCATGCAAACGGGTGCCGATAATGCAAGCATGATATACTTTGATTTTGGTCTTGTTCCACACTCATTTGCTCAGTATGCTCATGATACCTGTTGTTTTGCCAATACAGTTATTCAGTTCAGCCTCAAGTGACAGGTTGTTGGTAACAGTGGAGCCAAGATGTATAAATTTACTTACAATATCCAATATGCTTTCACCTGTTATGATTGCTGGTGGTGAATCGGTGTTCTGTCCCATAACATTGATCATCTTGGCTTACGATTGTAAAACCAAAACCTTGGCAGGCGTGAGCGAAGCAACTGATGAGGTCTTGAAGGTCACTCTCTGTGTGGGCATCATCAGCAACTAGCAGTTCACAAATAGAAATGTTCTGCACTTTAGTCTTCACTTTAAAGCATGTGAAGTTGAATAAAAAGTCTATCCCATCTCGGAGGAAAGGCAGCAGAAGGGCACAGCAGCCCCCTTGGCTTTCCAGGGAACTAGCGGACCTCCTGCATCTTAAAAGGAAGACCTACAAAGGATGGAGGACTGGAACCACCACCAAGGAGGAATACTCTGCTTTGGTCCAGACCTGCAGAGATCAAACCAGGAAGGCCAAAGCTGTGATGGAACTCCAGCTAGCTACAAATATCAAGGACAATAAAAAGTCCTTTTTTAGGTATGTGGGGAGCCAGAGGAAAATCAAGGGCAGCATAGAACCCCTGCTAAGCCAGATGGGGCAACTGGCAACCGATGCCCTGGAAAAAAGCAAACTCGCTAAATGGGTACTTTGCGTCGGTTTTTCACCAGTACCATGGGACTCCCTTGTCCACTGTAGGACAGGATGCCCAGATGAGGGAGATTCTTTACCTTCCATCGAAGCTGATCCCGTGAAGGAACACCTTGACAGGCTGGATACCTTCAAGTCAGCCGGCCCTGACGGTTTACACCCAAGGGTACTCAAGGAGCTGGCAAGCATCATAGCTCAGCCCCTGGCACGGGTCTTTGAGAGTTCTTGGTGCTCTGGTGAAGTGCCCAGTGATTGGAAGAAGGTCAATGTTGTGCCTGTCTTCAAGAAGGGGAGGAAAGTAGATCCGGCAAACTACAGGCCCATCAGCCTGACCTCTATCCTAGGGGAAGTCTTAGAAAAGATTATGGGAAGGTCATGGAAAAGATTATCGAAGAGGCCATCCTTATCAGACTAGCTGATGGCAATATCCTGAGGGATACCCAGCACTGGTTTGTTGCGGGTAGGTCTTTCTTGACCAATCTCATTTCCTCTTACAACCAGGTGACCTATCACCTGGACAAAGGGGAAGAGATTGATGTCATGTATCTTGACTTTAAAGCAGCCTTTGATCTGGTATCCCATGATCACCTGCCAAACTGGGTAACTGCGGCCTCAACCTCACCACGATCTGCTGGCTGGAGAATTGTCTCCACAGCAGGACCCAGAGGGTGGTGGTTGACGGAAGTTAATCGTCGTGGTGCCCTGTGACCAGTGGGGTCCTCCAAGGCTCTGTCCTTGGGCCTATACTTTTTAACATCTTCATCAGTGATGTGGACATTGGTATCAGAAGTGGGCTGGCCAAGTTCGACAATGACACCAAACTCTGGGGTAAAGCATCCACACCTGAGGACAGGCGGGTGATCCAGGCGGATCTTGACAGGCTCATGAAATGGGCGGATGAGAACCTGATGGTGCTTAACACCAAGAAATGCAAGGTTCTCCACCTTGGGAGGAAAAACCTGCAGCATCTTTATAGACTTGGCAGTGCTACGCTGGTTAGCACTACAGATGAAAGGGACTTGTGTTCGTGATTGACCACCAGATGAACATGAGCCTTTGGTGTGATGCTGTGGCTAGTAAAGTGACCAAAACGCTGGCTTGCATCTATAGATGTTTCTCAAGTAAATCCCGGGACAGCATTCTCCCCTTGTACTTGGCCTTGTTGATGCCGCAGCTGGAGTACTGTGTCCAGTTTTGGGCTCCGCAATTCAAAAAGGATGTGGAGAAGCTTGAAAGAGTGCAGAGGAGAGCCACGCGCATGATCAGAGGTCAGGAAAACAGAGCCATGGGAATCCAGCCTGGAAAAGTGCAGGCTCAGGGGTGATCTGGTGGCTACCTATAAGTTTATCAGGGGTGCTCATCAGGATCTGGGGAACGCCTGTTCACCAGAGCACCCCAAGGGACGACAAGATTGAATGGTCACAAACTCCTCTGCAACCGATTCAGGCTGAACATAAGGAAGAACTTCTTTACTGTCCGAGCGCCCAAGCTTTGGAATAGACTGCTGCTGGAGGTGGTTCAAACACCCACTTTGAACGCCTTTAAGACACATTTGGATGTTTATCTTGCTGGGATCCTATGATCCCTGCTGACTTCCTGCCCCTGGGGTAGGGGGCTGGACTGGATGATCCTTCGGGGTCCCTTCCAGCCCGAATGTCTATGAAATCTATGAATAATATTCCGTCTAAGCGCATATGTAGATAAATTCCTTTGGTGGCGGTCCCAAAAGCATATATCATTAGAAGGAAAAAGAAAACCCAGACAGGATTGGGGCAAGGGCACAGCAGCTCTGCTCAACTCTGCTTCAGATATCAGAAGCCTCAGCTATAGATCCGTCATAGCTGACCTTTTCTGCCATTCCATCATGGAAAGTGGGGATCTTGCACAGACATTTTGGTGGTAACCAGTATTTTCCAATCATTGGAAGAGGCCTTTTCTGCTGATAAGGTTGAAGCCTTTAGGTCAATGAAGGCAGTGTAGAGGGGTCTTCTTTGTCCCCTACATTTTTTCTTGGATTTGTCAGAACAAGATCATATTTATGGTGGACCTTCTAGCTCTCAAATGTAGACATGGTCAGCAAGGGTCCAAAGTGTTCTGAGCACTACCCCAGCAATGATCTTTCCAACAGTACTTAGTAGTGAATATATCCCTAATTTAGTCACTGCGGTTGCCCTTTTTCTTGTACAGAATGACCATTTTGGCATCTTGCGTATATTGTGGCATTGTTCCTACTGTCCAGCAGTGAGTAAGAAGCTCCTTTGGGTGTAGAAGAAGCATGGATTTCTCACATATGATCACTTCTGCAGGAATGCCATCTTTTCCAGTGGCCAGGTTGTCTGTGGCCTTACTTAGGCTAAGGTCTTCAATAGTTAGAATATTATCATCAAGCTCTTCAAAGACAGACAGTGAAATTAAGGATTGTGTCAGTGAGATCATTTTTCCTTGAACAGAGTTCAAGATAATCTTCTACCCATCTTTCCATCTGTTGCTTTCGATCTGTTATGACTTCTCCTGATGCTGTCTCCTAACAGAACTGACTTCTTTGCAGTTGGACCTATTGCCTTCTTGATTCTATCACACAAGCATTTTTCCAGGGTCAAATGCAGATTTATCATTATTTATAATACAATAAGTCATTATTTATCATTAAATCATTATTATTTATCATTATCCCATCGCTGTAATGGGGTTTGGTTTGCATCTTAACCTTCAGGATGATTACGTTTTTTTATTATTATCCTGACTTTCCAAATACAGGTAGTCCTCAAGTTAAAACGTTTTGAGTTGCAACGTTTCACACTTACAACATTTATAAATTGACACCCTGTTTCAACTTTAGGACGTCAGTTTTGACTTTACAACGCTTGGTCCGAAGCGACGCCATGCCAGTGAACAAGTTTGCTACATCACCCATCTCGCTGGAGAACATCTGTCCAAACTTCCTTGGACACTTTCTTTAGGAAAACAGACGAGACTCCAGAAGAACCTGCAGCCAGGACTCCTTCAAAACCCTTCAAAAAGTCCAGTTAAGAGCCCTTTAAAATGTCCAGCAAAGTGACCTCAAAGAAGTTCTTCCAAATCAAGAAGATTGCTATTTTCAATATAAATACATTAATATAGCTATATTACTCATCTGTAATTGATTGATGATCAATTTCTGGGGCATTTTTGGTGAAAATAGGGTATTGGGCCTTGTTCGGGAACCAGTCCCCCATTTATAACATTTTTAATGAGAAAATTGGTTCCGAATTGCAACGATTTGACTTAAGACGCAGTTTTCGGGAACCAATTGCGTCGTAAGTCCGAGGACTGCCTGTACCTTTACTTCATGATGAGCCAGGAGCATTACTGATACGAGGGCCTTCTGTTCAGCCTCTCAGCAGCCCACACAATTTTCACTATCCTTAGTAGTAGAAGCAGTCCATCCTCAACTGAACAATGAGATGGTGTAGGAAAGTCCCTTGGAAAATGTGTCAGAGGACCGTTGTACCACCTGATACTAGTTTCAAGGCTGGTATTTCTAGGGTCCTGGATTCTTTCTTGGTCAGAGCCTACCTCCCTGGAGACTGGTTCCAGTCATCACTGGTCTCATCCTGCAGGTCCAGATCAACGTGGCCCTGTTTGTGTATCTCACACACTGGTCCCTTGCACCTGACTGAGAGTGCATGGCAGACTCCATCTGACATGAATGTAGTCATCATTATAAGCCATGTATTCCCTAGGGAGAAGCCTCCGGGAATTAACATTTCAGTGTTCTCCCAGTGGTCAGATCTTCTCTGCCCTGATGAAAGAAGCCATCTAGGAGATGCAGAGGAATCCCAGGTCTCTGGTCTCAGGCATCAGTGGGCACGTGAGCAGGTGCTTCAGTGCAGGGTTGGAGAGTATGTCAGCAGCATTCATATGCAATACCTCTGGGGGGGGGGAGGCTCTCCAGCAACTTTCTGCATTGTACCAAGAGCACATCAAAAATCCTTACACCACGTCCAGAGGCATTGTCTCTAGATTATAACAGATTAGATCAGTGGGGGCCAACCTTTTCGGCAGGTGTGCTGTAAATTATCCCGCACGCTCGCCAACTGCCATTCTGATTCCCTTTTTGTGACCAATTTGCTCCCTGCCTGATCTGCTGCTCTGCTTTCTGCTCCCTGCCCTGTCTGCCCCTGTGCTGCCTGTCCATTCCCCTGTCTGCCCAGTGCCATGCACTTGTGGTGCACGTGGTACAGATTGGCCATCCTGGATGGGATCACAATATTACTGCAGTATTCAACATCAGCATAAAAGGGAGAGAGCACCAAATGCCCTCTATCCTGCCCCCTCCAAGGAGGTCATCAGCTTGTCTTCCCTTTTTTCACTTGCATAGAGCTAAGCCTCATGAAAAAAATCCCACTAGTTTTTTTTTCCTTGACCAAAAGATCCACAGTGAAGCTATTTCGGCCAAGAGACTTTCCAACTGGATGCTGTACTGTGTAGGAGACCACAAACATCAACCCACCAATGCGGGTCAGAGCTCATTCAGCAAAACACCAGTGACTTTGGTGTCTTCCTTATGGCACATCCCTATACAGGCATCCGTAAGGTGCTCCACGTATACCTTTTTCAAGTGCCGTCATGGTAAAGCAGATGCTGTGCTTGTTAAGGCCCTCGTGTCGTCGTTCAGGTAGGACCCTGAGGTTCTTGTCCAGGCGGGTGCACGCTCTAGAGTCGCTTGACGTGGAAGCGTGCGTATGGTTAACTACTCGAAGAAGGAAGAAGTTACTTTCAGAAGCTGATGCTCTTTGAAAGGTGTTGTCTGTATGCATATGCCACATCCCACCCTCCATCCCCTCTTCATTAAAATCCTTTACAATCTGGGATTGTGGGGGTAAGAGACAGCAGAGGAATGAGAATACCTGTGCCATGGAGCAGGATAAGAGGCAGGGTGTGTGTTGTGGGGGTGCTGCTAAGGCCAAAAGCCCCTGAGCTCAAAAGACAGAGGCAGAAGCACGCCTGATGTTTTGTTGAATAACCTCTGACCCTCATTGGTGGGTTGATGTTAATGGCCTCATCTCAAAGAGCTCCACTTTTGGAAAATGACTTGTCTCTCTTAAAGTACTCTGTATCATTTAGGCTGCTGGTACTGGGTGTCCTCATCACCACAGTATTTGAACCTATTGCAATCATAGATGCATTCATTTTTGCACCCTTCTTTTTACAGATGGAGAGCGGCGGCAGGGAGTAGATTAAAATACTTGACTTACCCAGAATCACTTAGTTCTGTGGTGCTGCTGGGACATGAACCCAGAATCCCAGTTCAGGGCCCTAGCCATTACAGTCTCTTTCTTGCTTGGGTCATCACTTTCAAAAGTCCTAGTTAGACCCCCAAAAAGCAGTGCGGTCTTTTTGCAGAAATACCAACCTCCTGTAGCCGCTGCTGAAGAGAAGTCGCTGAACGTAATCAGCAATTTATGCAGGCTGTAAGTTTCGGCATCTAAATTTCCTTTTTTTCCCCTGTGCTTTTCTTTATGCATCTAGATTTCTCCCAGGAAAACCGTTGGGTTTTTTTTTCAAAATATTATTAAATGCTTTTTCAAAATGTTATTAAAAGTTGTTAAAAGTTACCTTAGCGTTCTGAGCAGTCCGGGTCCCATCTATGAAAATTAGAGTGACTTTTTTTTTTTTTTTTTTAAAGGAACTCATAATTGTTCTCTTAGGACACATCTACACACTGCCCTGCTTTAGTACTTCCTTTGGGAAGTATGGGCAGTTACTGTGCCATGCTCATGGCACACGGTTAGATTTCACCACTACGTCGCCGTTGCAGCAAGCAGTACCGGGGCGCAGCTGGCAATCACGTGTAAATCGCTATGTCGGCCTAGGACGACACGTAGGCGCACCCATAAGGTCGGAGTCACAGGAACACGGAGAAGTTTCTGTTAAGGTTTCAACCCTAGCACTTTATTAGAATATAAATAAGATGCATCTGCACATCTAGACGAAGCAGTCACCCATCTCGGCTCTCCTTTATGCTGGGTGAAGTAAGAGTTGTGACAAAACTCCTGTGTTGGGTTTTCACTGCTGTCAAGTCCATCTTTGTCTTCACTGTCAGGTCAGTTCAGGGATCAAGTTGGATCTGCTGGTGCCCTCCGAAATCCAGCGTGGCTTGTTGTGGGTAGCTTGTTGGGGAAACCAGTGTAGTTCCAGGTCTTGCTGTGCAGACTCTCAAGAAAGTACTAAAAGCATACGGCTGCTGAAGATCGGCTGATACCAGTGCTGTCCCAGATAGTCTGCAGTCAGGATGCCAAAGACCATACTGACTTTAATAGGTCCTGGAAGGACAAAGCTGTGCTGAATCATGAGCTGCAAGCCACTGCACTCCTAGCAGGGAGGCTGTAGCATCTCCTAGCTTACCCTGAGGTTGAGGGATTTGGCTCTTGGAGGTTTTGCTGTGGCTTGCATCCAGGCAGCAAAGGAGCTGTCCAGAGGATCCTTTGCCTGATGTCTCCCCATTAATGCATGGTACTGAAAATGTGCTTTCGATACCTTTCCCTGGGACCACTTCCACAGCCTGCTCTAGGTGCGCCCATAGTCTCCTCTGAGACTCTTCTGCGCTCCAGGCTCTCGCTGGCACGCCGACATAAGTACCCGCTGTGGGACTTGCACACAAACCATTGAAAACTCAATCTGTGGCACTTGAAGTAATTGTGAGGCCTCCCAATTGCATGCATCTTTTAAGCAGGCGCTGTGACACGATACTCTGCGTATGTCCCAAGAAGCTGAATTCTGGTTTCTTTAGGAGCCATAACTGGATTTCCTGGGTTTTAAGCATCTACATTTTAAACTCAGGATTACATTTAGGTGGGTTGATTTTTGTCACTGGGCTGTTTTGCTTTGTTTTCTGTTTTTTGGTTCATTCTGAATCTTTGTCTGCTGGCAACATTTATTTTTCCTTTATGGGTACAGATTGGCAAAGTGACAGGATTTCCAGGGACAGTCACGGGATTTCATGCCCCTAGCACCGAGAGAAATCACAGTTCACCTCCGTCACTAGCACAGCGGTTCCAGAGGGTGCACACAACCAGGGGGACAATGAGATGCTGGGCTGGGCTGGGCTCTCATGCATGGAAATAAAACAGCTATGCAAAGCCCCAACCCGCTTCATATCCTTATTTTACACCTTTCTTTTTTTATATGAAATCAAGACTCAGATTCTCTTGAATCATTCTAGAAACCTTGATGTGGTTTCATTTTTGGGGTGGGGGAGAAGGGGTCGGTTTTATAACTTCATCAGTGACTGAGCGTCCTTGAAAGTCTCGAACTCTTGTTAGCTTTAGAGAACATCTTTCCTGAAAATCACGTTGGCATTACCCCAGGCGCAGCTTTTGATTGTCCTTCCTGTTTGATTTCAGAAGGTGACCAGTTACTTATTTAAACCAGCCGTTGGTTGAATAAACTATCGCATCTTATTACAGCTCTAGAGTGTGAAGCAAGGTGTTTAGATAAGGGAGTCTTAAAATGCTGCTGTTGGTATATTTACCTTTTTTTTAAAAAAAAAAACAACCCAAAAACCTATTGATTATTTTGTCAGGATTATCTGATGTTGTGTTCTTCATTTTCTCTCTGAATTCACACTTGCAAGTTTTTATTTCTTACTGGACGGATGGCTATTCCAGGTTCTGTCGTACATGTGAATGTCCCCAAAATGTTATCGGGGGTTACAGGTTGTACATGTGGTTTGAGACATTTCAACATCTCTATTTTACACATTCAACGTTTTCAGGCTTTCTCAGAACTTTCAGCTGACTTTTAAATAATCAGGTTCTCTTGTCTCTGTTTGCATGCACATATTTACATTGTTGAGTTTTTCATCCCCTTCAGTTAATTTTGCCTCTGTTATTTTGGGTTAGTTTTTTTTTTCAGTTGAATTCTCATAAGTTTTCTGGGAAGGCAACTGAAGCAAATGCTGACCCCTGTTAAAAAAAATGTTTTGAGATTCCCAGGTGGAGAGCGCTGTCCCAAGTCCTAGGTATTACAGTTGGGAGGGGCGTGTGACATCTTTCCTTGGATGCTACATTGCATAGATGCTGTATTCTTGAATTACTGCACAGGGCAAATCTTAGTGTTTGCATTGTGTGAACCTTTTGTCTTCTCCATTGTTTGGTGTTCATTGATGCTGTACTTCAAGCCCACCTATATGTCTCTCTCCTCCACCTCCTTATTTTGTTCCAATAAACAACAAAATATTGTTTGGTCCTAAAATGTATCTTAATTTTATTTAGAGACAAAAGAAACGTCCTTTTAAAAAAACAAAACCTGCTTTTCTACTTATTTGTTTGGTCCCTTGTGAAAGAATGGAAAAGGAATGAGGTGAAAGAAAATGTTAGGTTGTAGTTCACAGGCAGCAGCATCTAAGTGGCTTTCTATAATCATATTAGGGTAGAATTAAACTGAATTCTTTATTTTATGCTGTAGTGGAACAGGACTGTTCCTGATTTCCATCCCCCCCCTTTGATGATTAGCTTGAAAACTCAAACAGCATAAATGATAGAGCTCTGCAGCAGTGCACTGAGAAACTGGTGTGAAAAAGGTCTGAGTTAGAGTTTTGTGTCCTTGCACGTGAAAGCTCTGGTGCTTTCCTAATAGACTGAAAATGAGACTACTGCTGCTTTATAACAGGTCTGTTCCAACCACATTGCTCTGCAGCTTGGCAGATGGTGGCACGTCAATGGTTTCATATTGATTGGTTGAATTTGCCTCAGGGTAACAGGAGTATGGGTCCTTAAAAATGTGCTTCATGGTTTTTTTTTCTTTTTCCCTTTCTGGTTTTTTTTTTTTTAATTTAAATGTTTTTCTTTAAATCTGAGGAATGGTGGTAATCAAAAGCCTGAAGTTACCTGGAAGTAAAATACCCTGAAAATAGATTCTCACCAAGACCAGCAAGCAAGCTAAGAGTGTTTTATTTACTAAATGATTACGTTTTAATGTTAGAGAAAGTGACACTTTTAATTAGTGCTCAAGACATATGGTGAGTGAGAAAATAAGCTTATTTCATACAACCAGAAATTGCTGCAAATAACCTTTCTCCCATATAAGGAGGAGTGGCTTGAAAGTTAATATATTCAAGGAGGGTATGTTGTAAGTCAGCGCCTAATATGATAAGTCAGCACCTAACATTACTTAAGGGCCCAAGGTGGGAGGTGAGGAATACTATGGGGTATAAACATCGCCTTCACTCTGTTTTTTAAAATCTTCATGCAGATACCTGCATATGAGAAATGCCTGATTGTTCAGACATTGCGCGTGTTGCAATTCCAATAAATACACATGTTTACAGTTAGGTTTTTTAAAAGAAATAAAATAATGTGACCGTAACCCTATAGTTAGGTTTTTTTTAAAGAAATAAAATAATGTGACCTTTACCCCTATGCAGAACCTTTCTGGGTCCTGCTGTCACTGAAGCTGGTTGAAAACGTCCATAGATTTCAGTAGGATTCACTCTCACCCGCAATAAATAAGATTTTTTTGTGTTTCTGTCTGCCTTTCATTCTCCCACACACTACTGGTTTGTGGTTTAAACCTTAAAATGGTAGTTGTGAGCTCGTCAGAGCAGGTGACAGTCTTTATTGCATGTCTGTACAGTGCCTGGCGCAATGGAGCCTGGATCTGTTTCGGGTTTTTGGATACTGCTAGAGTGAATTCAGTCACTTTGTGTGGTAGTAGACATATTCTTTACTGCAGTGATTTAAAGTAAAACAGAAGACATTTCTACGTAACGTATAGAGTGATAGGAAAGGTTGGACAAGCAATTTCCAAAGCGTTTTCCTTGGTTGCATTATTCCAGAAAACGGAGAATGTTATAAACCATCCAAGCCCAAGCCTAGACCAAAAATATCAAAAATCAACACAAACACGAGGCATCGTTTTGTTGATCATAACAATGTTTTGGTAACTAATCTTGCATCTCACCTAGGCAAGTTGCAGCTTGTTTGCTCTCAGACCCCTTCCTCCTTATTAATAATCTCTATTGAATACTGTGCTTGTGTTTTCTTGAACCAGTTTATCGTCCTATATACGATATAGCCTATATCCCCTTTCCTTGGGACCAGTAGACCATTTGCACCAATATTGTTCCTTTAATTATATTTCAACCTCTGCACTGATTAAGTTCATTTTTGCTAATTGATAGGCTTATGTGTAATTTTTTAGATCCATGATTAAGATTTAAAAAAAACCCAATAATTCTCTACTGCGAGTTGTGGGGTTTGTCGGGGTTTTGTTGGTTTTCTCAGGGGAGGAGGCGGGGACTGAAAACAATGCAAAAATTCATTTTTCCTTGCAAAACCGTAGGCTCTTTCTGTTCTGGAGCACAACCGAAAACGATTCCAAGAAAAATCTTTTAAGATGGTTACTTGAGTCGTGCACACTGCCCACCTGGTGGCTATGGAGTGAACTGTTACTTTAAAGAATAGTTTAAACAACAGCCATGTTTGGGGCAGGCTAATCTTGCAAAGAGAGCAGTACATATAACGGGAGTCTACTGTGTGTGCGATAAGGGGGAAATTCAGCTCACTGCCTAGATGTTTTAATGTGCGAACTCTAGGGAAATAACATATTGACTATTCTGTTGTGCGCAGGAAAATTGAAGAACCCTTTGCAGACAGAGGGCTTGCAAAGGATTCTTTCTGTTGCTCTTAAACCCAAATCTGTGGCAAGATGTTTGAAATCAGCAGGACGCTTAATGCTGCTTTGTTAAATAATGAGGTAATATTTTGTCACTTTTTTTTTTCCTGGGCAGCATCTGTTTTTTTTTTTTGGCGGGGGGGGTTTCTCCTTTTTTCATATGTTTGGGAAGGATTCCGTTTAATCTTAGGAAAGTCAGAGATGATGCAAAAAATCATTCTTCAATTTTTTTTTTCTTTTTTTCTTTTTTTTTTTTTCCCTTCGATGCTTTTGGAGAATTGGGTTGTCTTTTTATTTGTGGTTTCAATCGGCTGCTGTTGCCTAGGACATGATGCCACGTAAGGCTTCTAAACTGCACAGAGTAGGTAGTTATTAACGCTGAATTGGCTTCTGGTATAGTCCATCTGGGCTCTGTACGAGAGAGCTTGCTAGCGGCTACTGATGCTAAGATACCCGCAACCTTTGGGATGTATGCATGGTGGAGAGGGGCTGAGTGATATGAGATCACTTCTTTTAAGGGAAACTGTCATTAATGAGTCAAGAAACTGCTCATTTATGGTAAGGAGGGAGAGGGGGACAAACAATCCTGTGATTTCATTTTGATATTGGATTAGCTGTTTGAGACAAGTTTCTTTTTGTGGGGATGGAGGCTTGCATTAAAATATCGCTTTGCTCAGAGGCTGCCTGGCTGATTCTGGAGAGCCGAGATTGAGAATTTGATGCTTTACAAATGTGTCACAACTGTGATGTGGTGGTCAGCCACTTGCACTGAAAGATGAATGGTACTATTGGAAACCCGATAATAAGGTTGAATTTTTCAACAATAGGATTCTGCCTTTGTCTTTAGAGAGAGGCCTCTGAGGACATTTGTGCATTTGGTTTTAGGATTCCTCCGAAAGATTTAGCATGTGTCCTTTTTTTCCCCCCCCTTCAGAAAAGTGATCAATATACAAAGTACGTGGATTTTTAAGTTGGCAAAACAGTGACTTGTTCAGGACTACAATGTGCGATTATTGTTTTAAAAAAATGGCTGAATCTTTTGACATGCATGACATTAATTTATAGCTAACAAAGTGCATTGAAGTTGAAAAGAAAAAAAAAAGATTGCTTTAACCCTTGTTCATTTTCACTAACCCTTGAAGAAACCTTAAGTAAAAATTTGCATTACAAATTAAAGTTTAATATTCAATAGGGTGTTTTATTTTTCCACTAGACTATATGGTAATATAGTAGCTATGCAGCATTTCGATGCTGGTGAATTCACCCTAGTAGTTCAGTTGGTGTTTGAGTTGCATAGGATGAGTTAGGGAGCCCATCCTACAAAGCATTTTAATCTTTGCTAGCTTTTACGAAGCAACACATATTTTAAAAACTATTGGGTGGTGAGAGAAATCCTCTGCAGCCATTTGAATTGTTCATAATAGATTTTGATTGAATTCAGTGTTTTACTCCACGAGTAGAAGGGTTTGATTTCTTTTAAATAGGTTTTTTCTGCTTGTTTGAGTTATTTATATCTACATTTTAAAGCTTAATATATTTCCTACGTTCACTAGTATAAGCTGTGTATTTTTTCTGTGCATGCGTCTGTGCTTTAAAGAAATTTTGCAACGTGTGTAGTGTCGTTTGCAAGATTAACAAACCTGAGTTAATATTTGCATTTAAAAAGGCCTTTCCGAAAATCAGTGAGTAGATATTTGGGAACGTTTATAATATTTGAAAATCAGGTTTTCTTTTTCCAGAAAAGACCTAGGTGAGCATATGCCATGGCCCACCCATGCCAGTGTTCTCCGCAGGTTTTCCATTTTTTTTCTGTTACACACTAGAAATGCTTACGTTACACTAGAGCTTTTTAAAATATTTTCTTTTACCTGAGACCTCAGTGATAAAATGAAACGGTTAAATTACCAGTGTTACAAAGAATACGAGTTGGTAGCTTTAGACTAGGTAAATTTTAATTTGAGATTAGCTGCAAATACAGCACACCATGCCTTGTTATGTTGGATCCTAGGTATTAAACAACTAGGTATTAAAAAAAAAAAAAAAAAAAGTCCTTAAATGGTTTTCATGAGGAAGAAGAGAAAAATAAATATTTCCTAATTAATGACATTTTCAAAAAAAAAAAAAATCCCCCGAGCTGAGTATTAGTGAAATGTTCTTGTTTATCGTTGGAGTTGTGTTGCTTTGTCAGAACAAGAAAAGGATACGTGTTTCCTGTATCGTTATAAACACTAAACGTTTATAATTCTCTTTTTCATAAATCTAAAGAGTAATGAAGTGAGGTAGCTGGAAAATGATAAAATACCTTTCTTGTGCTTTAAATGCTCTGATTAATAATGCCCGGTATATTTTAGCGATGCCGGTAAGTGACAGCAACATCAAACCTACTTTTTAAAATGTATACGTTTAAAAACTGCTCCTGCTAAAGGGAAAAAAAATTCGATTATTAAAATCAATAGTACCTGAGAATAAATGCAGTTAAAATGCACATTAAAGTGCTTTTGTCATATCTTTAAGCCTAGAGGCAGATCATTAAATATGCATTTCTCCGGAAAGCAACTGTCGAGAAAGATAAGGTGGTTAAAATACTCTAGACCTCAAAGCCACACATGCAAGAGGTAAGAAGATGTAGTCGTTGAAGCATGGCTGAGGTATGACACCTCCACGGTGGAGGTTTATAAACCGGAGATGTGGCCTGCAAGTGCTACTGTACTTGTGGGCTGGGGAAGAGGTAAAAATACATGTATGTGTGTTGTTTCTTCAACTGGGCCTTAATTACTAGACACAAGCAGCAGTTCAGAAATCTGGTCTCTGTTGTTGTAGAGGTCACCAAATCATTAACATTGTCAATCTGGCACTAGCTAATTTCAATAGCACCTGATGTTGCAACGCCTCCTTTAGTTTCCCCAGCCAATCAGATTCTGGCTTCGGCTGACAGATGGTCCCATAAATGGATGTAAAAAGGAGAAGCTGCAAGCCAATTTCAGCAAGGCTGTGCTCAGTTGTTCTTATCTACATCCTAGAATCGGGGGGCTTCAGCACAGTGCGCTTTTTTTTTTTATTCTTTTGCCGCACAAACGTCCGCACTGTGCTTTGTGGATCTTTTTAAAAAATAAATAAATCCCTGAAACCTTAGCAAATCTTTAGAAGAGTTGAAGCCTTTCAAGACCCAATATTTGCCATTAAGAATGGTTATGGTAGGTATTAGTAGATTTCAAATATGATTATACCAGTTTTATATATATAGAGATGTAGATATATAGTTTTCCCCCAATCTGCCTCATTATCTGTTTTCACATGAGTTTAGCTTGCTGCAACTGGCTTGTTTCTACATTTTTCTGCTCTCTGTCTGTCTGTCTGTCTCTCTCATCTCTATTGCCTGCATATCCTTTAATAAAGGATGTACTTTGTCATTGTAAGGTAATTGTGATTTCTCTCCGAATAAAGAAAAGGCTCATTTCTAATGCACGGCTGTGTGTGGCTAACTGTGAAATAAATGCTAAAGGAAAAAAGAGGCTTCGGTGGGGTGTGTGTGTGTGGGGGGGGGGGTACAGTTAATTTCCACCTTGGCATGTTGGAAATACAAATGCAGAGCAGAGTCCTTGGAAAAAAGCCTCAAGACTGGTAATTTTGTTTTGGTGGACTGCGCAATAGGTATGGTAATTTTTAAGAGAGTGATTTATATGAGCTTCAGTAAATGCTGCATATTGTATTTCAAAGAGTTTCCTGTCATGACCTCATAAAAAGAGGAGGAGGCTTGTATGTGTTGCAGCGCCTAGTATATGTCGATTTTTGTTGCATCGTTGGGCAGCCGTACTGTAAGAAGGAATGTCAGCTTTTACATAACGCTCTTTTTGCTTTTGACACCGTGAGGGGCTGTAGGGGTCCATCTTTGTAATCACAGATGGAGTGGAATGGCTTGAAAATGGTAAGTGAACGCTGAGAGCTGGTCGCAGATTTCGTACCGTTTGTGTGCCTTGTGCATTTCTTTTGTGTAGCATCGCAGCTCGGGAGTCGGGGATAAAATCCCAGATCTTTGTTTATTTTTAGGAGGATGCGTGCGTGTGTGTGCGTGTGCCTGTGTGCGTGTGTGTGTGTGTGTGCATGCATTTAATATACCTTAGTGTGATGGCACTTCACACTGTTTCCATTGAACATTGCATTTCAGTCTAGCAAGGATGGTCTCTGCTGACAATCACAATGTCATTGTACTGTGTGCCCATCGGATCAGGCAGCAGGCGATGCCTTTTCATTCGCATTTGTGCTCTATTGGGGTTTCATTAAACCATTGCATATAAAAATCAAGCATTGTTTCCTTTAAGCTAGTGCTATAGTGAAACAGAAGGGTGTGCTTTTCTTTTTTTTTTTTTCTTTTTTTTAAATGCTGATGGAAATCAAAGCCATTTATGTGAAAATAGTATTTCTATTTTTAGAGTATTCTTCTGGCAATGAAATCAGAAACTACTCGGCTTATTCCTCCTTTATGTTTTCCTTACAGATTGTGCAAAATGGCATGATCAAATCCAACTATTGCCGACTTTGAATTTTACAGAACAGTGCAATTCAGGGGCGGGGGGGTGGGGAGGGAGGAAAAAAATCTTCAAAATTCATATCATCCCTGCTAGTTTTCTTTCAGTTGAACGTTTTACAGACTTTCACTGTGGATATTTATTATAACTGGGAAACAAAGCTACGGTCTTTTCCATTCTTATAGGATTGTCTTTGTCTAGCTGCTTGTTTTGATGGGTGTAAAACAAATAAGATTAGACTGAGCAGCCGAACTGAAAGCGATAGCTGGGAGGAAAAGCCAATGAAAGGTTGCCGGGGAAACGAGCATAGGGGAAGCTGAGTGGGGGAGCAGGTGGCAATCATGTGGGAATACTGCAAACAGTGTAAAAAAAAAAAAAAAGAAAGAAAAGAAAAAAGCCAAAAAAAAAAAAGCAAAAAACCAGGGGCTACCTCGATTATCTTTGCTGTTCTTTGTGGTAGTCACAACTTTAATTATTCTTTATAAATAGGTGTTAATTACATTTCTGGCTCAGGCTTACAGTGATTTCTGGAAATCTATTTTTAAGCATCTGTTCTTTCTTCTCTGCAAAAGTGGGTTATCATTTGTTTTTTTTATTGATTTTTTTAAATTTTTTTTTTGTATTCCTGCTGTAAAATAGTACGTGCAAAAAAAAAATGGCAAGGCATCCTGCGAGGCAGTATTAAAAAAAAAAAAAAATGTAAATTATATTGAATGAAGTTGACAGAGGTATAATAGTGAACTCCCACAGCTGATCGCTTCTGCAAATCATTTCTTAGAATTTTCCAGCAAATGTCCCTATGAGAACAGTAGGTACAAGGAATTTACTCTAAGCAGTGATTTTGTGTTAAGCGATATTGGTATTTTTGCAAAATCAAACGGGTCTATGGAAGAAGAATCAGTTCAAGGGAGTTCATATCCTACAGCATTTGCGTCTACCAGAATTTATTAAAATAATGAAACCGTCCTCCCTCGTCCTCCCGAGCCCCACCTCAGGCCACACTGTATTATCTACCTGCTCAACAATATCCGCTTTCAATTTCAAGCCGGGTACATTGGTTTGACTTTTTTAAAGGATCATGCATCTTTTGCTAATTGCTCCGGGATGGTGTGATATGGGGGGGCACAATAATGTGGCAGAGCAGAAGTGCATCTGTAAAAAAGGGGATGGGTGCCAGGAGTGTTTAGAAGCGTAGTAGCCTGGTAAGTCATAGCTGGGAGAGGAAAAGGTATAAAAAATGTGCTTGCCCAGAAAACGTTCATCCATCACACATCAGGAGGCACAAGAGAAACGTTTTGAGGATAGAGGACATGCCTCGCTTCCTGTCTTAAGAATTTCCAATTTTTGGTCGATTCATTTTCGGGTGTGTATACTTTGCTTCAAACGTTCAATTCCGATGGGAGTGCTTGGTGTTAAGTTTAAAGGGAATACTTGAGAAATGAAATCTCCCTTCTAATTTGCTCTCTTTTAAGTCAGGCTTCTGCTGCGGTCTTTTCTTTCAGGAAGTCATTGAATGGCCCTCTGAAAACTGCAACGCTTTTTCTCTGTAGGAGAAGAAAAATTTGGAGGTTTTTGTTGTCTGTGTGCGTGTAAGAGCTGAAATGTCATGCATGTGTGTGCACACACAGAGGCACGACATAGACACGAAGAGATGTAATATGGGAGAGAGAAAAATAATATTCATTCTATCTTCGGATCAGTGATGTTATATTCTAAAACTATGAACTTGGGTTGGGAGAATACATTAGGATGGCTTTGATCAGGCACAGCTGCATTGTTTGAGGGTCGCAAGCAGCCACTACAGCTCTATTTTCATTTTCTGTCCAGCTTAGGATTTTGACAAGCATTTAAAAATAAGGAAATCCTGATTTTTTGATTTTTTTATTTTTTAATGAAACACGTTTCTCCCCCTGATCTCCCGCTTTTCTTTGTTTTAAGATTATATTAATGAGCACAGCCTGCATGTATGTAGTGACATTCTTTCCTTGCACATTAGAGCTCACCTAGTGTAGGCAAATAGCGGTTAAATAAGTGAAATGTCATCTGAGATTGCCACGGATATGTGTATATAAACCTGTAAAATGTACAGCCTTTTCCTGTATAAGGAAAACGTGGAGAAAATATAACTACCTTTTTTTTCCTATGGCAATATATGTGAAATTCTTACCTTGGTGAGGATATAGACAAAAAGGATGGAATTCTGCATGTAAAGTTGTTGACGGGCTATAAACCCCAGACATCAGTTTAAAATGACATTGCCAGAGACCTTCCTAATCAAGTTCCCATGGTAGATACAGAAATGCTCTTCCATTATTGACTGAGTTGGTAGCGTTCTTTGCTTTCCTTTTCTCTCTGTTTTACCTTTCTGGGCTTTCTCAGATGAAGTAAACCCAAGTTGTTGCTGACTTATAGTAAGACAAAGGACAGTTAAAAATGAGCTGCAGGAGGTTTTATTTGGCAATCCTTTTTGAATGGGCATGGAAGTAGTCTGACCATCTTTATTAGCTCCTGCTAAAGGTTTTGGTTCTTATTGGAGAAAGTCTAGTTGTTGCATAAATATGACATATTTTTAGTCTTAATAATTCTTTTTTCTGAAAAGAATGTTTTCTAGATTCTGAGGGATTCTTTTCTCATCCCTCCCCTACTTAGTATGCTGCTGGGAGTACTCATTAAATGAAGGCTGTTTTCTGCATGTGATTGCCATACTACTTACCCATTATCTGGTGGTGGACAGTGGTGTTAGCTTTTGTCTGAAATTGCATATTATTGTCTTGCATTTCCTACCAAGGGGATTTGTTGTGTTCCTTGGTAATTTCCACTTTCAGAAAATTTCAAGAGATACCACAGGCAAGACATGAGCAGTAGGAGAGAATATGAGATATAGGCAGGAAGAAACCCAGAACTTCAAATCCACTTGTCTGTTCCAACAATCTGCATCTACCAGACAACTAATTTACATGCCTGGACACATTAAAATATACATTTGTTTGTCTGTGGGACAGCCGACTGGATACACTCCGATGCACTAGCAAATGCTGCAATGCAGTATTTTTTTCAATGTCATTGGGGTTTTTGGGGGAGAAGAGGCGCAAACAGTCTTGCTATGAGCAAGATGATGTTGAAAAGCATGGTACCTCTGTAGGGGAGAGGCCAGATTTCACAAAATTTGCTAATCTGCGTTAGAAAGTCACCCTCCTCCGCTGCTCGCTCACTCTTTCTCTGTGCGAGATGGATGGAAAGAGGGATGACCGTGTATTTGTATAAGTCTGTTTGTGCAGATATATCTTCCCGTCAAATTTGTACATGTGAGAGAAAATGCTGGAATTCATATGAGAACAGAAAGAGCATTCACTAAATGTAAGATATAGCATGGTCTCATTCGTATAGTGCAAAGGTCAATACTTATTTTGAGCCTAAGACTTCCAAGTAACTTTATGGCTTTATTCGCATGCATTTTTGTCTTGCTAGAGCATTATCTATAGAACAGAAAATGATTTCTCTGCAACAAGTACAGTATATCTAATCCTAGCACGATTAGCATTTTCTCTATATAAATGCTTAATCTTTGCATCTGAATGTATTTACCATTGGGATGATGCAAAGCAGAGGAGTGGGGAAACTGGGAATTCAAACACTTTCTGCTTGCTTTTCTTCCCTCCCTCTCCTTCCACCCCCCCCCCTTTTATTTCAAATAATCCATCTTTACTTTCTAAAATCCCAGAATATTTTAGGTGCAGGGGGCTTTTATAGGTCACTAGCTTTACAGCAAGAAAAAGAAAAGGAGGCAAAAGAAGTCTCAGTATGTCACAGGCAGTAATTGTCTAAAATTAGCCATCTAGAAAAGGAAGGAAAGGCTTGAAGGGAAGAGAATGAGGCACAAACATGTGAAACCGCACCGTGCTAGTCTGGGAGATAATGAGTGATAAATTTGAACTGGTGCAGTGCCGTGATGCCCATTAATTTCTCAAAACCTTGACTTTGTAGATTTGTTACTTAGTTTGTTGTTCACACCTTTAATTATACCCGGTTTTGGATGATAGCTCGGGGCACCAACGATGAGCCCTTTTGTTTGTTGTTTACTTAATTAAGTATTTCAGCAAAGAGTTCACAATAGCTTGGGAACATCGGTACTTTGAAATGGGATTGTAATAACACGCTTTTAATTTTCATAACCACTTGATATTGTCGTCTTATAATATTTACATTATTTGCATACATTCATTAAGAATGAGCTCTGTGGTACTGCTGTTCGGCTCCTTTTTCTTTTTCTGTAACGACAATCTGTGTTTGCCCCAGCCATTTCCAAGCTTTTATCCATATCGTATCTTTGGGGCCTCATAAAGCAAGGAGGAAGCTGAGAGGCATTCTTACCTATTGTTCTACCCTTGACTGTGTCTTTGCACGAAGACAGTCTCCCCAATGAAGAAGGTAATCTATAAGAGCCAGGAAATGCTGAGAATCAGCAAGGAATCCTTAATTAAATTGCATGAAGAGACAGTGAGAATGTGTTTGGGGGGGAGGGAATAGGGTCAGTTAAATGGTTGTGCGTGCTTTCTGGAGACTAGCTACACAGGAAAATGCAAGACTGGCTTTGACAATATTTGGAGTCATGATGTATATAAAATGCTGTAGTACTCCCTTGTTGCTAAGGCACACACAGTTGTGTCAGACATTCTGCTGTGATGGGCAAATGATACGTCCTTGAACTCTGAAAAATCTTCCCCCCCCCCCAGTTTCTTTTTTATTTAAAATAGGTTTATACTGGCATAAAACAACCCATAATGAATAATACCAGCAAAATCCAATCTAGGATATGTAATGCATGTGCTTTGAAAAAAGATGCAAATGAATGTTGAAGTTGTAGCGTAATTTGTAAAGCTTCAAGAAAGTCGCACACAAAACGTGTCCGTGGTTGTGTATGCTGGTAGTGGACAGTGACATTGTTGGTGGCTTTCCAGTAGTAGAAGTGTTTCAGTCTTAATCATGTAGTAGCATCTTGGGTGTATTTGCTAAGTGCTGGGAAGGATAGTCAAACACCATCCTCTGGTTTTAGCTCCCTCATAGGCATTTGATCAAAATGTGGACTTGCGTGACCCATTGCGTGACCCTAGAAATTTGCGAATTATGAATTACGTTTTTTAACGAGCATGGGTTGTGCATGTTGGCCTGTGGTGAGTTGATGCTCACTTACACTTACTTTTTCAAGCAGTCCATCTAAGCTCCTTGGTGTTTTTAGGTTACACTTGAAAAATTACAGAATTGAATTGAACTTCAAAATTCTCATTTAGAAAACATAGAAGTAGTAAATCAAGCTCAAACGTTAAACTATAGTAGAAAGTGCTGTTTAAAAGCTTCTGGAGCTTGTCGATGGACCAAGGAAGTTTGTCTCTTCTTCCCTCCTTCCCCTCTCCAAAAGTTTTTATTACAATACTTAAAATTAGGGAAAACGACAATTTCCTCAATTTAAAATTTGAAGTAGATCTGACTCATCTTCTAATACGACGTTATAGTGTACCCAGCCAGAATATAGAGCACTGGGAATGTGGTCCATAGCATTAATTATCTGTTGTGCAGTGTTGCAGTACAGTTCCCAGAAGTCCACATACTTCTTGTAACACCAGAACAAAAGTGATATTTGTCACTGTCAGAATTATTGTCTTTGTGGTAGCCCTTCCCAAAAGACAGTTTCACTTGCATTGATTTTTCCATTGCATAAAAATAACTCTTCTTCCATTTTGTAGTGTTTTGTTGGTAATATAGGTAGTGAGTTTATGTAAGAGTCACTACCTTTTAGTCGTGCTTGTTTACGGGCATTTTTGATCAGGAGGCAGTCTGATTTTGCATCATTATAATAAGGCTCTATATATGTAGAGTGGCTCTGGTTTGAGACAGTCATGGCAAACCTCACAGGCAAAATAATAATGAATTGCTCTACTCAGCTGTATGCTGAAGGTTTGCTCTGTCCCTTAAGAATGTCAGAATCAAAAATCCCATGGACTTCAGCAATTCAGGGTCAGATCTGAAAATGATCACAATGGTCACCATTAAAGAGCCTGCTTAGGAACTGGTAGTAAAATAGTAATGCATGATTTCATACTGGGAAATATTTCCAGATTTTGGGTACCTAAACTAAGTGTTGGTAAGTGTGAAGATTGAAATTATTACAACCATCCTACTTCTACTGTTGATTTTATCCTTGCCCTTCTGCTGCTGATCAGTCATTTCCTCGCTGCACTGTGTCCACCATAGACTGCAAGAACCTTTGGCCCAAGACCTCTCTCATTTGTGTAAAGGAGTGGTTCCCAGTGTTTTTGGACTCAGGGCACGAAAATGCCAGTTCTTAGTTTTCACTCCTTTTTCAACTACAGAAAAATAATAGAGCAGTTCTCTTGCAAAGAGCCCAGAAGGGCAAAGCGGTTTTAATGCTTTGATTTCCTGTTGGAAATCTCCCAGGTTTATCTTGTGAATCATGTTTGCCCACCTAACACTGCTAACATTTCATGGTGCCCTACGGCACCCTTGAAAGGATCTCAAGGCACCCTGGTTGAGAATCACTGCTGTAAAGCATCAGCCATACTCCTGGCATGGTAGAAATAATTGTATGTCTTTGTTACACAAAAGTTGCTGATAATACGTGTGTACAAATGGCATTTAACAGAATGTGCGAATGCTAGAAAATCTTCCGTGTGTGTGCCGGGTATGCTGTTGCTTATTGCTGTTAATTTCCTTCCTGTAAGAGCAGCTGTTCCCGAGAATCATGTCTTTGCTTGATACAGAGGGTCCTGGAAAATTCAATATATATCTACTGTAGTAGTTGCAGTAGTTCTTAATATGATTAGGGATGGAAACTAACTCCATAATCTAGCAGAGTAGCATATTCTTTTTTAGTGTAACTGGGCCAGAACAAACTTCACATTTTCTGCAGTATCTTTTACTTGCTGAGAGATTCCTGAGTGCACTTCAGAATTTGACATTGTATTTGATAATTTATAGAGCATGGTTTATATTTAACTGTAGACATGCTAATCCAGGGAAAAGAGGGGAATATTTTTAGAATCTTTTTTTTTTATTGTCTGTACTTGTCATTAGCCTACTATGGAAAGAAATATTCATACATCTAGACATCTACTGGAAAAAAATGTTGATGTTAAATACCCTCAACATATCAATGCTGCATGTAAATTTGTAATGAATTACTTGCTTAGGGGGTCTTCGTGATTATCAACAACCTTTTATGTTAATATCCAGCCAGATTACCCAACAAGGGATCGACCTTCTCCTAGCCCATTTTTTTTGTACCCGTTTAGAGTCTAGCCTCCTTCAATTTACCCCCAGCGGTCAGAGATGGAGGTTATTTTTAACAGTGACGCAGTGTCACTTCCTGCATTGCCATCACTTGCTTTAGTAGAACTTAATGTATTGCATTTGACCTATGACTCTGAATGACACGGGCCTTATTCGATTTGAAAGAGTGCCTCTTTGGGCAGTTGAGGTTAGGAGAGGTACTGTTGGGAGTCCTGATGGCACAAAAGAGAAGATACAGGCATGAATATATTTTGCATGATGGGTTTCCTACTCATGTTTGAAATGTACATGTCCTGATAATGCATTGATCTTGGTGTACCCATCTTTTTTAACAGGTCTTTGGGGTTCATTTATTGGAAAAATTGAGGGAGGAGTTTCCTTTGAAAGTTTAAAGGAAAGGGTGTTCTGATTTGGCCTGTGGCATGTTTCTGTATGTTTGATGGTCTATAAATGTATAGATTTGTAAGTGCAAAGGAGATTATTATGATCATTTAACCTGATCTGTGGCAAGTAGGTTGGTGTACAGAGCTGTTTTGTCTCTTGATGATTGCATAATACATCTGATGCTCAACACATTTAGAGTCCAGCCTAGGTCGTCTTTTATGCATGTGATCTTATATCTAAATAAGCAAAATATTCTTCTTGTTACGTCTTTTACCATGCAGTGGATTTAAGTCCTTCTTACGTGGGACACAGTATAGACATTTTTTCCATAAAATAATGAGACTAGAGAGCTACTTCTGTATACTAGTTGGTCATATCCACTTCTTTTTCCATGCGAATCTTCCAATACTCAATGTTTTTTGCTGTTAGTATGTGACCCTTCAGTTTGGGATAATCTCAGTATTTTGGGGGCTAGTCCATTAAAATTTTGGTCAGGCTTTGTGTGTTGAAAAAGCAGGAAGCCTTTTTCTTCATGAAAGCACCATCATTTTCAGAAATGACATTGGCATGGTGCAAGATTGTGGCCTTGTAAGTGAGTTATATGTAGGTAGAAAAGTAGTAATATTCCTAGTTTATTACTAATCCAGGCAGTGTCCTTTAGTATTGGACAGGAAAGTATACAGCTAACACAAGACATGCTAATATTTCCAGTGGAAGAGGCTTCACTTCCCTTGTCATCCCAAGTCTGATCTTGGTTGGTTTTGTACCACTTACACTTGAAGGTACTGATGTCTGTTCACAAGTTGTGGGCAGAGGAAAAGTTTCATGTGTATTTAGTAGAATTATCTAACTATAATCACCAGTATATCTTAGTAAAGTCCTACTGAAACGAGACGCCAAGGTATGTTTGAAAGAACTGGTGTGGTTTGCATGTTGCTAAGCCATCAGTGTCTTTGTATGCCTTTGCTTAAATGAAAACAGTAGGGTATAATTTAAAAAATGCTTTGAGCCTAAGTCATATGGAAATGGATTTGACTTCTGAAGTCGCTGAAGCACATTTGAAAATGTTACCTGATGTTTCTAGTGTATCAGTTGCTCCAGATCTTAGACATTCCTTGCTCAGCCTTGTCTTCTCTAGTTCTTGTTAGCAGGTATCTCCGACTTTTCAATTGCAAATTATAATATGGGAGGTTTGTTTAAAATTCTGTTTGAGTTTAAAATATGAGGAAAAAGCATATCAAGAAAAAACAGTTGACCACATTAAAGGTATGTCAGTTTACACCCGCTAAGGATCTGACCAGTTACACTTATCTTTAAATAAATAGATACACGTGCATGTGAAGAATATACCTGGACACAAACAAAAGAAGCATTAGAATTTTTTTTTTTTTTTTAAACTGTCAATGTCGTTAAATAAATAGTAAATTTGATCTAATGAATAGAGGTTGGGCGGGAAAGTGCAAGATCAGAATCAAATTCTAAAAACAAGCCAAAAAAAGGTTCCTTATCCTGTACTTGTATTTTCAGGTTACAAGTTCTCCAATCTATGAGAACCTTTGTGCATCTGTATCTAATAGAGTCCCGTATTGATATTTTTTGGTGTGCACAATCTTGGCTTGCATCGCACAGCCATTATTGTAGTGCTTTGCTCTTCACTGAGCCAGCCATCATGCTTGAAAGTATAGATTTTAAATACACTTCTGGGTATTCAGCCTTATAACTGTTAATGCATCAATTCAGAAGAAAAGCGTAGTCTATAGGAGACCTCCTCCCCTTTTGTGGGGTTCATCACCTAATATAGCATAATTTTTTTGAGGAAGAGGTGAGAAATCCCACTGTATAGTGGGATTTAGAGCACCCAATCAGGAAAAATTGGCTTCCTTGTTAGGAGACTGTGTGCGTCTTTTTTAGCACTTTCTTGTCCTTCAGCTGCATCGTGAAAGAACAAGCGGGGAAATGAGGAATGATACAGACTGATCGAAACAGCTTGGGAAACTTGTAGGTACAGAGTAACCTGACTTCAGAGTGCCAACTTAGCAAAAAGAAAGGGTAATTGGAGAGGAAGGAGGCGTGCCTCGGGAAGGAGGAACCTGACCTGTGCGCCTTTGTTCTAATTTATAAGATGTACTGAACTTCATGTGTGTGCCCCCCATGGCCTCCTGGGAAAACCAGGTGGTTGGTTTCTCGTACAGAGTAGCCTCTTGTTCCAGATGTCCTGGCTCCAAGTTAGGACAGTTCCCTATTATTGTTCTTTGTCAAGGTCTGTGGCAGCGAGACCTCGAGGAACTATAAGGGATTTGAACCTGAGCTAACTGTAACCTGTGTCACATGCTCAGAGGCTCTTATTTGCCACAGTTTGTGTTTTGGTGTGGCATCTCTCTTCCAAAGCTCAATTCAAATTTGGAGACTGTAAAATCAAAGCTGGATTCTCTATTTTTGTATACACACGTCAACCTGAATGGCGTAGAAGAGATATAGACAGATAGATATATAGATATATATATTCTAATGAAACCAGGGTAAATAGAGAAGGCAGCTCAACTTCTGGGGCCTGGAAGTGAATCCACAAATGAAGCAGGCTGCTTTGAATAGGGTAGCCCTGATTTAGAGCTAGGCAGGTCACCTTTCGTGCTCCACAGCGTGTTGTAGCTTTTTAACTCTTCTTTCCAGCAGGAAGCATAAAAGCTCAGAAATGTTCAGGATGTGGTCTCCTGCTCTTGCTGGATGTTTGTGGCGTATTAAAAATAGAACCACGTAGTATATAGGGCTTCAAAAAAAATGGAGAGATTCTTGCTGGCATGAACCTGTATGCTCTACTTTATGGCACAGTAAAGAAGCTGTGGACAGGTATAAAAATTTTGCTTAATGGAAGCACTCGAAGGACAAGAAAAGAAACAGCATGAGGGTCAGATGGTACATATGAGGGCTCTGCAGCTATATTCTGCTTCTGTTGGGTGGGGTGGAAAACACCCCACAATGGCTTTATGATTAGAAACAACCAAGGCTGCAGTTATATAAGCCCAGGTTTCTGCATGTGTGCAGAACTTGCTGCAGATGTAGCATGGGTTGAAAAGGGAGGCCAGCAGTTGCATCTCTGCTCTCCATCCTTGTTGGGCTGCCTCTGTTGCCTGAAAGTATTGCCCAGTGTGCAATTGTACAGAAAGTGTCATTTTCTCCCTCTTTGTTGCCACCCCCAATATATGTATAAAGAGGGAGAGACGACACAGAGTACGTGATGTACCTATTTTGTCTCTTCTCAATAATTCCAACGTATTTTTACATGCTTTGAGAGAAGCTGCTGCTCCAGGTTTGTCTGTTGTGTAATTTGACTGATAACAACGTGGGCTTGCAACCTCCTTTCATCTCTTCCTCTCCCGAACACTGTACAAACAGGCAGAATATTTGCAAAGTCTGAGAACTAGATGAACTGGAGTGTGTAGGTTAAAAAAAAAGCCATTTTTATAGGCAGCAAAATGAAGAACTGAATTTGTTGCACAGCATTAACATGCCTGCCACAGTTGCAAAAGAGTTGGGAGAAAGAGTGGCCTTTTAGATTAGCACGTTGACCTGGGATACGGGAGATTTAAGAGATCTGCTACAGATTTCCTGTATGACCTTGGGCAAGTCGCTTAAAAGTCTCTGTATTTTGCTCAGCATGTTGCAGAGCAGTCCCTGGCCTTGGCCTGACTATGTATTTATACATCATCTAGCACCATAGGGCTTGGGTCTCAGTTGGAGACATTATTGTAGCAACAAGCAGTAGTACTAACAAATTTTATTTTCTTTGTCCTGCTAGATGCCACACAGTTGGTAAAAATGTGAACAGAAATCTCTCCATTTCCATGCATCGTCTCTCACAGAAATGTATAATTCCAAATCTTTGTCCTAAAGACATTGGGAAGTTTAAAAAAAAAAGGAAAAATGCTTTATAAAAATAGTGATTTTATTGTATTATGTATTAAAGGCTTTCCATTTTGAAACGCATGAATTTGACTTTTTGTCATCTTGGATCACTCATGTTCAGCACAGTTATGGCACCCTGTAATTGTGAACTCGCTAAAAATATTAGAATATCATTTTAACCCCGTTAGACCGTATTCTGGAACCAGTATTTTGTATTAATGCTAAAGCTTGAAACCTGTATAACAATGACTGCCAGTTCAGGATATTTTCTTTCCTAGGCTAAGCCTTTTTTCTGCATCAATATTTGAAATATTAAATACATCTTCCATAGGAAGAGCGGGAAGGGCACAGCATATGAAAACTGTGTGTGGCGGGATATGTCAAATTATAGAGGGTGGTTAGATAATGATTCATTTCTGGGATATTGGATTTGCCTTGAGGCAGAATTGCTCTAAAGCTGAATTTTCCTCTTTTATTTCATGTTCATGATGTATTTATTAAGTAAATAATAGCAGTCTCGTAGTGCGGTGCCTAAGCTTTAATAAAAAAAACATGACTGACAGCATGATTTGACAGTCATGTTATGGAGAAGAAAATGGTTACTGGGGATCCACAAAGACTGCTTCCTGGGCTCATTTTAAGGTAATTTGTGGGGGGGAAATCCACATATTTGGCCAAGGTAAAATTCGGTCCTTAATTCTCACTTTGCCAGTCTCTGCTGTGAATCCCTTTTAATTGCTATTTATTATCACAGTCATGCCCAGAGGTCTTAACAAGGCTTGGGGCTGTTTTGTGCAAAATGCTGTATAAACTTATATGAAGATCCTCTGCGCGCACAAGGGTTTTTGCAATTCATGACCTGAATTTTGCAAATACTTTTAATGCATGCTTAATTTACTGCTATGAGTAGTCCCAGTAACCGGTGGTACTATTTACAGTAGTTTGGTAGTGTGTGAGTGCAAATCAGGACCTGCATATGGGGAGGGGGAGGGCATGTATGTGCGCATGAGCACTCTAGAGGCAAAGGTTTCTCAGGGAGATATCTTTTATTGGAGCAGCTGCATAGTTGGGATAGTTATACGAGCTTTCCTCTTATGTAATTCCTGGACCATCCCAGCTGCATCACTCTAGTGCTACTGTAACGTGTCCATACGTGCGGACATAATACTAAAAGCTAATGTATAATATATATTAACTGTACGTGTCTCAGTGGCTCCAGTTGGCTTCAGTGGGACTACACACATCTGTAACATTAAGCATGTGCATAGGTTTGGATTTAACCATCTGATCCCACAAGCAGCTGTAAGAAATCCTTGCCTTCTGCATCATTGCTAGGTTGGGCATGATTATTTTCTCACTATAGAAGCTACTTTTTTAACAATGGCTGTGGATGCCCAGGAAGAAGACCTTGCATTTTAAAGTCTCTCTAACTTTATTCCAACTATGTAGTTGGTCCAAAAAAGATAATCACCCTACAAAATCCTTGCCTCTTGCACATTTCTGGGCCATCACAGCTACATCATCACTTTTATACGACTGACCTCTGCTATGGCCCCATTTGTTTTCAAATGTAAAGCATACAGCTTGCAGTGCTAATTAAAGTGCTTTCTGGGGTAAAGTAAGAGTTTTGCATTATTTATCTAAATTCTTTTTATGGACGAACGTTCTGAGTTTGTTCATTAATGACTGCTTAGAAATAATATAAAATTAGACCTCATGAATTGTTCATGAGGTATAATTTACCATGAACACTTTTCCTGGCATTTAGGTGTTGTGAACAATTTATTATGCATAGATAATATTTTTTTTTTTTTTGATTTCCGAGCGCTAGAAATAATCTGTCCAGATGAACGGTATCCTTTCCATCGTTCTTCGAAATTATTTTTAGATTGCGCTTTCTTAAGAACAGCCCGGTTGTGGAGTCTTTTACAAATATTGCCTTTTAGCGCTGTGAAAACAAATATTTATTTTTGGCGACTAATCGTTACTGTATCTTTTCCCATATGTAGCAAGGTCAGTGGGATTTATTTATAAAGGGAGTTACCCGTGTTTCAGATGACAAGAATAGGGCTTAAGAAAACAGTGACATCCAGGCAGTTTTCAATGCATGTGCACAGCCTTCTTCTCAGCCCCACACACAGACACACCGCGACTGCAGAAAACAAATGTTGGAAATATGAAACGTGTTTATTTGCATGCATTGAGCCAATGGCTATTGTTTATGCATGCAATAGGAAGATAAGGCTGTCTTAATCTGTCTGTGGGTAGTTTTCTAAATGATTCATTAACTGTTCTTTGTAATTGTAGATGGATGTAACATATTTACTGTAATAACAACTGAAGATTAATGTCAGTTAGCAGTAGCTTGTTTAAGCCTTACAATAGTTGTGTTTACATGATACATGCAGGTATTCTTTGCATTATTGCTGCAGCTAATATTTTAGCCAAGAGATTAAGCTCCCTGAATTGGTTTGGAAATATTTATACGACGACTCAAAAGAGAGAGACGTCTCAAACATCATTTAGGATGTCGGAGCTGCTGTGGGGGATTTTTCTGCCGTTGACGTTTTGGAGCGGGGAGTTGCACCGCGCTTCATGATTAGCTGTGCTTTGCAGACCGGTGCCAGAGCTCACGCAGGCTTCCCAAGCAGCTGAGCATTTCTTTGTGAAACCTGTCACACTGAAATGCCCTGTAGTTTGCAGGTATATTACCATAGTGAAAAAAGTAGCACAATGAGACATAATTTTAGAAACCAGGGGTCTGATGAGCCATCCTGAGAAGTGGAGACAAGGCATGCCTTTATTTAATAGGTGCAGCTGTAAACTTGACATTTGTTTTTCTCACCTTTTGTGAAAGATGATAAATCAAATGAATTTTTCATAAATCGTCGTCAGTTACTCTCGGTCTCAAATCAACGTGTTTTATATAGCATGTGAAATAATTTTTTCTGAGCTATCGTACACATACAGTTTTGTATCTGATTGGCATTGCTAATACTGATCTCCATACAAAGGGAATAAAAGACTAAGGTTGTTGCCAAATGATTTAGAAAAAGGAGTTCTAGGGTCATCTCAGAAATTAAAAAGTTGAGGATTGATCTGCTTATCTTAGGTATAGCCAATAAGACTTTTTAAAAAGGCACCGCAATAGATTGCTGGTCTTTACTTTCTTAATCTTTTCCTAACAAATAATGTTAGAGAGAGAGCCCAGACCATCATTTCCTTTAAAAAATCATTCCTTTTAATACCTGGTCATGTAAATATAGATGTTATGGTAAAGTGCTTGCAGTGTAACGTTTTAAGAGCAGAAATATTTATCTAAATCGGTTTATTCCAACCGAAATTCTGCAAAAGTATTAGGAATATTAAATTAGATATTAAAGACTAAGGTTTTAAATGTGATGGGTATAATGCATTGTTTCAGGGAAATATACTTCTGTGTATAAAGTATGCCCTTGAGGCTAAGTGACTATATATTTGAGTGGTTTGGGGGGTTTTGTTGGTTTTCATTTGTTTGTTTGCTTGAGTTGGTTTGGGGTTTTGGGGGGTCTGGGGGTAGAAGCAGATGCTGGGCACCAGTATCTACCTAGATCTCTAACCTTAAAAAAAATACATGCGTGGTTCTCTCTACAAGACTTTTTTTCTGGAAAATGAGCTAATCTTCAATAATAAGAAAGATACTTTTTGTAAAATTATAACCGTTAAAAGAGTTTACACAATTAAAACATTTGAAAGCAAACACCATGTCCAGGAAATTAAAGGAGACCTTTTTTAAGGAGGCTGTTGTGGTGAATTAAAATTTTTTTAAAAATGTGTGGTGTGGGGACCACGAGACATGAGTGGGCTACTGAGGAACATTTTTCCATATGGTTAATGAATTTATTTTTAAGTAGTAGACAGCCTGCAGTAATATCCAATGCCTCTTTTTATATTAAATGATAGGAAAAGTATTCCAGCTAAGTTGAGTAGACCCTGTTGTACCTCCAAGGTTTAGAAGAGGCAAGTGGGGTGGCAACACCTGGAAAAACATTTGGGGCTTTTATTGCTACTGTCATGAACAAAGCACATCTTTACATTGGTTAAATTACATGAATAAGTCCAAAGTAAACATTATTCTTTCATGCTGGTAAGGACAGGTTTTGCAGTCTCTGATATAGAGCTATGATTTTTCTACATAAATCCTCCAAAATCCCTTCCATACACAGGAAAGGCCTTTAAATAATTTAATGATAAAATCCGTGCACTTCAGATATTTGTGATAAATGCTTCCGGTAATATCTTTGAGCTCGCTCTCTCTCCCCCAGTTCTCCTGTAGTGATATTACTATTAGCAACTCACAGCATTACAGTAACTTTGGTGTTAGCAAATTATGGGCCTAGTTTTCTTTTCATGGTAGTGGAAATCTCAAGGAACTTTCACGAAGCTGAGCAGGTGGATAGAGACCCTGGCTCTGAAAAACCAGTCACAAACGTGAGAGATCTGTAGTAAATAAGGAAATACCAGTAAAAGGCATATATATTTGCTCAAACACAGCCTATTCTTTCTATGATGTTGCTGTCTTTGCTTATACTTTACCTTGGTTAAAAATCGGAAGGCTGAGCAACAGAAAAAAACCCACAGAAATACAGTTTTTAAAGAGTTTGTGCAACATTTAAAGCAGGCAAAACAACAAACTTTGAACTTTATCATCCTTTATATATTTTAAATAGGGGGTCAAGGCCTAATTGTTTAGCAGGGGTATTGCTTCTGTTACTAATAAACAAATGTGAACATTTTTTTAGTATGTGGCACTGAAGACCTGCTCCTGCTGCCACTGAAGTAAGTGGCAATATTTCTATTAACTCCAGAAGTGAAGTATCAGGCGTGAAGTGCCTTCCATGAACTTTCAGCTTGCTGTGTGACGGTGGTATTTTTGTGATATTAATATCTATGGCGGGGATTTCAGTACCCATGGAAAGCTGCATTTTTCTGTATCAGTCTCTAAGTTGAATCTGGTTAGTTATCAACTATTAGTTGGGTAAAATCCTGGATTTTGAACCCTGTGGCTCAAGTAAAATTTGAAACCGGCCAAATATTGCATCTAGTAGAAAGCACGATGCAGAAATGTAATGACCAAAACTGCAAAAACACTAACATATGCTGAAATGAAATATGTAAAATAGTCACGCTTTATCAAAAGAGGGTGACTCTACTTCACTGACATTTTTTTATTTTGTTTTTTAATTGAGTTAGATGCCAGCATAAGGCTTGATCCTGTGAAATACAGAGCATGCCCGCTCCCCATGGAAAGGAGGGTGTGGGGGGGTAAGAGTTAAGGTCATTCAGCATCTCAAAGGGTTGTTCCTGTAGGAAGCATGGACCAAGATTTTGTTTTCAAAGTCAAGTTGGTGCAGTTGTGTAGATACAGTATAGGTGATGGGATTATGCTCAGTTCAGCTGCTCACCAGAGCAGGGGATAATGACATCTTCAGCAGACGACCAGCCAGGCTTCCCAGGGTTGGAATAGGTTGTGGATTGAAGGTTACAAAGTGGAAGGGAGATGGTTTCTTTAAACATACTTGGAGCTGTACTTTAAAAAAAAAAAAGATAAAGCCTTTAATTAGGGACCCCAGATGATGCTGAACAAGGCAGGGAGGTTTAGACGACCCCACTGAACCGTCGTGGGGGGACGGAGATTGCTGCTACAAGATCAGTAGATTTGGCCTGGGAAGTTCAGACTGGAATCTGTTGAATTTTTAATAAGTTGCTATATGCATGAAATGATCACCTGGATGCTCTGATTTTTTTTTTTTAAATTCTTATTATTTTATTCTGTTTTTAACTAGTTTTGTTCTATAGGTTTGTTGTGATATTGTGTTAAACACCATAGTGAAAGGTCTTTGTTCACTGCACTATCAAAGCATCTGTTTTTCACTGGGACCAGTAATTTAAAATGAGCACTGAGTGTATTTCCAATTATGAACGGCATAGATGAAATATCAAACACAATATTGTAACCACATCAATTCACAGTCACTTTTTTTTTTTGTCTTTTCTATTCCTTCCTGAAGTTAAATCAAGTAAAAAGAATCAGCTGGATATCAGTCTAGATGTGAATGCTCCTATACTCCTTTCCCCCCCGCCCCTTCCTTCTCCTCCAAAGTTTTGTAGGAAATTACTAAATGTAACTTGTCACAATATGTACCTTCCTGGCTTTAAAAAAGAGAGTGTGTTAAGTCGTAAGTAATTATAATAATTATAGGATCAGATCAACACAGGGTTCAAACTGTATAGTGTCTCAGTACTTTAATTCTCTCCTGAATTTTTCTGTGATGTCTAAATTTCTTTGGCCTGTTAGTAGTGGCTTTTTCTTCCCCCTGGTAGCACTGAGTAGCTGTTTTAAGCCTTTCATAAACTTGAGGCTTTGCCTGGCTGAGGACATTTCCCACCAGCCACCACCCCTGTAGCTGCGCCAGTGCAATCCACCATTTGTACAATGGGCTTACCCCAATTTGAAGATGAGATAATGTCCAGCAAAGATAATCTCGGCTTTCCTTTTCAGCACTAGAGATTGCAGTTAAATTGTAGTTGAGGCAAACCCAGCATAAGCTAGGCCCTGAACTGCTGAAACTCTTTAAACTATCTTTGCTGCACCCTGAATTGTTAAAACAATTGTTAAAACATGCAACTGCAATCTTTTAACTTGAAAGTTCTTACATTGTTAGGTCCCGATCCCGCCCATAGACACATGAGTAACTTGACTCATGCAGTTAATAATATTGGCAACAGTGGGGCTACTTACATAGTTTATAGTTTCATGGTTTCTAGGGTCAGAAGGGACCTGAGCATATCATCAAGTCCGACCCCCTGCCCTGGGCAGGAGTGAGTGCTGGGATCATAATACCCCAGCCAGATATCTATCCAACCTCCTCTTGAAGACCCCCCCGAGGTAGGGGAGAGCACCACCTCCCTTGGGAGCCCTTTAAAGAGCCTGGCAGCCCTAACCATAAAGTAATGCCTCCTGATACCAAGCCTGAACCTGCTCTCAAACCATTTGTGGCCATTATTCCTTGTTATCCCAGCTCATGCCTGGGGAAACAGAGCCTCACCTATTATCCACAGGTCCCCCCCCGGTGAGACGGCCACTAAATCCCCTTTTGGTCTTCTCTTGTGGAGGCTGAATAGATTCAGGCCCTTTACTCTATCTTCATAGGGCCTGGCCTGCATAAGTATTTGCAAGAATGGACCTTTATTTTGTAATAAAAAAGGATCATCTGGATCTGTTTATTGGACATTGTAGTTTGAAATGTTGAGATGAAAAGAGATTTAATCTGTACCCATATCCGATAAGCCATTTGGAAGTAGCTTCTCTAATTAAAGAAGGAGCCCTTTGTTTCCAGCACCTGTTAAAATTACTCACACATATGAAGGCTGCAGATTTGAAGCATTATTCTGTAAAGAAGTACCAGCTGATTTGGTGAAAAATATAGCTAGCAAATACAGGTTGTTATTGGAACCAGGAACCATGCATCTTGCAAGACCAAGGAGTTATTTATTCAAGGTAATCCTAACCCCAACACTTTGGATTGAATGCCCTTGGTTAAGTTGTTGTCAGTGCACTTTGCAATACAGCCCGTTTATCTTTTCATATAGACTGCTATACTTCATCTGATTTAATAGAACCGTAATTTTAATTATTATTATTACCTTGAATTATAATTCAGTTTGTCGCTTAAATATACATGTGAGAAAATAGTTACAGAATGAAAACAGAAATTAACTGCATTAATTTTTTTCCCCCCTGCATCTTAGTATATGCTCAGAGCCAAAGACTAGCATGACCTACTTTACAACAATAACGGAGGAATCAAGCCAGGGTTTGGGTTTTTTTTTTTGTTGAAGTGTCTAAATTGGCCGTGAATGCTACCTACTCATTCATTTATCAGTATCTTTAAAAATAGCAATTGTATCTGTGAAACTTCAAGCAGTGTTTTTGCTTTTTATCTTTATTTAGATAATTAGCACCATGGAGCCTCAGGTGTCGAATGGCCCTACATCCAATACAACCAATGGACCCTCCAGCAACAGTAGAAACTGCCCTTCCCCCATGCAGACAGGGGCTGCCACAGACGACAGCAAAACCAACCTCATAGTCAACTATTTACCCCAGAATATGACACAGGAGGAGTTCAGGAGTCTGTTTGGGAGCATTGGTGAAATCGAATCCTGCAAACTCGTGAGAGACAAAATTACAGGTATGCACTTATGTATTTTGGACATTGGCGTAGCTGGTGCGCATTTCTATTTTACGTAATCTTCTAGACAGCTCAAGTTCTCAGTCTTTCAAGTATTGATGGAGTTGCGCATGGTGTCAACAACACAGTATATACCGGTACTGTTTGTGTCCAGAATGGGAAATGTGGAAAACAGCCCAGTAAATTTCCTGCAGGTGGTATACCTTCTGTTTTCAAGGGTGCCGATTGTATGTAGACACACTGTAGATGTTTATTCTTAGTCCAGCCCTCATTCAGAACTAGAAAAAACAAATAGCCAAGACTGATCTGAAACACATAACTTCTGTATAGTTAGAGAACCCATTTTACTTAGCATTGGGTTTCCTGATGCTCTTCCATTTTAATTTACTTGCACTTAATTGTACAAGGATAATCCATGCTTTTGACTACAGGTTTATGTTTGTAGGTTTATTCTCTGAAACAGTTTCTTTGCTTTAGCCCCTTTTCTCATGGAGTAAGCCCCGTTGGTAGAGCTCTCTCCCCATAATTCAGAAATAAATCCCTCCATAAGAGTCGAGATTCTGCATCAAAATGAAGAGAAATACGTACATGCTCTCGTAGGAGAGGTCCGGAGAATTGAGCATGTTCAGCATGTCCTTGCTGCTGACGTGTTGCAGCCGTAGCTAGTAACGGAGCAGCGCACAGCACATCATAAAAAGAGGCTGCAGAATAAACCAGCCACTTTCCAGCAGCTTGTGAGAGCTGTGTGGCCTGATTACTTCCGTTCAGAATCGGGAGTGATTGAAACGTTGACTGTTTGGTGCTACGCAGCTGGGGATGCGCAGGATAAATGCATGGCCATTATAGCCACACCCGGCCTTGTCCGGCAACCACATCTGCGTTCCCCGATACCCAGCCAGTCACAGGATGTTGTGCAGGGAGCAGGTTTGATTCGAGTGTGCCATGCTCGACCGTTCATAACGATCCTGAGCACCTTTCCTGCCGTGCTACCTATTGCATATGGGCCTGCACCCATATGAGACAGCACCCACCCCAAGCCCTGGAGATGCTCTGATCCATTTTCCTTAACTTATAGCAAAGAAATCTTCACTCCTTGAAACAGAAGGATTCCAAAAAGCGCTGTCTTCTATAAAATGCACGCTTGGAGGCCTAAAGTAAAAAATGAAAAATTGGCATGAGCACTCTATATAGAGAGAGAATAAAAAGGGGAGGCATGTAAAATACATATTTTTATTTATAATTTTAGCATTCCACTAACCCTTGTGCTAGCAGTATTTGGATCATCCACCTAGCACTCTTTAAAACAAAATGGTTTTTTTTTTAATTTACTTTTTGACATGTAACAGTGTTCAAGTTCAACACCAAGAATAAATGGCAGTAGCCTAAGGGCAGATCAAGTCCTCAAATGTCTAGTCCAGCTGAGTTCTCTTTTGCACATTGTCCATGATGCATCTATTTTAATACATGCTTTTGATTAGGACTTGGCTTCAGGTGTATGAAGGGGTAGAGGCATCTTGACTTTTACTTTACTCTTTTTTTCCCCCCCTTTGTTTATTTAAACCATGACTTGTTCCATTGGTTTAAGAGCAGTGCTGCACGTGTGGCGAAGTACCTAGTGCTATAATATATTTCCCTGGATCTTTGTCCTCATGGCTGTCATTTAGCTAAAAAAAAATTGTGTTTCTTTCCAATCAAAAAAATCTGAGAAACTAAAATTACAGCTCACTTCAGTTGTCCTGAACAAGCAGACAAACATTAGAAGTTTTTACTTTTTAAAAAAAGCAAATGCTACTGGAAAGAAGTACTTCTGTTTTGGACTTCGATCATGAAAGAGTACTTTCCAACTGCTGCAAGGATATTTTTTGGTTGCTTGGATAGCTCAAACTATATGGTACTTTTTTTTTAAATATTGTCACAAGTTACTTCTGTTACTTCTCTGCAGGGATGAGAACCCCTCTATTGAGGGGTTTGTTAAAGAAATGTGTCATTTTATCTCTTATGTATGCATTCCCCTGTATTTCAGTCTGCTTCAAGGGTTCTGTTTCTTTTTGAAGAATCTAAAATTTTTCCTGGATTATTCCTTGCAGTCATTAGAAATCTTGGGCATTCGGTTTTTCAGTATGGGTTCAAGGCTTACATTTTTAAAAAATGCCTAAATGGTTTAGGAGCCTGTGATTTAAAGAGTGATTTAGTTACTCAGGAGCCCAAGTTTCCTTGCAATTCAGGGGTACTCTGCAGCTTAAGTGTCTTAAGGCGCTTTTGAAAATGGAAATTAGGCCCCTTTGAAAGTATTACTTTCCGGTAATTTTCCGTTGTCCCAGTCCAGTCGCGTGGTTTCAGGTTGTAGAGAGGACTTTATTCCAAAAGGCTCCATTTTGCTCAACTTACACATTTTAGGGTGTCTTCTGCATTTGATTTCCTCACTGATTTGTTGCTATGTAATCTGCCTTGCAGTGATGACCGATGCCACCACACCTCAACCTTGCTTTCTGGCTTCAAAAATCCCTGAGAGCAAATAGGACAATGAAGGGTCCGATGGAGCAGGTGGAGCTCCTGGTCTCTAGGGGAGTAGCATAGATGCCTGGAGAGCCATTCTCCAAATTCAGCAACATTTCCTTCACCTTGAAACCTGGGGAGCAGCAGAGGTTAAACTGCTTAATATAGACTCATCAAAACCTGGAGTCATTTGGCTGTCGGTGCTGATCAGTAGCACCACGCAAGAAGTATGTCCTTAGAAGGCATGACGAATCAGTATTTTCACCCAGGAAGGCACTGACAAATAAAAAAAAATACATACAACAAGACCCGATTTGTGTAGCAGACCCAGTTAACCAATTTGATAGACTCTTGGCCCATGTGAACAGCAGCAAAATGCAAATACAAAAATCAGACTTGAAGTACCTTTCCAAATCATTCCATGCGTGTTTTATTATAGGGGTGAGGTCCTATAGGAATTATCTTCTCGGTGGGTATCTTCTTTTTTTATAAGCAATCAAGTACTGTTGAATTCTTTTTTGGCGGTGAAGGTGTACTACAGAATAAAATTAACTGTCTTGCCCAGTAGAGTCTCATGGCTCGCTTGTGATCTAAGCTCAGAAACAGGCATTTATTTTCAATCCCATGTGGATATTGGCTGCTTTTTTTCAGATTTTCCAGTTTGTGGAATATATGTTAATTTTTGTTTTTGTCAGTAACACAAAAAATACAAGGCATCAGTCATCTAGAATGCATTTAAACAAGTGCTGGCATACTGTCCATGAAAAATATGAACTTTTTACATACACGTCCTGCTTTCCGGTAAAGTAAAAAAATGTGACCATAAAGGAAAGCCCAAATTTGGACTCAGTTAGCTGGAAAGGGACATTTAAATGAGTGCTTGAAGAAAAATTAAAAGGGCACTTTCTAAATGTAGAGCTAAAATTGTAAGCCTAGCAGAGTGATATTATAAAATCTCCAAGAGGGGGAGGGGAGTGCTGACGATTTAATTGGTGCAAGTAAAATATCTAGTTTTCCCCATTCTGTTAAGGAAATGCACAGATTTTAGCAAGATAGTGTTTAGACTCCCAAGATATTTTTTTACAAGGAGTTCAAAGCCAAACAAAGTCTGTTAAACATACAGGGTCCTCCTGAGAGATTTTATGTTCAGGATTGCTTTATCATTATTTTAAATAGGGATTAAACAGTTACTGTATATTAACAATAATCATCGCTTCCACGTCTTCATGCAGGTCTTTCAGAACAGTAGCGAATTTAAAAAAAAAAGATTCCTGATGCTACCCCTCGCTCTGGAGAGACATATGTTTAAACAAGCATATTCCTTTACTGAAAAAAAATGCTAATTTGGTACTACACTGAACTTGAGTTGAATAGGAATGACAGCTTCTAAGACAGCCTTTAATTTGGTATTCAAAACCAAAATTGTAAACTTCAGTTTTGTTTGGTAGCTTCTCAGAACAGTCAGGATATACAGTAGCATTTTTAAAAGATGCTAATGATTTGAAAGAGGAGCTATAACTCAGGCATACATTTTAATTATGGGGGAAGGGTAGCCATTGAAAAATGTATTTTAGTTGCAGTGAATTTAAGGGAATGAGACAAGGAAAAGCGGAAAGACCAAAGATATTTTCCTTCATTTGGCAGAGATGTTTAATAAAAGCAGAACTTGTGGTTGTAAAATGTGCTTATTAAATTCTTCATTTACACTACCTAATTAATTCTAGCATTTTAAATTAACAGTGAAACTGGTCCCTGCTGTACCATTTCATAGCTGCAGCATATTTCGTCCAACAGCCCAGTTGTTCAGGTTTAATCAGCTGCTCTCCAAAAATGAAAAAGATAGAACTTGAGTTAAAAAAAAAAAATGGTACAAACATTTTCAAACAATTGTAGATGAAAGGAGATGGCCTTATAGGTGGAAGCTGTTGCTGTAAATCATTGGTTCTCAAACTTCTGAGGGTCACGCATCCTTCTGCCTTTTTTAATATCGCCTCGGTATCCCTCTGATTCCATGTTACGAAGAATAAAAAGAGTCATTCTTTATGTTGCCAGAACCATAGTGTGAACTCTGCAGTAATCAAGAGAGAGTGTCAAGATGTGCTACATTTTTTCCTCCTCATTTTGATTTCCCCTTTACCTTTTCTACATTCTCATTTCTTCCTCTCATGTACCCTCTATAAGTGCACTGCATGCCTCGGGTATACATACCCTAGTTTGAGGAACACTGGGTTTTTGGGGGATTTTTTTAGGCAAATTTGGAAGCCAGTGCTTAAAACCCAGTTTAAATTACAACCAAATTGCAGATTCTCTGTGTTTGTTTGATCTGTCTCCAAATGGAGCTAGTGGAGAAATTCTCATTTACTGTACTTACCCAAATATAAGACAACCTGGAATATAAGATGACACCCCCCACCCCCGTAATTAGTTTGTATAGCTGGAAAATTTATGAATTTGTTATAATGTTCCAGGTTTAGAAAATAAGTATTGGAGTATCTTGCTACCCGTACTGCTATAGCAGGGAAAGCGATGGTTGCAGGGAATCAGGTACCCCCCCTTGCCCGCTGCGCCCACTTGCTTTCCACTGCAGCCCCCCTGCCACGTGCACCCCCAGCTCCCCACAGCCTCTGCCTCTTCCCCTCATCCTCTTACTGTCAGATGTTGCCCCTGCTGCTCCATCCCAGAGCACAGCAAGGAGAAGGTCAGGCCTTGCCTGGCTGTGCAGCAGTGTTGGAACTGCTGATTGCCCACCAGGCAAAGGAGTTTCCATGTGCTCCGTGCCCTGGAGAGATCCCAGCCTGAGCTGGAGCTGAGCTGCACCTGACAGTAAGGGGGAGGTAAAGGGGAAGCAGGGCAGGGAAGGAGCAAGAGTCTGGGCCAAAGTCAAAGCTGCAGCAGCCACCTGCTACCCCCTACACTTCATATGCAGATATAAGATAAGGAAGTTTTTCCCATGCTGATTGTGGGGGTGGGAGGGGGGAACCTCATCTTATATTCAAATAAATATGGTACTTAAATGGGAGCATTGGGCTCTGAATTCAAAGTGACTTTTGAAAAGGGCATATTCAACTTGTCTGGGGCCAGATATTAGTATTATTTGAAGAAAGGTCCAGTTGGTGCACCGTCTCAAAGAGGTTTCCATTGCTGCAGCTCAAAATGTTTGCTGCTGGTGATTTCAGATATTGTTAGGATCTTATAACAAATTGAATGAGCCCAAATAATGTAACTTTATTATATTTAAAATTCTGTTTCTGTTTATTGATTTGTTAATGTATGGAGAAACTTCAAAATTAATCTACCACAGGGTTGGGCAGTTATTTGGGCCTGGGGGCACCTGGGACCCAGATTGAATTAATTGGCAAGTGCCCCCCCACAGGCCGGATGCAATCAGCTGGCGGGCCAGATCTGGCCTGCAACCCATATTTTGCCCACCCCGATCTACAAGGTACAGATTATATTGCACTAAAATCTTATGAAGACCCAGATGCTTTGGGAAACAGGAAGTTCCATATAGGATAGCAATATGTGAACACCTGTAGCATATGAAACGATTTGCATCTTCTTTGTTTGTATGCTATATTTCCACACTGGTATAATCAGAAAGTTTGGTGCTTCCCTGCCAAGATGGCACAGCAGTAAATTGTGACTTTTGAATTTTCACCCAATTCTGTGAATAAAGCATAGAGAAAGATTGCCACATTTCATTTATGAGATCTGTCTAGTGTCACAGTAAGATTTCAATCCAGGTAGGGTGTTTGAGTCCCAATGGGTGGGTGGTATAAGCAGTGATGCATCCAGGGTAAGGGGGGGGGGGGATGTACAAGCCCTTGGCTAGAAGTACAGAGATCAACTCTTATTCATTAGATGCTAGAAAGGAACTGTGTTGCTTAAACCAGTGGCTGGATGCTATGGGCCTTAAACTTCCTGCCCTGCATCTGCCCCCCACCTAATGGCAGACCTAAAAGAAGAAGTGATTCTGATCCGGTAACCCCAAAGGTTTCTACCTGCGGCAATTGGAAGCAGCACGGCTGTGACGCAAGGCATATCCTACCATTGCAGGGTGCAGAAGGAAGCTTTGCTGCGGGCAGTGCTGCTGCATCCGAGGCCTTCCCCATAGGCACTGGTAAACGATTAACCTGAAGATAAAGCATACATGAAAATCCTTTAAGGCAGCGTGAAGAGGGAATAGCTCCTTTGGCAAGCATGCGAGAATTTTGTTTTGTTTTCTTTGTTACTCCCTGTGGCTCACCAGCACACAACACAGCGGTATTTTTGAAGAGGGAGAGAGCCTAGATTTAATTTAATGACTAGCAGTTTTGACCAATATCAGATTTGTTGGTGCTCAACTGGTGATGCCTTAGAATTGGGTCAGGTGTTCAGAGAGTGGCTGCTTGACACCGTCTGAAAATGGGGCCTCTTCAAATGGTTTCTGTTTGAATGTGCAGAATTGCTAAATACCTCGGGAGGCTATACCTGGGATCTCCATGAAGAGTCTTGTTTTCACAAGAGCAGAAGCCATTATCTGCTGTTCAAAGCTGCAAGAGTAAATCTGAGATCTAGGAAGGAGAAGAACCAGATAGCATAGTGCTAACTAATAGGCTAGGGACAGAAGTTACACACAAAATGATACAAGTGATCAGAAACCAGTTCAGATCTAACACAATAGAAGTTCAGTGCACATACACCGTTTTCAGAATGGCTAAAACCAATTTAAGATAAACCTGGATAGATGAGGTAGTACATTTACCTACCCTGGAAATCTTCAAGAGGAGACTGGACAGTCACCTCACTGGGGTCAGTTGACCCCAGTTGTCTTTCCTGCAGGGGGGCTGGACCCAACGATTGTGCAAAGTCCCTTCCAGCCCCTTACAATCTACGAATCTACGTAGTATCAGACTTAACTGATTTAGTTTAAATCGGTTATATTGAACTTCGGTCCTGGCTTCCCTCCAGATTCAAGTTAACTCATAGTCCCCCAGCATCCCAGGATGCTTTGCACCTCCCCAGCGAACCTCCCATGGCAGTGTGGGCAGGCTAACCGTGGCCCAAGTTATCTGCTCTAGCCTAGCAGGGAGGTATGCTCTAGCACCCCCCGGTTTCTGCAGGCACGTGGCTGCTTTTCCAAAATCAGAAGCATTCACTGTTCACTTGCTTTTTGATTTGATCTGTACATCTTAGACTAACCTGCGAAGATTGAATTGATTCAGCCTTGGGATTTTTGACTGTCTGTACTTAGCCATAAAAGATGCTTCTTCTGCTAGAAAGAGGCTTCTGAGAGTCTCTTCAAAGCTGTAATAAGCAGGTGATGACAAAGAAACTCCATATCTACTGCTTCCAGTAAGCATCACCCTTCCAGCTTGCCCATTTGTCTGTAGCCTGGGCGGTTTGAGTTTTTAAGTATCTTAATTGGAAGTTCTGGTGTATGGTCAGCTAAGCTAAAGAAATGATCAAACTGTCCCTCTTGACAGCACGGGGGAAAATAAAAACAGAACTATAATGTAAGGAGGTAAAGCCATACCAGAATTAATCATTAGAGTCAGTGGTAGTTAATAGTAAATGGGGATAGGAAATAATTACATAATCAAACCTGCATTTGGATAATATTACTAGAAAGAGGTAAAAAGAGCTTCTTTGTTTTGATAGCAGAAAAAATCAGTATTGCAGGGTGTAGACCTTGACTTTAGGATGAAAGGAGCTAGAGTTAAATGTTGTTTAATCTTATATCTATATAGGATGGGAAAAATATGAAGAACGGTGTTTCTTTTTATTCAGGGGAAAATATTACGTCTGTGATGTTTGAAATTGAACGTTGTTGCTGTTTATTTAAGGTCTGATTTCTCAAGACTACAAGCCGAACACTTATGGGCAGTTTGTAATTACGGGCCCTTTATTTAAATTTTCTATAAGAAACTTGGCAAAAGGACTTGATACAAGTATTTCATCCGAGGGAAAAAAAGATGCAAGGGCCAAATGCAGAAAAGCAGAACTGATTGTGAAGCACATTGTATATTTGATCCTAAATGATTGAATGTCCAATTTGAACACTAACAGTTTTTAAGATTTTTTTAAGGACTTGTACAGTGGTTTTGCATGGAAAGTTTCTTCCATTTTGAGATACTGCCAGTTTTAGTAGTATTCCCCATTTTAAGTGCATTAAGTAGATAGGATTATATGACACAGGGATTATGTTAGATAAGATTTCAAAAATTGTTTAGAAAGGATAAAAACCCATATGCTATGTGGCATAAACCAGCTACTAACAGCATTTAGAAAAAACCTCTATTTGGGACAGTTAATTCCATCATTGCAAACTATGGAGGGATTTTTGCACCTTTGAAGCATCTGCTACCGGTCACTGTTAAGATACTGAATTCTTTAAGCTAGTCTGATTTAATATGGCAAATGCTTTGTTCCAGTGTGCCTAAATGTAAGAGATCCTAGCTCTGAAAGTAATAGGATCTTTCCAACAGAAAAAACACCATGTGCAGCCATTGTGGAAGCTGTGCCACAACTAGTTAATGTAATTGTAAAATAGTGATTTGTTCTGTTATTTTTTTAAAGGTCATATTTAGTACCTTCAAAATGGGCCAGGTTATAGATCCTTCAAGAAACATAATATTTAATTCTTTTTCCGGTTTCCTTGAAAACACGGGTCTCTGGCTCAATTAATATTGGTTAAAATGGAAAAAAACTTCATTATTATAGGCATCAGATTGACTATTCTGCCAGAGTCCATTTATCCGGAAACTAATCCCAAGTTAAGTGAATTAGCTTAAGGTTTTGATGAGGTGACTCGTAGGTTAACTTAACCAATATGGCTATTTTATCTAAATGTTAGTTTTCTGTGTATGAGTCAGCAGTAGAAATGCAGTGAGTGAAGAAATGGTCAAAAAGAGTAAGTGCAATTGCAGCCGAAACTCAAATGTGCTTAGAAGGACAGAGAGCCAGCTAGCAGTATACAATATTATGTGTTAGGGCTGAACAAAGAAAATTCTTGTAGTTGATCAAATGGAGTACAAGAAATATGTTCTAATTTTTGTTTTAAAATCCATTTGTCTGCGAGTAATTCATGAGTCAGAAATGCTGCGGTTTTATGTCAGTGGGACTGAGGGATTAAAATGCTACAAACATATTTAACCTATTAAGAGTGGAAATGCATTTTGAATTGTGTACTAAATCTAAAAGGCAGTTATAGTTATTATTCTGAATATCATGTTAACATATTAAGAGATGTTTTTTTCCTAATTTGGTGTCCTGATGTCCTTTTTATACCACTTTCCTCAAACGTATTCTGTTCTTGAGCACAGATGAACCTAGTTTCAATGCTGCATATCCAGGAAAATCTCTAAATATTGATTATCTAAACGAACATTTGTGTTAAGTATCTGGAGTGCATTCATTAGCATTGGGGAAAGAAATAGTAATCAGTATCTTACTGCTGGATTTCAAAAATGTATTTGGAATGGCTTAATGTCTCTTCTGAATGCAGAGGAGAAACGGTCATATTTGCATCCGTCATTTTCTTTTATCGCCTCGCTGCAGTAGTCTTATGCATAGTCTACACAAGCAAACAAAAGAATTTTTGATTTGTTGGCTACAGGAAAAAAGCCATTGAAAAGGGATGTTGGGGCAAGTGGGGGAAAGCATGACACTTGTGCTGTGAAAGACCTTTCTAATTAACTCCAGCAGTTTCAAATCTGAGACTTTTCTGAAGTGTCTTAAATACCTGTAATGCTTGCATAGCTTATTCTTTACATATGAACTTCTTGTTTTGAGTAAATAACACCACTGGCCCATCATCTCTAATTACGGGGGATTTGAGGTACCTCAACAGCATGAGATGCACCTGTGCTTCTGGAATTGTGCTTTCCAGTCCTAATGTTATTTTTATGCATGTGATTTTATCTACCGGATGCAGTGTCTTGTGGCCCCCTTTTCTATCCTAAAAGTAGGACATGCAACATTATTCCACTTCTCAGAAACAAGTCTGCAAAGAATCCGTCAGAGTCCTGTATTGTTGAGCACGGTCCGCTCGCTTCTCTCCAGCATTATCTTTCCCTTTTCTAGAAGCATAGAGCCGATACCCAAGTGCTCATGCCTGACTTCTTTTCTGTTTAACCCTTCCTCTTTTCTTTCCATCCAGACCCAGAGCTGACAAAGACAGAAGGAAGGAAATGACCAGAAAGAGTTCCCAAAAATCAGTGGGAGGTTTGGCAGCAGTTTCTGCAGGGTCCCCAACTTCCAGCTGAGGCTTGGCCTCATGGAGAAGACAGATGTGTTTCCATCCTTTCCTCTGCCAAGACAGGGGGCACCTTTTTTTTGTCTTTCTGAAGACCCTCCAGCTTTCAACCATCCTGGAGAATGAGTTGGCCTAAATGCAGCTGCTTATCCCAGGCAATTTGTACGGTGACAAAAGCTGTTCGTGGCTGGTTTGTTGCTGAAATGGATATAGCCACTGCTCCCACTTCCCACATGACCATCCTTCACAGCACTAGGAGTAGTTAGGGCAAGAAACCAAACTGGTTTCAGACTGACAGATTTGTGAGTGGGTTTAAGATATGGTTGCATTAGGTAGCTGCGGACTGGCTCAGTGACCCAGGAGATCCCTTCCACTTCTTTTTTGTTCCACAGTTTGGCCATTGTTTCTCCATGTCCTAGAGTACTGGGTGTTTTCCCCCACAGGTAGAGGAGCTTTGTGAGAACTGTTTCCATCTTGGACTTTTGGGGTGACTAGCACGAAGAGATCCTGAGGTCTGTCGGGAGTCTACGTCCCCAGCAATTCTTCTCTTCTGAATCCCCGATCAAGTCTCTTGACAGCCCTTGAGCTTGCTCTTCAAAGTTCACATGCTCAACCCCTTCTCCCTCCTCCAGGATGATAGGATTTCATCAAGTGAATCTGACCCAACAAAGGACACCGTTTCTGGTGGCCAACGTAGACCCTTTCCATCTTCTTCTCAAGCAAAATTACAGTTGCAGTACTGTGACAGGGTTTTCCCTGAGATACTTGAGCATGTTTGTAGTTGTTGCACTGAGGTCTTTCCAGGCACAAATCCTTTCCAGTGACTTGGCCATTGGAAGTTTCAGAGGTAAAAGCCCTGTGCTCGCATATTCCAGACCTTCCGGTCAAAGGTTTATTTGCTCACGGTCTCTAAGTTTAAGAGGAATTGGAGATTTGGGTCTTGTTATGTCTCTGTGTACAAGCAAATGAGAAGGGATTTGGACCTGTTCTTTTAACACTTTCTCTTAAACCTGCACACCTCTCAGCCCCCAAGTCAGTTCACCTCCCATCCCCCCAGTTCAACCATGCTGTGACTCACCTGCTAGCACTCCTTCTGTTGCCCGCTGTGATCAGTGCAACCAGCTTCTCCTTAGTCACACACACACAATCCTGCTTTCCCTGAGTGGGGTACTATAATATCCCATCAAAATCATTTAGGATAAGTCCTATCTGCTTTTCTTTTTGGCTCTTCTGTGTCTGGGGATATCCCGGACTTTGAAAATGTCCAGAACCTTGTCCAGACAGGAGAATGGGCACTTTAATTAGCAAGCCGTGCTAATTGAAAGCACCTGAGCATCACGTGCATCAGTGTCCCTGCACTGAAAAATGGTGGTGGGGCACTTTGCACTAAAGTTCACCGAACAAGTTTTAGATTAAAGCGCTTCGCCACTGTTTTTCAACGTGGGGACACTAATATATGTGATGCTGGAGGCTGCTGGAGCGTGGTAATTTCCGTGCTCCAGCAAACTTGATTACACCGGATTTATAGCACATCACAGCAGCCTCGCTGCATGTCTATAAGGGTTCTATATCTGTCAACAGGTTTCAGCCTGTTGGATACCATCTCAAGTCCTGGTTCCATTTCTTACCCCAAACAGGCCATTTTTCACTATATGGATCATTTTACAGCCACGGTGGACCTGATTTCCTGGGCCTTTTTCATCTCAAGTGCCTGAGTTACCAGTCTTTTGACTAGATGTCATTGTGTGCCTTCATCATCCAGTACCTTTGTATTTTTGTCCAGTTAGGCTATATTACAGTGTGTCTCTTTCCTTTACCACCGTTTCCCTGTTTCTGTAACTAGAGATGCCAAACGTTTGGGGTCCCTTTTAGCTGATGAGGAGAGTTGAGCAGAGAAACAAAGCACCCTATTCCTTGAGCTTAGCTCTTCAGGCATGGGAATTTATTTTTGCACCCTTTCATTTTTGCATTTGTTTGAACAGACCTGCTTTTCCACTCTTTAGCGGGACACGGTACTCGTTTTGTAAGTGCTCGGGAGGGTCCCCCATTTGGCCTCTGGGAAGTCCACTTGATGGTGTTATCTCATGGTGACAGTTTCACAATAGGGAAATGTCTAGATCATAGGCTAGAATATGGGGTTTTTTTATTACATATATGCCTATATGCTTGTTGACGTGAGTTCAGAAAGTTTGTTAGTAGTTTGTTTTCCGGGCTACTGCAGAGACAGATGGGTGATGAATTGTATCGGCAAACTGAGCGGCAACAGGATCCCCAGCTCTGTTTTACTAAAAGGATCGCTGCTTCCTGGGGCGTGAAGGCTGACGCACCTGTTCCCAAGTTGTATAAAATGGTGGCGTTGTCTCCACGTGCAGTTCTGAAGCTTCATCAGCTGAATCTGAGGATACCTCCTATGCTCGCAGGTTTTGAAAGTAGCAAAAGGCAACAAGCCTTCCTCCTTGGGTCACAGTTTGCGATGTCTGAGGGTTATCTTGACCGTCTCTGCTGGCAGGTTGGAAACGGGAACAAAACAATTGTTCCCTGATAAGTCCTTTTTTTCCTAATTCTTTTCCACCAGTATCATTTCCAATGATCCATCTCTCTTTATTATTCACTTTATTTCTGTATTTTTTTTTTCTTGCTTCATCTGGAAGCCTTTCATTCTTTTAAAAAAAAAAAAAGTCACATTTTCTTGCTTCCTGGTAGGTTGGACCAGTAATGACAAATTTGTTTGATTATCCCTATTGGTTGCAATTGACTTCAGTGGAACTACTAATGTGCAGATTAGGCTGACCTGAGATGGATCAATGAATGGATGGATAGAGTATCTAGAGGTATCTACAGATATAGGTAGATGGGGGGGGGGGTGTATGTGTATATATAGCTAGCTATAGCTATAGATCTAGAGGTATCAATAGATGGATAGATAATCTGTCTATCTATCTATCTGTCTAATATATATGTGTGTGTGTGGTTGCATATGATTTTTAAGGCATCATCTCTTTAATATTGTTAAAGGGAACATCTTTGCAAAGCCACGTGGCTGTATCCTGGATTTTGCATCTTTTCTTTTTTGGCCAGCCATTGAGTGTAGCTTTTAACCAGACCATCCAGGCATGATGGGTATACACAGAAGTCCTCCATGCATATTGCACGGTGTTTTTAAACATGTAAAAAACCCAGTTTTTATTGAGGTGGAACCTCTGAGCCTCCCTGCACTTTCCAGGCGAGGAAGCATGGGGTGCCCGCAGCGTCTTGAGGCTGCTGAAGACTGCAGACAGCAGCAAGTCAGTCGAGATGGAGCCGGGATAAGAGGCTGTCACTCAGCCTCTCATTCTGCCCCCACTTACCCCTCCCCTCCTTCCCCCTGGCACTGAAAGCAGGCACCGCTTCTGCCATAGGCCAGGCAGCAGCTCTCACCCAGGCTGGCAGCCTGGTTCCAAGCATCTGGTCCCCAGCCATGCAGGATCTCAGGGTGTGTGTGTGTACATCTCACCTGCACTGCATCCCCCCATTGCTGAGAGCAGTCACCACATCTGCCCCAAGGCTGAACATCAGCCCATCTGGCCTGATCACTGCTGTCTCAGTTAGCTGGTGGGAGCAGGACAGTTTGCCGTCTTTTGCAGACTTGGCTAGTGCTCCCCAGCTACTCCGGTGCTGCTGGAGAGCACTAACAAAGCCCATGGGATACGGGCAAAATTGCCAGAAACTTGGCTTGCATACAGAAATTATTTAAAGTGCTGTAGGCTACTAAAGTGCTGTAAAATACAGCACTTCAAATTTAAAACTTCATTTAAAGTGCTGTCCCCATTTTTAAAGTGCTGTAAAGCCGTGCACTTCTGTTATGTCACTGCAATAAAGCACTTTAAATGGTGAAAAAAGCAACTTTTGTACAATACCCAATATTGTTAATAGTCACGTTTGTGACATTAGAAGGAAAAGGAATTGCTCTGCCATCTCGCATATGAAAGGGAATAAGTCTGTCATTCTGAGTCTTGAAGCAGTGAGGGGTTTTTTGCGGGGATGGGTTGTTCATTTGGGGAGGAGGGTTGTTTTTTGTTTCTTGCTTTGTTTTTTTGCCCAAATTCTCCTCTCCTTTGCTGAGGTTTTAAATACACTTGCTGAAAGTATCATGTTGAAACTTGTATATTAGACAAAGAGGGAATGACTGTGAATTGGTTGGCTTGGACTTCACAGGAATTATTAATACATTTCAGTGAAAGAACTGGCTAGTACATGTGCACAATGAGGTGGCAACGTTTCTCTGGTGTAGTGCATTACCCTTTTCTTCCAAAAGACAGTATATAAAAGAATATTATAAATAGTAGAATATTAACCATTAGAAAAAGCCGAGGTGTTCCCGATGTAGAAACTAGCCTCTTGGTTCAGATTTCATGGAAGTTGTAGAAGTACTTCTGTTTTAAAGCTTTGACCAAACAGAATTTATCCAATAGACTCACTGTAGTCTACACATTTATGGATAATGAGATCTTATAAGTAAAGTTATTTTGGAATAGGTGTGAGAGAGAGTCTCATCATTCTTTAGCGTCTTTCCAGATGCCATGTAAAGCAGGCTACATAGATTAAACTACTACAGATGAACCTTCCTGGATTTCAACATGCAGCTTTTATGGATGTCTCAGTTGATCAGATTAAAATGCTGCAGATACAGGTTGTGTGGTTAATATTAGATTTTGTATTCCGGTCTGTAATAAGTGATTTTCCTCTGTGTATTGGAAAAACTGGTTAATAGAGCTCATAAGAGAGTTTAATTAGTAGGCTGTTTGTGAGGCAGAGTAGGTATTCTGAGTCATTGTTCAAAATTACTGTGAAATTTCTCGGTGTTGGATTGTTTTTTCCGCTTCTTGTTGTTCACAGGATGTTTGGGTGCAGAGTGCATTACCTAAATGTTGCTGAATACAATCATGTAATGACAAAAGTACCATTTTTTAATTAGCAGTCAACCCAGTTTCAAACACTGCTCTTACAATATGTTGCTATACCCTGCATATTGTTGCTCCACCCTCTTCTCTGCCTCCATCCTCACTTATTTCAGATCTAGCATATCGCTGCCCCAGACTCAACCTAAAATACCTCTTAGTTTGAGGCCTCGCAAAGTTTTCACCTTTCTGTTATGGCTGCCATTTTCCTGCCACTTTTTAACCATTTCTCGTGTGGGACAGGGTATACTCGTGGTCTTCCAGCAACAAGAAAGAAAATCCCTCCTTTAAACGAGACCGCATGTGTTTTGTCAAGGTAGCATCTCGTCTGAACTCTGCTGATGCCATTTCTGGATCCGCCTTCAGGGGTTTTTCCAATGACAGAGCAAGTATATCACTCCCTGGGCTTTGTTTGTTCTTCTACTTTTCTCTTCTCTCTTGTATAGTGCGTTTAATTACTTGGTGTAATTGGGTTTTTGTAAACTTCGGACAACCGTAAAAAACCCCACACGCACTATAGCAGGGGCGGGCAATTATTTTGGGCAGAGGACCGCTTACTGAGTTTCGGCAAGCCATCAAAGGCTGCATGACAGGCAGCCCAGGGCAGATTAATATTATTTTTCCAAAATTTTTAGGGGCCCTGCAGGCTGGTTAGAATGGCATTTTGCCCACCCCTGCGCTATACTGACTGAGGAGCCAAAGTATAATTTGCAAATGGGATTTGGACTTCTAAACGGCAGTATCGCTTTTTGTTATGAAAATGGTGCTTTTTTGATGATTCTTATCCCATGTACAATATTGTATAGGCCTCTGTAAAGTTATACGCTGAATTAATTAGTCATTCACGCAAGACAGCCATTGAAAATTTAGCATCTAGCTTTTTATGCTGCCTCCAGTTTTAACTCAGTTTTAATTGGTGCGGCAATAAATCCATCGCTGAGGCTTTAGTCACCCTTCAACCTGCCAAAGTCAAGTAGTTCGAAAAATCCCGGTCTGTGGTCATCTGTGGGAACTTGGCTGAAGAGGAGCTGTCTCCCGTGATGAAGGTTGGGCCACTCCCTACCCGAGACTCTCACAGCTTATCAGTTCTTGCTGTGAGACAGTTTTTCTCTTGAAATTCAGACTATATTATTTTTTCCCTTCCTTAATTTCACTTCTTTTCTCATGGTTACACCTACAGATGTCACACTAAATAATTCCTCTCTCCTTGGTGTTTATACATTTCAAATATTTGTAGGCTTCTCTCCCTCCTTTTAGTCATCACTTAGCCAAGCTACAGCACATTTTAATATTTAAATGTTGAGCTCTTTTAATCTTGCCTTATAAATCATTCTCTAGCCCCCAGATCAGATCTGTTCTTTGAAATTTGTCTTCAGTTTGTCACTACCTTTCTGATGTCCAGAATTTAATGCCTTATTATTCTGGATGCAGCTGATCCAGAGCTGCAGAGAAATGCTATTACCTCTCCATTATATGATGTTCTGCTTTTGAAGGGGATGGGAAGCCGAGGTAACAGCACACTGCAAACTTCTGACAGAGGTTGTCTTCTTTTCCCCTCCATATTCCTGATCTTTTCTTTCATCAGTATGTATGTCTGTGTTTGGAAGCATTTGCCCTACGTGTATTCATTTTCATCAGTGTGATGATTATTGTTTTATTTTTATCCATATTTTAAATCTCTGTGTTGTTTTGTCTTTTCTTCTATATTAGATTCACTACTGGTCTTAATTCATGGGGATCTCTTCCTCCATTCATGTCTGTCTCTAGATCAGTGGATTTTTGTGGTCGGCTATAACGTGATTCTGTTCAGACTTGGAAAAAATGAGTCTTAATCTACACAGGTAGTCCTCGACTTACAACGTTTTGCACTTACCACGTTTATAAATTGACACCTGGTTTCAACTTTCTGACATCAGTTTCAACTTTACGATGCTTGATCTGATGTGACGCCACGCCAGTGAAAAAGTTCGCTGCGTCGCCCATCTCCCCGGAGAACATCTGTCCAAACTTCTTGGACACTGTCTTTAAGAAACCAGACGAGACTCCAGAAAAACCTGCAGCTAAGACTCCTGAGGAGAGTCCAGCCAAAAGCCTTTTGAAAGGTCCAGCAAAATCACCTCAAAGAAGTCCTTCCAAATCAATATGATTGCTATTTACAATATAAATACATTAATGCTGCTGTATTAGTCATGTATAATTGATTGAGTAGAAAATTCTGGGTTATTTTTGGTGAAAATAGGGTATCGGGCTTTGGTTCAGGAACCAATCCCCCATTTATAACATTGTTTCCTATGGGAAAATCGGTTCCAAGTTGCAACGTTTTGACTTAAGACGTGGTTTTCAGGAACCGATTGTGTCGTAAGTCTGAGGACTGCCTGTACCATTCCAGTGGACTCCGTGCTTTGTGAAGGAAAGCAGGGAAGAAAAGATGATAAGGGAGAGCAAAATAAACACAAAGTAGGTGGAAAAGTAGGTGCACTCAAGAATTGGACTTGAGATTCTCTAATATATATCATCCCTTTGCAGCCTGTTATATAAGTACAACCTGTGAGTTTTCTTTTTCATCTGCCATTATGTAAGACAGTGGTTCTCAACCTCATTAGCCCTCCATAGCTTTTCTGAATTTTGCAGAACTGTGATTAAGAATCGCTGAGCTACAGTCTAAAGTCTGAAAAGACATGGGAGGGTGCCTTAAAGCTAAAGAAGTTGAGAACCATTGCTCTAGTCTAGCTGGTGCCAGGTAAGGGCAGTGGGAACAGGGCATAACCTTGCTGTGCTCTTCCCTTTCACTGTCTGCCCCCTCCCTGCCCTTGGACTGTACCCGAGGGGCAAGGGCACACCCCACCACTGAGGCAACTCCTGCAGGGTCTCGCATGCCAATGATCACCCCTGCATCCCGTCTCTCTGGTCCACTCCACTCTTCGCATGGATGAGCTAGGCAGAGCACAGCTCTGACCTGACATCCGCCTGCCCACAGCAGTGTGCTGTTAGGAGCAAGGGAGCAGCGGGCACGGGAGGAAGAGGGCAGCCCTAACAGATATAGCTGAGCCAAGCACGGGGCACCGGACTCAGGAAGGAGAGCATTTGCCTTCACACATAAGGGCCAGGTGGCATTGCACCCAAGGGTGTCATGGGACCCCAGCTGAGAATCCCTGGTCAGGAATCATTGGACACTATGTGCATGTGCGATGGAAAATGGACAGGAAAAGACTTTAAAGGGGACTGAAGGAACAATAAGGTTTAACCGCATCCTTTGTTTTCATATTTAATCCCTCCACCCCAAACAGTTCAGTTAAATATTGGCACAGTAGTTCTTATTTGCAGACTGGTGGGCATTGTAATAAGAAAAAAATCTTCATAATCAGCTACTTCATCTGACCCCAGCACTCTTTCCTTCCCAGGGCAGGGGGTCGGACTCGATGACCTGCTGAGGTCCCTTCCGACCCAAACATCTATGAATCTACAGCTCTGGCTTCTCATTTAAATACAGCAGTCCTGGTGCTTCAGTTTCTAGCATGCAAAGGGACAACTTTCGGCCCACTTGGAAGCCTCTTTTAAAAAGGAGCCTTCATCTAAATTAGCATCCAGGCTGATGACTGCAGATTCAAGCTGGTTGGAAAATAAAAAGGGGTTGTTTTTTTTTGCATGAAAAGCCCCAATTTTTTCCATGAAAAATCAAAAAGTAAAAATAGTTTGGCTGGAAACAGGAATGGCTTGCTTGGGACATGCTGTCTCAGTGCCCCACAAGAGCCACGGAGCTTTGTGCTCCCACTGGCTTTCTGGCTATGTTGCCTGGCTAGCCAGTATCACTGTCTCCTTGCCAGATGAGCAAGGAGGCCGTGTGTCACCGAAGAGAAAACCAGGGCCAGCGAGCAGAATGGGGCACAGTGGTGGCATATCCATGCTGAAACGTTTCAGTGAAAGTCTGCTGGCCCTGCAGGCTTTGGTTGTTCAATTAAAAATTTAAGTTTTCCACTGAAAGCAGATGCTCATTTCATAAAAATTTCATTTATTTGAAAACCCAGATTAAGTAAAAATTAATTTTGATGAAAAATGTTCTGACTGGCTCCATGTCAAATGGATCAAAATAGCAACAGGGAAAAAGCAAGGGAAGCAAACTCCACATTTTGGAAAGTATGTTGTTTGCAAGCTCTCTCCAGCTAAACTCCATTGTGAAATGGGGGGTGGTCCAATTCTTGGGTTGACCCTCATGGAGACAGGTTTAGGTCTCTGTCCGGCTAGTGATTGGCACACTGTGGTGCTGGGCAAGTTGTATCCGTGGGCCTCAGTTTCCCATCTATGAAATGACGCCTTTTTTCAGAGGGTTTTGGGAAAAGAAAACACAGTAAAAATATTGGAGTGCTTGCGTAGCGTGGTAACGGGGCAATGTAAATACCATAGAAGGATAGGCTTGATCCCGAGTACGTTCACGTCTCATGGTCATCGTTCTCGTCATTGAAAGCTGTGTCCAGAATATTTCTAGTCTTGTTAATGCAGTAATCGCAGTTACCTTGGCTCTGAAAGTGCCTTTCAGCATACAGCTAAGAGTAAAAGTTTTACTTCAGACAATATGTAGAATAGAAAACCCAGACGGTGGTGGTTAGAAAATCTAGCGTGCTACCTGCAGAAGCAGGAGTATTTGGAGTTGGTGTAGTCACAGGTTTTCGAAATGATGGTGTTTTGAAGTGGTTGCATCTCTCTCAGAGCTGCATTTCACCCAGGGAATGAGCCACTGCATTGTAGTTAGACTTACTGGTTGGCATTTCCAAAGGCTGAGAGACCTTGTGAAAATTGTGCCCATTTTGCATGCTGCGTTGCTTGGTATCTTGGGATTCTTTTGAGTGAAAAGCCTGATTTTTCAGAGATGGAGAAATGCCTTCAATTAACATCTGAATTCAGTTGGCGCTGCTACTGTGTCAGTGTGTCTCCAGATAAAGCAAATAAACTCTTACCTAACTCTAAAGCAGCTTGACACAAATAGAAAGACAAAGGTAACATTATTCTCATCTTCTCTGGCATAGCTTGCTAAAGCCGCATGTTTGCTAACTAGTGCAGATACGAATGGTTGCTTATATTTTTAGCTCCTTTTCTGTGACTGCCATATTCAGGCCCTTGTTGTTCACTGCCAGCTGGAGACTCAACTTCTCTTGTTTCATAGATTTCATAGACATTAGGAGCTGGAAGGGACCTCACAAAGTCATCGAGTCCAGCCCCCCGCTGTAGGCAGGAAGTCTGCTGGGGTCAAATGATCCCGGCAAGATAAGCATCCGAAGATAAGATTGTTTTTGAGGCTTTGGGCAAATTTTTCCCTCCCAAGTTTCCACGGAGAGAATAGGTTAATATTGTACATAGCATTTTGTTGGAAACATTGGGGATTTGGGGTTTTTCAAATGCAAAGCAGTGGGCTTTGCTAGAGGACGGTGTTGAGATTTGTGATGGTCCTTAGCTCCCGAAGGAGTTGGTTCTGTTGTCTCTGCCACCCAAAAACCTTGTTCCTCTTGTACAGACAAGTTTTATCAGATTTTCTCCAGCATTACTAGACTGTAGGTACTGCTAGAAATTCACCTTCGGTGAGATTTCCTACGGGAACATCTAACCTTTGCCATTCTGAGTGCAGGGCTTCAGTGCCTTTAGGGGAAGAATTTTCTAAGGGATTTCATCCTTTTTGAGCAAGGTTTTATGTCAGCATGTGCATTTTACTGAAGCTTCTAGCCAGATCCAGTGTGAATCATGATATCTGAGTTTTTCTTCCTTATGTGTTGCTAATATATATATAATATTTGATCACAGACTATTAAGGTAGCATTATATGGAAGGCAGTAAGTATCCTTGTTTGACTCCAGAAGCTGACATCCCTGTCCTGTAAGACCTTTCCATTTCTAGTTTTATAAAACATTCATTACTTGCATCTGCATTTTAACTAGGAGCAAGTAGTTCTCTATAACTGTAGGCTGGCTGTAGCCTAAAAGTGAAGGTTCAGCATTTCTTAGATGCTGGAAAGGTGCATGCCTCTTATTTAATTAAGACGTGCAGTTGTTCCTGTCATTCAGAGCCACACTGCATCTTGTGGGAAAAATCTCAGTATTAAAGGTGCCTAAGATACGTTGGCTGTCTAGCATTTTAAATCTATACATTCAAAGCATTTTTTGTACCCCGTGACAATTAGGCCCAGCCTGCTTCCCACTGTGATTGGAGATACCCAGGCACTTAAAAATGACTCTCACACTGGAGCATAGTTATTGCATCAGTAGCATTGGACTACTTTCTGTGACCTGTGTCCACCTGCCAATCAGAAATGCTTATATTTTTGTCAAGGACCCAGCTTCTCCCTGTCTGTCTGTCTCTCTTCTCCCCTCCGCCCCCCCCCCCCATTTGATAATGAGCTTACCAATTTTATTTTTAATTTTTTGCCAAATTTCAGCCAAAAATAACAACTGGACTGCAGTATAAAAAGGGTCTGCCTCTTAGACAAGGTTTCAATAAGCAGCATCTGTCCTAAAAAGTTTGGTAATTCTGAAACATCTTGCATTTGTTTTAAATAAACCGTAGGGTTGAGAGCCATTACATGAGAAATCTACAGCCAAAGATACACCGCTTTCACACTGATTATGTTGGGTCGCAACAGCACGTCTTACCTTTAGGTGTTCAGGTTTGGCAGAGATTCAGCCAGGCAGCTCTGTGCCCGAGGCAGTGCTGGCTACTGCCATGCCAGTTGCCCCCCCGAGGGTGGCACACGGGGCCGCTGCCCTGGTCACTCGCCTCTGTTATGCTACTTGGATTTAGGGAGATGCTGTGTATAGCTTATATTTTCTCACTGTTTTTTCTTGCAGTTAGTAAGTATGGCATCAGGGGTTTCTGCTCTTTTAAAGGGATGAAAAAGTACACAGGGTAGATGACTTGTCATGCTGTGATAAGACACCAAAATAAGGAGCAGCTCTACGCAAGTCAAGTTTTGGAAAAGGAAGTGGCTTTTCCTATGTGGGATTTTTCTTTCTGTGCAAAGATTATTCTTAATTAAAATTTGGGAACTGTTTGTGTATAGGTTACAACAGGGAGTCCTCAGATTATAATTAGGCTTGGCGGGATCCACTTTTTATCGGTAAATGTTAATAAATGTTGATTTTTAGCTCACAGTCCCAGGCCAATGAAGAAATATTTCTGTTGTTAATAAGTGAAATTTATAGAAAGGGGATGTAAAAAAAGAAGATGATGGCTGATGGTGTGTTTGACAGGGGGAGCAGTTCTACAGAACCGTGATGACTGTAGTTTGGACTGCAACTTCCAGAAACCCCAGGGGATTGGGAGCAAAGGAAGAGGGAGCTACGGGCAAGCAGAGCCAGGACCGATGGCAGCTCTGCTGCTCAGCTGGCAGAAATCCTACAGTAGTCATGCTTGTTGCAGCGGGTGGCCAAACTGCACTATAATAATAGTATACTGTCATGTCATTGATAAATTGTCTCCCCTCTACATCCCTATGTCTGCCCCTCCCCACAAATTTTGTGCAATTTAAAATTTAAATAGATAAAAAATTAAATAAATGCTTAAAAATAAACATCGATATTATCCATCGAAATGATTAAAAAATAAAAATTGAATTTTGCCAAGCCTAATTATAAGTTTCATAGTTTCATAGTGAATGGGCTAACAGGTTTTCCTTCCCTTTCGGTGGGTAAAGCCACTCATGAAGGCTCTGCAAACAATGAGTCATTGCTCATCAAATTGTATTTGCTTATTGTAAAACCAACTATCCAGTCAAACAGGCCAACTGCGAAACTTCCATCAGCTAATATCAGACTGGTGACTCGTGTTTCTGAAGCTGTTGACCATGAGACTAAACACTGCTACCTGTGTTCGTGTGCGCACATGTTGGGGGGGGGGGTTGCCCCTAAAGCATAAGAAAGTGGAAGATTAAATTGCCACCTATTTTAAATAGTTTTTCAGAGGGATATTCATTTTTTGCAAGTGAACTTGCAAGATTTTTTTCTGGCACTGCGTGTATTTCTTCGTTGATTTCTAGTGAATTTGGAATTAAAATGTTCAATTCTTTCCATAAATTTCTTCTCAAGTGCCTGGGATGAAGCTATTGGCTATTGAAGCTTAAAGAGATTCCACTCCTAGGACTATCATTAGGGGTCCTTCGTTGTTCGTTGCTAACTGGTTGCTTACATTAAAATCTACCAAGAAGGTCTTAATTTCCCTTGGACTGACTCTGTTTCTCCCCATGGTTTTCCTCCCTTTTTAAGTAGCTGAAGTTGGTTTCTTTTTTTGGATACTGTTTGCCAGATAAAAAAATATGAAGAACGTTGACAGCTTCTCCATCTGTATTTGAACACATCTGCCTCTATAGTAGGAGGCATAACTTGTTCTGGAACCCCTGCTGCAGACTGTTTCATCTGAATTAAGGTCACCTTTGCCTTCCCCTGCTTCAAGAATGTGTTAAATCCTCTGGAAATGACTGAGGCATCTAAGGGAGAGGCTTTGAAGCATAGTTATATAAAAAAATAAAGCCTCAGATATGATCTGGACTCTCATATTTACAGGTTTTTTTCAATGGGGATGATGAGAATTCTTTTCTTGTGTCCTACCACCTAGTAATACAAAATATAAAAGGAAATAAAACATTTTGAGCTCCCTTTTAAGCAGGTTGAGAAGGCCATTTGAATTTATTTGAGCTTTATTTATTTATTTATTATTGAGCAGCCAATAGATTGTGCAGCAGAAAACTTGCCCTTGCTGATTTGTAAGTGAAAATGTATTAAGCAAGCGTGGTGCAAGGAACGAAATTCTTCCTGTCTTTCCCTGAGCTTGTCTACCATTCTTAGATGAGTTTCCACTAGGAGACTTGAGATCTGATCAGCAGCTGCTGAGGACCACAGTAGTGGCACATGCCATATTTGAGAAGCTTCTGAAACGGAAATAGTCACTGAGGATCTTTGGATTCTCAGATTGGATCTGTTACCATCGTCTTCAGACTGGATTATTGTGGTTGCGCTATCTTGTCTAGGGGTGCTTATCATGAACCAAGCCCTTGCTGTGTTTGGCCTACCAGATAAACACTGAACAAAAAGCCACCCTCTGCTCCAAGAGCTTGCACTTGTCTGTTCGACGGGATCCAACAGGTGGATATAGATAGGCAGATGGGGAGCTCAAACAACCTGTGCGGCATTATTAAGCAGCATGACCAGAAGTGGTATCAGTATGCAAACATCCTAACTTCTCCAGTCTTTTGTAAGTGTTATGGCAGAGGGGAGTTTATACTGAGGGTGCTTCGCAGCTATGTTAAGTGCTTCTCCCAACAGTGAGAGAAAGGACAAAATTATTTGTCTGACAGTTTTAAAAGTGTGTGATGGAGGTTTAGCCTCATTTTTACTGGTAGAGAAGCAGTTTGAACTTCAATTTGGCTACACATTCTTCTACAAAGATGAATTTGCCCCAGATGCAAGGAGCGTGGTTTTGAGCTAGGAAACCTGGGGAGTTCACGATGCGCAGCATTTTGCCTGTAGGTCTCTCTAGAACTCAGTCCAGGTCACACGCGACCGAATGTTGTTGCCCTCCGATTGCTATTTGGTAACTGATTTGTAGGGACCTACCGAATTCATGGTGGAAGTAGTGTGTGCCACGCACAGCTCCTTTAATCGTGCATGTTCTCCTGCATGTATCTCGCCCCTTGCATCACCCCTTTGCTGCTGATGAGCAGGGGACCCCACTGCTCCCTCCTGATCAACAGGGAATATAAAACCACGATTTTAAACATGGCACCGTTTTTGCCTCCCCGCCAGACAGGGCCGTCCCTCAGCCAGTCAGTGGTGGAAGGCAAAATCAGCACCATATTTAAAACCACAGTTTCTGCCTCCCTACTGATCAGGAGTGAGCTGCAAGCAGGGCTTCTCCACCAATCAGCAGGGGGGAGGGCGTGGGGGACCCTGCAAGATTAAACGAGCCACGGTGCACCCCATGTCTGCCAGTAATTTGGTAGGTCCCTAATGATATCAAATTAGTTGTCTTAGTCCAGTTGCTGAAGGAGAGATGCCTGCACTGCAAAAATAGCACCAATCTGACTGATGCCGTTTGGCATTCGTGTTATCAATCTCAGGAGAGCGGCCAAACATTTTAATTAGCTTTTCACATATAGAAGCGGGCGAAGTGTGATAAAGTGACAGTGTAGGGAAACTTGCATTGCCACTACCAGGCTAGCCCTGTTTTTGTAAATAGCTATAGGGGCCAATCTCCAATGAAAATAACACTTTTCTCTGGTGCACAATTCATTTTATTTAAAAATAAATAAATAAAAAGCAGCCTAGCCTAGATTTTGGCCTTGTCTTAAGGCTGCTCGTAGATTGTCAGAACCTCAAGTCCAAAGAAAGTACAGGTTTGTTTGTTTTTCAATAGGACGTGCAGAAATATGAAAGGGTCAGATGCTTTGTCCCTTTTCTTTTGGGGGAATGATGGCACTGGAAACCATTAGGAGAACAAGCAGCAGGAATGGTAAATTTATACACTCATACGTTATGAAGGCAGAAGGAACCTTTAGGATCCTCTTGTCTGACCTGCACAAATACAAGAAGTAATATGTCCCTGCTTGAGCTTTTCCTATTTTTTTTTCTTTTGTAATTAAAACATGCAAAGCAATTTTTGATTGAAAAAGTGCAGAACATTTAGGAAGGTGTTCCAAGTCCATTATAATTTTCAGCGTTAAAAATCCGCTTTCTCATCTGAATTTTGTCTTGCTTCAGCTTCTAACAGTTGGATCATGTTATACCTTTTGATGAGGTACAAACATTCAAAAAGCCTGCGGCAAAACTGACCTCTAACTTGCACGGTTTGCTGTAAGCAGCATCGTTTAGATCAGTAGTGAACAGAACGCACTGTTGCCCTTTGGTGGGGGGACAAGTCTTAGACCGGGTTTTGCCATTTTTAAACCAGTCTGTGTATCAAACTTCTGTTATGGGTATAGACCAGTTTCTAGTCACTTATACCAGTAGAAGTGTAACGTCTGAACCTGGCCCTTTGTCTGGTAGATTAAAGAGCCCAGTATCAAAGTTTTACAGATTGAGCTCCTGGAATTTTCTACTTTTAAGGCAAGTTTTCCAGACCTCCTTGTGACATTTTTCTGAACCATTTTTGCTTATTTTTATCTTTCTTAAATCGTAGATATCAGAATTGGATGCCACAGTGGTTGCACCAGTGCCAAATTCAGAGAGAACATGATCATCCTGCTTCCCATTTGGTATTCCCCTGTTTATATAGTTTAGGATTATTTTAGTCTCCTAGCCCACATCACCCCATGTTGTTTGTTCGGTGACATTACTATTTTACATTTGGTCCGTACTAAAGCACAGGTTGCTTTCTTGGACTTGGATGGCCAGTTCATTATTAGCTACGCTTCCAAATTTTGGGCCTCTGTGGCCTTTATCAGTGATGATTTTAAGTTCTCTTCCACGCCTCGATAAAGATGGTAAATAGGTCAGGGCCAAGAACTGCTTCCTCTGAAAACACATGTATTTGATGATTCCCTGTTTGCGATTCCTATTTGAGTTGTCAGCCATTTGTTAATCTGTTTAATCTGTCATGATACTTTTTTACTGTTCCAGTTTCTGAATCAACATGTTCTGCAGCGTGCAGTCAGATGTTTTACAGAAGCGTTAGGATGTCAGCACCATTACCTTTATAAACCAAACTCACAATCTTATTAAGAAAAATAGGAAGTTTGTTTCATATGTTCTGTTATCCATCAGCATAAATGTTGATTCACACTGATCATGTTCCTAGCCTTTAATCCTTTATCCTATATCATCTCTTCCATTCTGTCCAAGTGGAATCAGTCAGATTGGTGCTATTTTTGCAGTGCAGGCAAATAGTAGTACATTTCAGGCTGACAGGGCCTATAATTATCTGGAGCATACTGTCGGATCTTTTCAAATATTAATACATTAACTTACTCCCAAAAAGCAGTTTAACCAACTCTTCTGAAACTCTTGGATCCATGTTATCTGGGGCTGGCCAAACAAAAGATGTTCCACTTCAGCAGCTATTTAACATCCTCCTTCATTATTGTTCTGTTTGATCAATAAAAATTCAAGCCTTTTTCTAAATACAGAAGATGAATATAGTGCACAGCTCCCTTTCTGTATTATTATTGTTACTGTTATTATTATTGATTGTTCTGCCTTTTACATCTGCCATCTGACCAGCACAATTGTTGGGATCTTTTCTGTTTCTAATATACTTAGAAAACTGTAGAAAAATGGGGCTGAAAGAGCCCTCAAGAATTCATGTAGTTCTCCTGGGTTGGTTTGATGTATATTCATTACTAGCAATTGCCATTCTGTTTCATTGGAGGGGGGTACACATAGACACTTATAATGCATCTACTGGAATACAAGATGACCCTGAATATAAGACGACCCCCCCTCAATAATTAGGTTCTGTATATGGAACATTTATAAATTTGTTATAATTTTCCAGGTATAGAATCTCATTCTTCGGGGTTTGTCTTGAATTTGTAAAACTCCCACTTCTACAGCAGGGAAAATAAATCTGGGGGATGGGTAGGAGGGGCTTCACGTGGCCCCCTACCCTCTGCTTCCCCCTCCCAACTTTTTCCCCTTGCGCTTCTTACTATCAGACCCTGCTCTCCCTGAGCACATGGAAATGAGGGGCAAATCTGAAAACACTGACTTTGAAATAAACATCCCTGTAGTAATTTGCCTAGACTTAGTTCATCCAGAAATTATACATTTTACCTATTTTAGAACTGCCATGTTTTAGCACAGGTACTCCATAAACACTTTTAAGCAGCACTTTTACACCTACTTATATATGGTACAAACTATGTATGCATGATATTAGTCCAAAGCTTAAAGGTTCATTATTTACCATAGTTCACTGGGCAAGGCCTACCAGAGTCAACAGCATTTCAAGCCATGATGACCCCATAGCTCAGCACTACACAGTATGTGTATATGTGTGTGTACTCCAGATGCCCCCCTCCCCTGCTAAAGGAGCTTTGTGCTAATTAGCCCCTGTTCATGACTGGACCCAAGTGTTCTTGTCACAAGTTCTGGGATCCTCTAAAAAACTATATGCAGATAACGCACAGGGCAACCTGGTCTGGCTATATCTCATGGAGGGATGGACCACACTTATCGTATGTGCCATGCTAAAAGAGAGACTGAGAAAAGGGATTCTGGGTGAACTGTCTAGGGCCCCAGTTGGTGATGTTTGCTAGACATTCAAGGCTGATGAAGAAACAGGAATCATTGGAAATGAGATAATAGGGCACAGCTTAGCTCTGGGAGTGAAGAAGAAATAGAAATGTATTCAGTGTAGCGGCTCACCATGATTTGAGAAAGTCGACCCTGAACACAGTGGACACTACCATATAACTTATTCAGATGGGCTGCACTAACCTATCCTTGTGATAGGTTCCCATCAGTTTGTTTGCCAATTATGGGGCATGTGTTTTATAGTCATGCACAGTGTTGGCTGTATTTAATCTACTTCATAGTTGGTTTCCATTACTAAGTACATGCGGCTTGTGGCAGGGGTTTAATGATAGATTGATAGACAGTGTATTTAATGAGAATTCCTTGTATGCATTTATAAGATGAGCTTTTCTCTCCCATGCTGACTGAGGTGAGGGGGGAACCTCATCTTATATTCAAGTAAATATGCTGTATATATATGAAAATGTTTTTTGTTGTTTTTCGTAAAGGGGTGTGTGTGTATGTGTGCGTGCGTGCGTATTAATAGCTCATTTCGGTTCCCCTCTAAACCAGGTTAGCTATTACCATGTTTGGCCTTTTTTTTCAACTGTGAATTTATATTTTTTTCACCTTTGTGAAACTGGCCCTTTTGAAGCCCTAAGGGCATTTATACATGTGCTCTGGGAGTGCAGGGGGAGGGGGGAACACTTTAATTAGAGTGGCTCCAAGATCCACTCCAATTAAAGCACCAAGTGTCTTGTGTGTCAGTGGTCCCCTGCTTAAAAATGGCAGTGGGGGCACTTTATCTAAAGCTCGCTCGGCAAGCATCAGATAAAGCACCCGTACCACTATTTTTAAGTGCAGGGATTCTGATACACAAGATGCTGAAGGCTGCGGGGACGTGGTTATTACCATGCTCCAGCAAACTTGATTCATCTGGATTAAACAAGTCTGTTCCGAAGCACTGTAATTACAGCGTGCTGGAGCAGCCTCGCTGCTCGTGTATAGGCACCATAAGAGTGTGTGTGTGTGTGTGTGTGTGTGTGTGTGTGCGCGCGCGCGCGCGCGCATGTTTGTCTGTCTCTCAGTGGTTTGGATTTTCTGGTCAGGTCCTAACTACTTACTTTAGCTACATCTACCTACGGTTCCTCTTCACCTGTACAAATGAACTTTAATGTACAGTCCCCCAATTTCACATGCAAAACTGTTGAAACATCATTAATATTGCTAGTATTAGAAAGTAGTAGTAGTTTTATAAAGATCTAGAAACATCCCTTAGTGTACAACCATATCTAACCTTAGTGTAGAGTGAACTAGTGAATTCCAAACCACAGAAAATATTTATAATTTAAGGCCCAGTTCCTATGAAATGCAGCATACAAATAGACATCTGTGCTTTTGCAGAGAGGCCCATTTAAAAGGTCCAGGTGCATGCTAGGAAATGGTACCCTTTTTGATGCATGCAGTAAAAATACATGATCCAAAAATGAAAATTAATTTTAGAACAATTTCTTCTTCCTTTCTGCTTCTTGCCATCTACCAGTGACAATTTTTTAGTTCACTCTAATTTCTGCTTTTGGTTTATTGTGAAACTGACTGCTCTTGAGAATAATTTGAAAGGAGTATTTTTAGCTTGATATATCATTCTTTGTTTATTAGCTGTAAATATTTAGTGCACTAATAGTGTATGATGTCTGCCAGCAATCTCATGACTAACTGTCACTTTTCACAGAATTATTTTTCTGGGTTTATCTTCCTTTTGCACCTTTAACCAAAATATTCTCTTTTTCTAGAGACTTTATAAAGGCACTTTTTCTATTTTATGCATGTATGTTTTTTATATGTAGGGTATGTTTAAAAAATATACAAAACAGAGCCAAAAAAATTCTGAAACTCTCTTCTGTTAACCGATAATGATTTTTCCCCCCTTCAGCATTATTCGTATAAACGTAAAGCAAGTGGCAGAGTGTAGCCACGGAAATTTGCTAATGGAAACAACTGCACCAAAATTGCTGTGGGCGGTATTGAGGGCTGATATATTTTTATGATAAATTTTATAGCTTTTCCTAACTCCCTAGAACTCAGTTTCCAGAATTTTAATTAGGCCAGCTTTGACCCTCCTATTCCTAATAAATCATAGGGAGATAGTACGATTTAGTAATAAATAGACTTGGTATAAAATCACAACCAGTAATTTGGGAATAATAATATTATAATTTTATTAATAGTTTTGTACTAATATCAATATGTTCTTCTGGAGCATACGTTAATATGAGCATGTAGTGTCTTCACTTGTGAAATCAGTTCTTCTGCACACAGGATTTTAGTAACCATTTAATTGTTGCCTTTGAGCCCAATTCTGCAAACATGCACAGAATTTATTGCACTTCTGGACAGACTCCTTCCACCCTTGAGTAAGGGGTAGGGTAAGGGTAGGGTAAACATCTACCATCGGTATCATTTAATTTTTTTGTATAGAAGGTCATAGGTGGTCAAACCAAAGATGCTTGTACAGTGTTACTGAAGAAACTCCGGACAAAGAGTGGGTAACCTCTTATGAAACCCTTGTGCTATTTTCCTCTTAAATCAGTTTTCTTCTATCATCCTTTCACTTCCCAGGAGTTTCTTTTATCTGTGGTCTCTTCCTTGCAAATGCATGCGTTTACTAAGAGAAATGAAACTGTTCCTGTGAATGACTCTGCAGGGCCTAAAACTCATTTTACTCTGTTTTTTAAAAGACAAATGGTTCCTCTTCTGGGAAGACCTGGATTCAGTTCCAAGCTCTGCCAGATGCTTCCTATTTAACTTTTGGGACTGGGTTTCATTCCATTTTTCTATGTCTAAGTATGGTCTTATTCTGCCCTACCCAGGTCCCTAGAAAACCATTAATAGAAGGCATGGACAAATGTTCACTTGGAGAGGTGTCAAAGGGCGAGGGGGAGTTGCTGTTCCAGCTACACAGCAGCTGGGTTATGCTCTAACCACTAGATGTGCAGAAGCCTGTAGCAAACTGCTGCAAGTGAACGTGCATGCCCATAAAAGAGTCAGTGCACCCTTGCTGCTTTGTGACTTAGTCTTAAGGGCCAGCTGCAGACATTACACTTTTATCAGTATAAGTGATCAGAAACTGGTCCATACCTGTAATATAACAGAAGTTCAGCACACAAAGACAGGTTTAAAAATGGCAGAACCAGGTCTAAGATTTGCCCCCCCATGGTGAATGTGTGTCCTCCACTTACAGAAGATCACGTAACTTAGATCTATTCTGCCTCGGGCTTTTTGAATGTCTGTACCTAGCCATAATGAAGATGAAGACACATGAACCCCTGGGGGGGGCGGGGGGCCCTCTGGTGAAATGGAATGGGATTGTGCACAGACACGGAGATGTCTGATGGGGTGAATGGGCCCTTATCTTTCCATGCCTCAGGTCCACATCTGTAAAATAAGGTAATGTACCTTCCCTACTTCACAGAAGTATTGAGGATCAAATGCATTACAGATTGTGGGGTCTTAAATACAGCTGTATCGGGGCCATGTCACGTACCTTAAACAGATAAAAAACCAGCGGGGAAGGCTGCTACAAAGAACATTTGTTACGCTGTTTATGCTCTAGCTCTTTGTTCAGTCTAATGTGTATTGTCTTTTGGCTAATGCTAGCTAACTTGAATTGGAGATTTTTTTGTTGTTGTTAAGATGAATTTAGCCATTCAGGTCGAATGGGTGTATTTTTGTACTGGTCGAGTTAAGCCAGTGGAATGGAAGTGCTCCCTGAGTGTATTTGTAAATCTAAAAGAGCAGGGTCTTCTCTGTAATACTGCCATAGATTTCATAGATTTCTAGGGTCAGAAGGGACCCCCTGCTCTGGGCTGGAAAGGGCGCTGGGGTCAAGTGACCCCAGCCAACTGTTTGTCTAATCTTCTCTTGAACACCTCCAAGGTAGGGGAAAGCACCACCTCCCTTGGAAGCCCATTCCATATTTTGGCAACCCTTACCATAAGTAATTTCTTCCATTTCATATTTTGGCAACCCTTACCATAAGTAATTTCTTCCTGATGTCCAGTCTAAATCTACTCTCTCTCCTTCAGTTCATGGCCATTGTTTCTAGTAACCCTGAAGAGCGCCCTGGTAAAAAGAGTATCCCCTATTCCCTGCTGACCCCCCCGCAGTGAGTTTATAGACAGCCACAAGATCTCCTCTCAGCCTTCTCTTGCGGAGGCTGAAGAGATTCAGGTCCCTCAGTCTGTCTTCACAGGATCTTACCTGCAGGCCCTCAACCATACGAGGAGCCCTTCTCTGAACCCTTCCAAGGTTATCCGCATCCCTCTTGAAGTGCAGTGCCCAAATCCTTCACCAATGCCGCATAGAGGGGAAGTATCACCTCCTTAGACCTGCACCTACGAATGCAAGACAGAGCGCGGTTAGCCTTACTTATTACCTCTTGTCACATTGGCAACTCGTGTTCATTTTTGCGTCGACTAGGACTCTGAGATCCCTTTCCACTGCTACGTAGAATACATGAGCTTTTGCAGGTGTTTTGCAGGTATAATCTATTTCAGGTTTTAAAAATACGGAGCACCTTGATCGTCTTGGCTGAGACAGAGACGTTCCATTATTTATTGGATTATAGAACCCAGTTATTTCTTGTTTGAGACCCTGATTTGGGGAGGGCAGGGATGGGGGCACCTGCTGTGCACAAAGGCTTAGTTAAACGATCTGTGTTCATAGGAGTTGGATGAGCTAGGATCTGCATTTCAGGCTGAAGGATGGTTCCTCATAGAGAGTAGCCACCATGACCTCCACTTCCTCTCTCTACAGGAGTGAAGGAAGGGGTTGGGTAGCCACGTCTGCACTGGACAGGTAGCGCCCCTAGCGTGCAGTTTTTACAGCAGATTTATAGCTGTCCTTGCCTAGACTTCTCATGACTTTTCTTCCTTTATCTCCTGAATCACACTGACTCCTTTGTATATCAGATCCTCATGAGCAGATAGGATTGGGCCTAGTAGACTATTTTCCAAACAAGTTGTGCACGTATGTGACCCCGGGAAGTGGAATCCTGAAAGCAGTCTGGACTTCATTTTTTAAATTTCCTTATCTGTATTCATGTCTACATCTGCTTTTACATGCTTTGAAAATGTGTACGCTTTCAGCAAACAGATTTAAAACAAAGCAACCCTCCAGTAATTGCATTTTCAAATAACCAAAAGAACTTCGCTTGAATACAAGCGACAAAAAATGTGGATGCCGTAATGCAAAATGTGCTTCTGCATGGCATATTCTGCACGTTCTCAAATCAGGGGGTGCAAACGAAGTGGAGGAAATAGCTAGATTTTTTTGATACAACTTTTGCTTTGGGTTATGCCAGTCGGTTGCAGACGTGCGCTTTTCCCTGCTGTGTCTGGAATACCTGTCGTGCTAATAATAGTACCTCGCTAGCTCCGTATTACTAGATGGAGTTGTTAACCAGGTCTCCTCCTTCTACCACAAACATAAACACAGACATTACTAGTAAAACAGAAGCTGTTGAAACCATTTTGGCTGCCGAAATGGGCTCCTGCCACCAGCAGCAGTTGTGCCGTTTTCTTCGCTGACACGTACTAAAGAAAGCTTAATCTCGTAAATTATCCAGCATGTGATGTTCTGTCATTTCTCGTCGTGGCTGCATTACCGCGCACAAGATAGTAACACAATATAGAAAGTTTTAAGCTGATTTCACAATTGGCTAAGCTGGGTTTCTTTAAGGGGACTATTAATATGGGATGCTTCCTAACTTTCACAATATGACAACCCGATAGACTACTTGTAAACAGTGGCGTGATTTGAGCTTTTCTTTTCCTTTCGTTTGAAATGGAAGCCTTGTTGCTTGAGCTGCTGTTTCTTTAGTTACGTTTGCTACGAACTCAGCATAAAACCATTAATCGTGTTTATGTCATTCTCCTGATGTCAACCCCTGGGTTACATGCTTTCCAGTTAACTCACTCTAGAACAGCCTTTTTTAGCCCTTTTTAAAGGTGTGAATGTTATAGTGACTTAATTTTAATGTTGGCTTTCACAGTAATGAGGACAGAATGGAGTGATGAAACACCGACAGCTTTTACTGTACATAGAGAGCCTAGGTGAAAGTGGTGAAGAAAATTTTGATCCCACACTTGGAAGTTGTTTATGTGCTGAAAAGATACTGAGTCCTTTTTTTTTTGTTTCTTATGTTTCAACAGGGCAGAGTTTAGGGTATGGATTTGTTAACTATATTGATCCAAAGGATGCAGAGAAAGCCATTAACACTTTAAATGGACTCAGACTCCAGACCAAAACCATAAAGGTAAGACAATACAAAGAGCCTTTTGCTAATTTAGGAAGAGCAGATAGTAGTTGAGACCCCGTTTTTGGCAATCGCATCGCTATTTTAATCTCCAGTTAAATGGCAAAACTAACTCGCTCTTGCTCAGAACAAAGGCAAGATATTTGGTAGATGGAATCTTTTTATTTCTTGCAAACTGCTGCTATTTTTATTTGCCAGGGAAAAATGACGTCTTAAAGCCTTGTAATGGATTTGAAGCTAGGATCAAACAGTCATCTATTAGCGAGAACATTACCTGTAAAAACAAAGGTGAAATACACATTATATATTCCTAAATGACCATTACACACCCTGTTGTTGTCCTGATTGCAATTAATTTGGCATGGGATTGTCAAACATTTACTGCCATTTATAACAAACGCGCTTCACCCCAGTTTAGACATGCCATTTTTCAACAAATGTGGTAGTCTCTCTCAAGCATTACTCTTCCAATTTCACTGTCCAGTGTTTGATCCACTTAGTTGAAACCGAGAACCTCAAAGGGACTAGAGAACAGGCTGCAGTCCCCCGGTTTGCTATGCTAATATGCCACAAGTTTCTACATGGTTACTTAGTGATCCTAAAAGCGAACAAATTTCTACACTGTCATATTTCGCATTGAATACTTGGTATGGATGGGTGCGATAAATATGCCACAAGAACATTCAGGCTTTCACAAAATGTTCTTTATCCATACTTGGATAAAAAGGCGATGTCAAAAGTGTTAACAGATACACTCACGCACACCCGTGTAAAGCAGTTCAAAACCTTTTAATTATTTCAACCATTTTCTTAATTTTGCCCTATACTTACATTTTTCAAACAAAAAGTTGTTCTGGACTGGGAAAATGCATGGACTTAGAAATTTTAATTGAAAAAGGAAGGACAACAAGAATTATTTCAACAGTTTCAATATTTCCTTTTCAAGCAGAGAAATTTGTTAAAACCAGGCCTTTCCCACACCATATTTTGGTTTCCATGAATTGTAGGGTTGCCTGGGGGAAAACAAAAAATCATTGAAAACCAGCTGGGACAGCTGACTGGGAATTTTAGACAAGCAGCCTCTTGTTCTGTATGTTGACCTTTCAGAAAACAGATTTGGTTACATACAAAATTGAATCATAGAAAATTCAGGTTGGAAGGGACTTCAGGAAGTCATCTAGTCCAAGCCCCTGCTCAAACCAGACCATCCCCGACTATATCATCCCAGCCAAGGCTTTGTGTAGCTGGGTCTTAAAAACCTCCAAGGATGGAGAGTCCACAACCGCTCTGGGTAACCTGTTCCAGTGCTTTACCACCTTCCTAGTGAGACAGTTATTTTTCCCCCTAATATCCAACATAAACTCCCTTTGCTGCAACTTGAGACCATTTCTCCTTGTTCTGTTATCTGCCACCACTGTGAAAATACTCTTTCCAAAACTCATCTTGAGGGAACAAGACCATTCCATATGTACATATTTATTCCCTGTACCAAAATGCTTACAAGGGGATTTTTGCAGTTAAGGTTTTTATATATTTAATTTATCATGATGCCTAATGTAAAGCAACAGCATCAACTCGTCTTATCAACTGCTACAGATTGAAACTATTAGTGCTCAGACTCAGCAACTTATTCATTCCACTTTTACTAAAGTTGAGCTGCAAGTTGATCTCTCTCTAAACCTATCTTAATGGGACAATGGCAAGAGAAAATACAACATTAATAGTATTTTCTTACTTGTTTTTTAACCAGTTTAGGCTCATGGGAATTTTAAAATTTGGAATTATTTTTTAACACGGCATTAACTTTTCTGTATATCATTCCATTTGGATACATTAGTTCAGCTGTTTTTAGTAAATGTCCATGTTTAATCATTCAGGTTCTTGTGAGCTAGAACAGTAATCTTTGTGTTTCTAAAGCACCTGAAGAACCTTTAATCAGAAAAGAAGATACCTTGCTTGTAATCATATTATATTTTTGGCTCCCATTTAATACAATATTTTACCTTAAAATGATTCGCACCCATTTAACAAATTGTATCTTCAGCAGTAAAAGTTTGTTTTAGCAAGTGCGTGGCTTACCAAATGTGTCTGAATATTTTGCTGCTGCTGTAATTTTTTAAAAATCTATTTTAAAATGATATGGGTACAGAGGGTGGACTGGTTTTTGGTTTCTGTTATGCTTATAAATAACACATCTATGACTTTGATTTAAGATGTGAAATTCTATTGGAATTTTGAAGACATTTAAAATTTAGAAGTAAAGAAGGAAACAGGTCTACGATGTACTGATAGGAATTACGTAATCCTTGCAGTGATTAGCAGGACATGTATAGCCTGCAAAACATATGTTTTTAAATAGGTATTTACACAGTCACCTAAATTAACCCGAGGGAGCCTCAGAGTTGAATTGCCAGGCTTTGTATACACAATAAAGTATAAGTGCTTAATGGGCAATTTGCACACAGCTTCGAATTGCATGTATTGCAAAGAAAAAGTGTGGCAAATTGTAAAATGGCATCTCATTAAACCACCCACCCTGGCCCACATACCTTTGTGAATTTTTTTCTTTAATTTATCATTTTACTGTATTTAATAATTCTCTTAAAACAGGTTCTTTTTAATGTGTTACACAATTTGGAGACTTCACAGTGTTCATCTTGTTAAGCTGTGGATTGTATGTTTTGAGCATCCATGCCAGTTCCCATGCCGGTTAAATGCGCCGGAGGGATCTACCTGTGAATTGCATCTTGGCTTTCCGCTCTTGCACAGCAGTCACAAATCAGACTCAACCCAGCTACATTGCCTTTCTTTGGCCAGCACCCCACCCTTTTCCTTGTGTTTTACAATGAGCTGTGGTTTAGGGCAGGGTCATATTTGCTTATGTTGTTGGATCAATGTACAGAATTATAAGAGCATCTAATTGATTCTTGTAGATGCCCTCTAAAAAGCTTTAAAAATGTCATCAGTATTTTCAGAAACCAGATTAAACACACCTTTGTTTTGCTGGCTGAAATGGCTTGATTTTGTTAAATATTGGCATTAGTATTAAAGATGCAGGAAATGGACACTGTTTTATTTTTTAGGTTTGCTCCGGTCTAAGCTGGAGTCCATTATGGCCTTCCAGCTTAGACCAGACTGAGCCTCTGTTATGTGACCACGTACAGTGTTGGCATGTGTCTTCACCTCCCTACATGCAGTCCAGGGAAGGTTACTCCCTTTGGTTACTCTCTACCTATGGGGAGGTGATAGGGAGGGTGGACTCATGGCATCCATCTACGAGACTTTCTGCTTCCCATGCTAACTCACCTTCCTCCTTCCCATGCCAGCTGTTTTACAAGCTGACCCCCTAGGAAACAGAGCCAGCACTCTACCCACCCAGTTGCTTGTAGGCATGGAGCTTGTGGGACCTTCTGTGGCTCCAGCCCCCAAAACCAAGGTCTGAGGAAGCTGTGAGGCATTTGGAAGCATGCTTATTCCCACGATTTTGTCACGTAAGCCCGGGTACAATGTGCCGCTGAGCTGTGACACATTTTTAAAATGTGAAGGCAGTAGGCCTTATGCAGAGTTAGTGGGCACTTGCATTCAGGTAAACATGCAGCAAGATGTTAACCTTGAAATCGAACTTTCAGTGAGGCATTATCAACTCAACTTCAGTCTTTGTATAAAAGAAAAAAGGCCAAACATCCAACACTACAAGTCATTGCAGGTCCTTCACCTGTCCCTGCCTCCCACCGTTGCCATTTTCCTGGCTTTCCAGGAAAATGTTCCCGCGCTGTTGGCCATTCTCCTGTGAAAGAGCCACAGTCTGGAGGGGTGCTGGCTGCGTGCAGGCGACCCAGCAAGCTGACCAGGTCCGGGCATCTGTCAAATGGACAGAAAGAATAAGCTAAAGAAATCTGTATTTTTTTAATTTTTCAGTGTTGTAATCAGTAACCCGTTCCTTATCAATAGAAGCCAAACATTTTCTGATGTGTTTTATTATTTTGCTGAATGGTGCCCTTTTACTATTGACTATGACTTTAATCAAGATATCTGGGGAAGGGGCACAGAGAAGGGAAATGTTTGTACGTTCACATGCCTAGCACTAGATCTTTTTAGGTGAGTGTATTCGCACTGAGCTAAGCATAGCACATAGTTTAGCAAATGGTGTCTATAGCATTGTTCTCATTCCCTATGAGGGAAGAGACATTTCCTTTATAATCACAGATAAAACTTCCGTGCAGTTCGACAAAATGTTTTCGGTAGATGAAGATGCGTCACATACTGAACTAAATCCAGCTGCCTGATACGGGAGCCATTTTAAGAAGGTTAATTTCAGCCGTCTGCAAAACTGGTGTGGAAGCCCAATGGTGAAGGTCGCTGCTAATGTTGAAGATTGGCTAGAATTTGAGTTGAATCAAATAGCAGAAAGGAAATGAGATGTACAGTGCATTTAGGTAGGTACAGATTGCTTAAGCACCGCTACCCCAGGGCTGAATCAAATGGATGGCATCTGCTAGGAGGTGGAGGAAATGTTCTGTAATGTCCATAAATGATCAAAACAGCTGAACGTTGCTTTTGAGGACGCTGGAGCAAGGACGTTGAAGAACTTGGAAGGGAGGTTGAAATCAGAAGGAAACTGTGGACCACCTGGAGTGCAGCCCTGGTCCTTCCTTGCGTATCTTGTGAGACACGTCTCCCTGGTTGAAGCGGGCCACACGCTGCCTGCCATAAGACAATCAGAAGAGTATTAGGAGAGGATGGAGGCCCTGACCTAGCCAGCCTTTTGTCTAATAAGGTGCAGTCATAAAGAACAAAGTTGGTCCAAACTCTTGATTTCTGTCAGTATAATTGAGGTCTTAAATTCCTCCCGTACATAAAGTGACAAAACTCCAAATGAGCAAGACTCCGCAGTGTAGTCAAAGGCTTTCTCTGCATCTCAGTTGACAATAATTTCAGGCTTTTTGGAAATTAGTATCAATGATTGAGTATTGATATTTTAGCATCGTCTGATACTAGCTTGAAGCAGTTACTGTTACTAAATCCTGTTTTATTCACATCTAGGTGGCGATAGCTTAAAAGAAAATGATTAGGAGGCTGGCAAGGACCTGAAAAACTTATTAACCACTTCCTGCTGCGTAGGAGCAGAGCAGCAATGTGACAGCATTACTTTAATATGTAAAAACATGTGTTTTGGTTTCCATGGCTCTTGTCTTTAGATGCAGGGGTTTTTTTCCGAAGTGGAAGCTCTTTAAAGGCCACGACAAATTTTTAAATAACTCTCAAACTCACCAACCTGCCCGTGCATCAGTGGAAGGTAACCAGATAATAGCAAGATCAAATTTAATTCACGCTATACTCGACCAGGCTCTGGCTAAAAGGCTGTCTTTGAAGCTTAAACAGAAGGTTAATCCAGATAGGCAAGGGCAGACAGAGAAGGGGAAGGAGTGTGAAAGCCCCATTTAAACTCAGCGTGGGCACCTGGTTGCAGCTGCAGCAGAACAGTGCAAGGGAAAGGATGGTCTGTTGGGTAAGCAGCTCCTAAACCATGTAATGCTTTGAAGGTTAAAACCAATAAACTGAACTGCAGCCAGAAACTTCTTGGCAGTGAGATGTGCTGCTGATTAGAGTTGTGGTGTTATGTGCCCCCTGCATTATGCCGGCCTAAGTACGTGGGCGTCCGCTTTCTCCACGAGCGCAGGTTTCCAGGCGGTCTCAGCAGATAGCCGGTGTAGAGCACGCGACTGTGACCTGACTGTCGGGTAACAACCGCAAGAGTCATTGCTGCAGGGTGCTCCCAGTTCATCTTCTGGGAGGATCATGGTGTTTCAGGGAGCAGGACCCACGGTGTATTTATGATCTGTTGGGCACATTCGGGCACCCTGCCACTTCTTTCCCAGCTCCTGCTATAAAGCTTTATAAATGTTGGGTGGAATTAAAGACATCAGATGGTCAGCCATTGATGTGTGTGTTTTTTTTCATGATGGATCAGACTGTAGGTGTTCCAGCCTGCAGAATTAGGGTCTAACACCCCCCTCCAATTGTTTTTAAAATGAAGATAATCATTTTGTTGCATTATACAGCAGGTCAACATTAGTCAAAAAGGGGAGATCTGCTGTGACTGTGGCACCCAAGGATAAAGCCCAGAGAGCTTTGCTGACACTGGTTTTTTGCTCTTTAACAGAAGACAGCTCTGTCTCTAACAGTTTGGACGCTGTAACTCTGATTAACAAATTCCTTTTCACCCTTCTGTCTGCAGTAGTGCTATTGCTGTAATGAAAGGCGTATGTTTGTGGAGATTTCAGTTTGGCTTTGCTGTTTTCCACAGGCACCACCAAGTCTTTATCTCTTCCTGTTATGCTTCTGTATCAAGGGGAGACTTCTTTCTAGCTGCCTCAGTTTTGCCAACAAGCCCTTTCTGTTCCACACAGCGTGAACAATTATTTCTCTTATCGTTGCTCTTCACGTTTCCCGAAATACTGCCAGATCCTTATTTGTAGATACCGTCCCAGAAATGAGGGGACAGAATCATCTTTGTTATCAGTAATCATAGTTAACCCTCAGAGTTGCATTGAGACACTAAGGGCAAAATAACTCTTCATCCCAAGAGTTAAAAGAAGATATTTTGACAGAATGATGCTGATAATCTGGGTCTTAGATTTTCAGGATCTTCGTTAGAGTTGGCACAAACGTGCAAAGAAATTAGCCAGATCCACGTGTTTTTAAAAGCAGGATCTTTCTCTGCATGGGATGTTCCCAAATCTTATTTTTTACACGCAGGATACTAGGTGGAGATGTCCTGCTTTTTCTCTGCCACTAACTCACTGTGTGACTTTAGGCAAATTATTTCACTTCTCTCTGCTGGCGTGACTTCCATGGGATAAAATAACAGTGCCAGTGCTTCTCTTTTGTAAAGCGATTTGTAAGCCCGCTGATGGTACCTGTCTGTGTAAATCAGCAGTAGGCAACCTTTTCCAGCTAGGGACCAGAATGATGCCCCCTTGGACCAGAGGCGGGCAGATGGACCTGCACTGGGACCTGTCCAGAACCGGGGCTTCTCCTCCTGGTGGCATGGGAACGCACCCACAGTTGAAGCCCACCTTGTGCTGAAGCCCCTTACCCGTAGGCCAGATTCAGTGGCTCCATGGGCCTTCGTGTGCCAACCCCCGATCTAAATAGATCATGTAGAGAGAGGAAGAGGAAACATTATCCCCATTTTACAGGCTGGATTCTCAGGCAGGGAAAGGTTAAGTGACTTGCCCAAAGCGATGCAAGAAATAGCTCCTTCCATATATCACTCATAGTAACAGAGTCTTTCAAACTTATTAATAAAAGTCTGTACCTGCCTGTGTCACTGGGCCACGTTTTACCGATAATTTACAAACGTTGGGTGGGGAGGAGTAAAAGACGGCAGCCTGCAGGACACTGCACATGAGCGTCTAGGGACTGGGGTTGTCTCGGATAGCGGTGCCCTGTGGTCTTGCAGCATCTGTGCAGCCGTCTCTCGTGCCTCAAGCTGGCAGGACCTGGCCCACGTGGAAAGCAGCATACTTCATTTTTTACAAGAAAGCAAGTGCCTTGCGTCACTTAGAAGCAGCTCTTGTGACCAGGTAGAGCAGGGTTGATGCACTCCAAATGGATGGGGCTGTGCTGCTGTGCAAGAAGACAAAACTTTTGGGGGCACACCCAGAACAACAGAAATTGAGAGGCTATTTCATTGGCCTTCTGGGGAAAAATCTTTCTAACAGATGGATAGGCTGTGATGGACTTGGATGTAGTCATGTTGGATAGGCGCATTAGCTAAAAGTTTCTTGCACGTTTATTGGCAGTGAAGTGGCTGAGGGTCAGCATTAGGTACCAAGTAGTCTTGCATCTTTGAGACAGGTGGGACAAGCTCATGCTTCTCTTGGTGGTTGTATTATGGTCGTGAAGGTTATGGTTTTGGCCATGAGGGCAGAAACTTCTGCCAAAAGTTCTGTGAGCAGGAAAACAGCTGAAAAGATCAGGAGGGAAAATAATTCTGCTGAGCATACAAATTTCCTTTTACGCCTGTAGACTGCAGCTAATTATTTCCAGGGAAGGCGTGCAATGCAAGAGCCTGTGTAACTTCCACGTGTATGTCGCTTCTCCCGGACACAGTTGATGAGACTCTAGCAAATTTTAACTTTCTTTAGCAGCTCAAGTAGAGGAGTATTTTGTCCAGCACCAACCACAGTGGTGGTGCATGAAAAGTGTGGCGACAAGCAGTCTGAAAGAATATTTAGCTAAATATCTACATCCCCATGTGCGACAGGTAGCTATTAGCCACACCTCATTACTGTTGGACTAAATATTTTAGTGTGGATAAACTAAGCCTAGGACAGCACCACAGGGGGTGGAAAAATATGTCTCCAAGCTGCCTTTTTACCTGGAGTTTGGTGGCAGCCAAGCCCTTTAGTATAATTTAAGCTCTAAGTTACACTGGGTGAAGTGGTCTCCTAATGGTGTTTCTGACGGATCACAGTATTCCCAGCCACGGTCCTACCCAGCAATGTGTTAGCTGTGCAGTGAGAGGTGTTGAGTTGGTTTTGGGTCCGTCGGAGAAATCCACAGCTTTGTCACTAAGACCTCCCTGCCCGTGTTACACTCTTGAGCCTGGCTCCAGGATCTGTCCAGTAGCATGTGGAAACGGTTTGAAGCAGTCTTTTTAAAGGACATCTTTCCAATAGAAGAGAGACCCCTGAACAAGTTTGATTATATTGGTTGTAAAATTAGTCATGTAGCAAAAAAAAATTTAAAAAATTCTCCGTTATTATTCTGTGCCTATTTATAGAATTTATCATTGGAGACCAGGGAGCTATAAAATAAACCCAACTGCATCATATTAGTTCCCATGCAGATTTGATCTAAGCAAAGTGCAGTGATCTTACAGAATAACCACCTCTCGATTCCAAGTTGTGACGTGCCTGGATCGACCCTTTGCATGCTCAGACTCGCATACCCTGAATTTCTTGCAATAGCAAGGATTTTCACATCTTTTTCTTTTTCAAACTGGATTTGTGTTGCAAGTCCCTGTGTTGTAACACCAGTGTAAATAAACTCGTTTTTAATGGGAGTGAAGTGTGAATGTAAAGAATTCATGCAACATTATTTTCTGAGAGTTTTACAATTTTCGGTAACAAAATGGGAGCTCGTTTTGGCATGTCTCCGTAATTGCTGTTTTAACATCAGTAGCAGGGTGACCTCTTGGTTGTGGGGAGGGTTGCTTTTGAGAGTCAACACCTTTTGAAAGCCTGTGCCGCACAGCACTAAGTGAAGTAGTAACTTGAATGCAGAACGGCACATCCTGACCAGCATTTGTAATCCTCCGACCTAAGAGGAAATCTAAGGAAATTTTGATAGAGGTTAAACAGTTGCCATTTCTGTCGCTGGCCTTGCGTCCATCAGCTGAGAGCCCCATCTCCCACATGCCAAGGATAACTGCGTAACTTTGAGCAGGTTCTCGCCAGACTCCCCTGCATCCTGAAAATCTTAATGTCAGGTGGAATTAAAATGATATCTGAGTTGTTATCTGTGCTTACGTGTGCTGTGGGTGGATGTTTGCAAGAGAGTGAACTTTGCACAATCTCGCTGTCCTTTATCTGTCTTCCTGGCTTTTACAAGAACAGAGGAGAGTATTAAAAATTGCAAGAATCCCAGTCTTTGTGACTGGTCCTGGAAGTGGTGTTTTTGCACAGACCAGTGTGCTCCCAGCCTGCACGAATCTGCCACAAAGATGCCCGGAACCTGAGTTTCTTGTTGGCACTTGTCCCAGGAACTTTATTGATCTTCTAGGTCTCTGGCTTGAGGAGCAGATGGGTTTTTCCAGGCTCTGAATGGTGTTTTAAACTGTTATTTCTAAAGTAGGTTAAACTCTAGGTGTGTGAACTTTGGCAGTATGCTTCTTAAGACAAGATGCTTGCAAACCAGATTTTGCTGGAGATGTATTTTGCCTCTCTCGACACTCAAGGTGAAACGCTGGCTGCATTGAAGTCCATGGCCAAACTCCCACCGAGCTCAGCGCAGCCAGGATTTCATTCCCCGCATTTAATCCTCCTGAAAACTGAGGGATTCCTCATGATGGCAGATTGTGGATAGACAGAAATATCCCAGATGTAGCTGTACCAGGGCTTGCTAGTCCTGGTACTTAACACGCTCCCTGTTCTAATCCTGGGTCTCTCTTGAGCCCGTCTTGCTCGTCATCCCCCAGTTTTCTTCAGCTTGTGCGTTTCTTTTATGGTTATACACAAATGGAGAATAGGATAAGACCCAGTGGTACTCAACATATCAGCAAAGACCGCATTTTGAACCATCACTTCCACAGATGGAGGGACAATCCTTTAATCCCTAGGTACCCCTCTACCCCGCCACCACAAATCTTGGTGCATAAGTGGGATTTTGAAAGGTGTATGATTTAGGAGAAGGTGTCCTATCAAAAGTACCAGGCATGAGCTCCTAAACCCCTTGAGCACACACTAAAGAGACCTGGCCAGGCAAGACACCTGAATTCCTGCCCTCTTCCCTGGCCTCTGGATTTATTGTGGGTTGAAATGCTATTAGCCTGTTTTTTTGTGCCAGTAGCCTCATTGTCTCCAACTGCTGTACCTGGTGGAAATATTTTCATTAAACCTTTCCCCCCCGCCTCATTTCTCTCCTTATTTTTCATCCATTTCTCTTTGGTTCTTGTTGCTTACCATTAATTTTAAAAAGTTATGTACAGGCATCCAAGTTATAAGAAAGTCATCAAAAACCTCCATGGAAAATCTGTAGAGCTTGTCTCCAGTTACATGCAGAAGGCTGGGGAAGCTGATATTAGTCACTTGCATCATTTTCTGCGTTGAGTCAACATCTATTTTTAGGTGTGGAACACATAAAGACATCGTCTTGACACACAAAGACATCTAATGACATCATTTGTGTTTGGGCTGTGGAGGAGCCAGCTTAATGCATCCTCCTTTTGACTGCTTTCCCCCCAGCACTTAAAGTATGTACATAGACATAGCACAGGAATTTAAGCATACATTTAGATTGAAATACATGTTATTTAATGAAATTGTAAGGAATCAGTATTTTAGACATGCCATTTAATATAAATATGTTCACATTCCAGGCTGAATACTAGCTGTGTAAGAAACAGCTTGTTATAGTTTGAGGTCTTGATTGTATTTTCTTTTTAATATAGTGTTTTATATATGTGTTATAGGTGTAAACCTAACTTGTCTATTAGTTTTGTGCTAGCTGTTTTTCCCAGATCTAGTGTAGTAATTTCCTGACTATATATACACAGTATATCAACAGGATTTTTATCTGCTTATATCATGGTGTTTTTACGGGGAGGTTTCAGACTTACAGTGAAAGGGGGATTTTTTTCTGCAATCAATTGCAGATAAAATGATGGGAACGTATCTTCAGATCCCCAAACAGATGTTCGTTTAGCTTAATTTCACCAGTGTTTTGTGATTCAGCAAGGGTAGAGCATACCAGCACAGAATGAAAGCACAAAGGGATAGAGCCTAAAAGTTCACTCTGCAAATAACCTGATCCGTTTCAGACACTTGAAACAAAACACACTGGAACCTCCAAACGCTGGGTATATGCAGAGATTATTGTGTGTTGGATACAGTAAATCATCTATACACCCACAACCCACAGGGGTAAATTTACAAAGCTGTGTGTGGGAAGTTGTGCATTATTCTAACTCTATACAATAGTTATTTTGTGCCTGCACTTAAAAGAACTCTTATCCTTGCATTTATTTATCTCCAGCTTTTCTTTTGTTCTTGTCACACTTTCCCAGTTCTTGTTGCTATAACAAGAGCAGCTAAAATCTGAAGTATGGGGCTATTCAAACCAGCATTAAGAGATTGTAAAGATGGAAAGTTAACCTGTCGGTTTAAAATGTGAGAGGTGAATGCATCCCTCTAAAATGTGTTTAATTCTTTCTTTTAATCCCGTAGGTGTCGTATGCCCGTCCGAGTTCAGCATCAATCCGAGATGCTAACTTGTATGTCAGTGGCCTTCCAAAAACAATGACCCAGAAAGAACTAGAACAGCTATTTTCACAATACGGGCGCATTATCACCTCACGTATTCTGGTTGATCAAGTCACAGGTTAACATTTTTTTCCTTAAAATTCAAATCTTTCATGGAAGTGGCAAACTTAAATGCTGTTGAACTGGGCCGGCTATAATGAAGTGGCAACATTGTGCAATACATTAAGAGAATACAATTCTGGACATACATTTCAATCCTATCTTAAAGTGCATATACGGGGGGGGGGGGCGTTAATATAACTGATGGGGAATACGTGCATTTTAAAATGCAGATTTTTTTCTTTAATTACTTCCAGTCTGTTTTTAAGGGGAATGTATGGAGCAGTTTACTAATGTGCTAGGTCTGCTTCTATTTAATAATCACAGTATAATAAAGGAGGGGCATTCAGTTGTGTTTCCTTGCTTGCTTAGGAGACTGACTCCTGAAAGCCAGTCTTCCTTTTATTTATTTGCCTAAAAGACTGATTTCTTTATTCCTAGGAGTTTCTCGGGGTGTGGGATTTATCCGTTTTGATAAGAGAATAGAGGCAGAAGAAGCCATAAAGGGACTAAATGGCCAGAAGCCTAGTGGTGCTACAGAACCAATTACTGTGAAGTTTGCCAATAACCCCAGCCAGAAAACAAGCCAGGCCCTCCTTTCACAGCTGTACCAATCTCCCAACAGACGCTATCCTGGACCCCTTCACCACCAGGCTCAGAGATTCAGGTAATTATCTGCACAGGAACTGAACTTGTACCCGGTACACTGATTCGGGGCAGGTGTTGTTTTGGAAATCTGGTCTAGATCGGTAGATGGCCCCAAATTTCTTTGTGAAATGGACCATTCTTCCCGTGAGAACGAGTTGAATACCTGCTGACCGCAATAGTCGTGTCTTATTTACTGAAATAGCTCAAAAATACTCTTCAATCAGTTTTCACGAAGCCTTAGACAAAGGGATGATGGAATAAAAGGTTACATGGATAATTAAATGAAAACTGACGATGCTGTTCTTTCTGCTTTCTTAGTAACTCATTTTCTGCTATATTAATGGTTTGGATGCAACTTTCACTTTGATGTTAATTGTATTGGATTGGTAGCAGGCAAGAAGTTGAGTTTATTCACAGCAGTTTCATTAATGTATTAGCATCAGATGGCTGCTGTCAATATAAAGGCACCTTGTATAGTCCTTGGTTTAACCTGCAGACGCTCTCTGTAAGGTTTTTGCTTTGCATTGAAAAGTACTGCTTGTATCAGAGAGATAGATATATATATATATATAACACTTGATATTACCAGTAGCCTGTGCCCTCTGTACTACTGGGTAAGGTTTTTATTTTATTTTTTTAATGTTAAATAGGAAGGTTCAGACTTATTGGCGTAGTTCAGATAAATATTGGCTTTTAAAAATTCTTTCCTTGAATCTGAATTTTGCCATGTTAAAATATGCTAATGAATTGAAGAAGGGCACAGGAATAGTCAGTTGTCTGGCTATCATGAAAACAAGCATATATTTAAAATATTCTTTTGGTAAGCTTACAGTATCCATTGAGGTTTTCACTGAATCATTATATGGATAAAGGATATTTCATATGTGCGCTGAATGTTAAATTATGCTTAATCTACAAAATTCATTGGCAATTTACATTGACAGCTTTGGGGGATCGTTATTAAATGTTTTTTCTAATGGGAACAAAGCCTAAACCATGTTGTAAAACTTGGTAGCAAGAATTGCTATAAATGGTTTGTTTCTACTCCTGTAATTTTGGACTGTGACATTTTATTCACAAGTTTAATTGCAATGGAAGGTGAACAGTTGAAGTATCGTACTTGTTATGATTTCACACTAATATAATCTAAAAAAAGAAAAATCAAAGGGGAATTTTTAACACCAAATCAAACCTGGAGCTAGAGGTATATATGCTTCACCTTTCATTGACTGTAAAAGCATGTTAAAATGGCATTAAATGTTGTGGTGGAAACTTAAACACAGTCTGAACTTGGTAGAGCCATTGGTTTCTAAAGTCCTTAGATGTGTGGGAAACTTGTTGAGCATTTCTTCTTTGAAAACGGAACATTATTAATAATAGTTCCATTGAGCGATCTTGCCATCTGTGAGACATTAACCCAAAGACCCTCCTTCTCTTTTCAGGCTGGACAATTTGCTTAATATGGCCTATGGCGTAAAGAGGTAATTAGAATTCCACAGATTGCCAGATGTCCATGTTGGCACAGATTGGTGCTACAATTTATTTTTTAATTCACTAACTTTTATTTTATTTTTTTTAATTCCTTCTTTTCTTCCACCAGCATGTCAAATTCTTTTTTTAAGTTTGGACTTCGGTTGGTTTTGTTGCTTTAAGGCCGCACGCAAAAATTCCATGTGGTTTTTTTTCACCTTTTCTTTCATTTACAGGTGGGCTTCTCAGATGGTTTAGGTGCAACAGCTACACACGTTCTGATGCCAATAGACTGGCCAAATGACACGTTTCCTCAACTCAGAATTATTAACCTGAGCTTTCTGCTAGTCTCCAACCTTGTTGCGTAAAATTCCTTGGTGGAAAATGGAGTTAAACAGTTATTGGCTAAAATGTATAGAAGGACCTCAAGTTCTCCTATATATCTGCATTCTGTCGGAAAGATGACTTCAAAAGTGTAACTGTGTGCACCTTAATCATCCTTCAGTTTTCTTTTGTTACAGGTTTAACAAGTGTTGCAAATATTTGTCCGTGCTTGTTGTTTGTTTCTTATGTTCGTTTTAATGTGGAGAAGTGTGTCTGTTGAGATTGGATTAAAAGATTAGCTAATTTGGAAACAGTTATTCTCCATCATGAGTAAGTCTCCATCCATGTTAAGTCTGAAATCAGAAACAAGGAGTTCATATCTATATATATATATATCTATATATATATATATATATATGGTACACATCATTACTATTGAGGAATGGTCTCATTTTTAATGTTACCTAGAGGTGTTCAGTCCACCCATATCCCCACATTTGAAGATGAGTAAACATCTTTGTTTTCAGTAACTGATGGTCCTAGAGGTTCTTGAAAACTAGGCGTGCTTTTTATAAACCTCCTATTATGCATATGGTACAGTAAGCATGTAGTAGACAGTATTTATCCGATCCCAGTGGCCGTTGTACCATCTACCAACAGGTCCTGTAAACCATTAGACAAACATTATAAGCAAAAGTAACTGTCAAACTAGATGTTTCACGTTTCTCCAGAAGCCTCAGAAAATGTATCCATTAGCACGTTTTTGTTGGGGTTTTTTGGTACCTGTTTTGTTTTGTGGTGACAGCCAGATGACGGATCGGAGTTTATTGCATGGTTTTGCAATTCATCATGCACCTGTGACTGCCTCACCTGCACTCTGCCCACTCCTCCATCTCTTGCATCACTGTTAGTAACATTCAAGAACTCCAAACAGCTGCCACTTAAAACTAGCTGTCACTTAAATGTGCAAATTATTCTCAGAATTACACTGACCTGTGGCCCAGGATAAATGCTACTCAGTCCTAGACTACAGAGGGTTTCATTTCTCATGTCACGTGTCCCATCAGAACAAGGAAGAAAGAACAGCCTCCTACCATGTCAAAGCCAGGCCTCTGGTTTCTACTATGATCCACCAGTATTAGTAGGTCATGAGACTTCAGGCTTAAACATCACAACAGCTTCAGTAATTCTTGAAGTTTTTTAAATTTGTTAGTTGTTTTCTTCTTCCTGAAAACCCAGAAGATATGTACTGGCTGCTCTAGCAAATCAAGAGCTGAAAGGCAGAGGGATGCAGAAAGTAGCATCAACAAGCATTTTTACAACTGTCTGCAAACGGTCTCCAGAGTGTCTGTTGTTTTTTCTGTGACAGTGTAGCATGATACGTGCTGATGTGGGCTGAAGATTTTATTGGCACTCATCGGGTGACTCATTTGGCCTAACTCATTATCGTCCCAAACACAGGTCAATAAACTTTCCCCATACCAGCCTGCATGGTGGTAGGAGCTACACCCACCACTGTACTTTCAATTGTATTCTTAGATGGAAAAACTTAGGGAATGCTAAGGCAACTTCCAGGGAAGCACTTCCGTCTCACGAACATCTGCAGACCACAAACCTTTGTCATAACTCTGTGCCCATACATAAGTATGATGTTTCTGCAGTTTCACAGCGCAGCATATTGTGGAAGCATACCAGAAACCCTTCTGACATGCGCAGACTTCAGATGAAGTATAACAACACAGAGGGAACACTGTCTGCTGGCCTTTTATATAGGCCAGCAAAGTTTGAAGTGAACTTAGTATAACATTTGAAGGCCCATCTTCAGCTGCTGAATGAATAGAAATTGTGATCCTTAGACCTTGCCTTAGATGGCTGGATCCTAAGCCATCTATGTTGGCATAGCCTGTGCTGGGTGTTTTGTTTTGTTTTGTTTTTAACCAGCCGAGGCAATAGCATGAGAGCTCTAAACCCAGAAAGCTATCCCGCACGATTATGATAATATTATTAGCATAACCATACAAGGACAAGAACAAAATTGTGGCATCCTGTAGGCCGGATTTTCAGAAATTGAGTTCCTTGGGAGTTTTGCCCCAAGTAAGGTCAGTACTTGGATCCCTTTGAAAAGCTGTGCTTGTGCCTGACAGCATTTGAACGTGTGAATAAAATTACTCCGTCATAGGCCACAGATACAAACAAATGATGTTTCTCAGTTTGGGCTGTATATTGAAAAGCACTTTTTTTTACGGTTATGGTAGAGGAGATCAAGTTTCTAGCTGTAATTCCAGATAGGTGATAAAAAAAATCAACATGATGCACAGTTCTTTTTGTAGTCATTTAACTTGCATTACTGTTGAGTAACATTTTGCAGGTCTGTTTGCCAAACGCATGCTAAAAGAATAGCAATTTCAAAACAAGGTATCAGACAGAAAGCTTCCTACTTCACAGTTATGTCACTGAGTCATTCCCAAAACACAAGCAAGAATTTTATTCGGCTTGAGGAATTAAAATTTGTTACATTCAAGATGCCCCGTTTTAAATTCCATGGGAAATATGATTTCAGCAAGAGTTTCCCTATGCTCAGTTGTTATTTTAAAACCTAACCCACTTAATAGTGGTCTTAGAAATGGCACGGTTTCTCAAACTTTTAAAGCAATGTCATGTTCATAAACCAAACATAATAAAGACATTGTCCTCATGCACTGGTTTTCCTATTTTATAATTAGAATACACAATCCTATTTTGGGGGTGTCACCACCACCAGTATACAGTATATTCTTTTCACATGTCTTTCATTACAGTATTCTAGAAAGAGATGAAACTCAAAACCAAACAGAAAGCCCTCCGTACTTTTTGGATAGATATAAACATATTAACACAACTGAATCTTTGTACAAATATTTCATATTCATATTTAAAGTAAGTCCTAAGAGAGCTATATTTCTACAAGAAACTGGTGGGAATTAAAGTGCTAAATCGTCAGTAAATTTGCTGCTGGACCCGCTGTCCTTCGTTTGTGTTTTCTTAAAGAATGATGGGGACATATCCTACGGTCCTTGTGCAGGAGAACTCCTTTTTAGAGTTTACAGAATTCGATCGATACTTAATTCTTTTACTGAACCACAGTAAGCAGCTAAATTGAAGTTGTCCATATGGAGGAGCATGCAGCTGTATCCGATTCTGGTCCTTTCCATTGGGCATAGATCTCAGTCATTCAAAGCAGGAGTTGAAGTCTGTGTAACTAAGACTGGGGGGGGGGCATATAGTTTGCATCCTAAGGTTTGGATCGTGATTTTCTTTTTTTTTTCTTTTTTTTTAAGTCTTGATTCCATGTAACCTGTTCAAAGAGATATATTTAGAATAGACCCCTCTTTTTGTTTGGTAGGTTCTCCCCAATCACAATTGATGGGATGACGAGCCTGGTCGGAATGAATATTCCTGGTCACACTGGGACTGGATGGTGTATCTTTGTCTACAACTTGTCTCCTGACTCAGATGAAAGCGTGCTGTGGCAGCTCTTTGGTCCCTTCGGAGCAGTCAATAATGTCAAGGTCATCCGCGATTTCAACACCAACAAGTGCAAGGGATTTGGCTTTGTCACCATGACCAACTACGACGAAGCTGCCATGGCAATTGCCAGCCTTAATGGATACCGTTTAGGAGACAGAGTATTGCAAGTTTCCTTTAAAACCAATAAAACCCACAAATCCTGAATTTCATATCCTTACTTACTAAAATATATATATAAATATATATACGAACAAAAAAAATAAACTCTTCAAGGCTTATATTCAACCATGGACTTTATAAGCCAGTGTTGCCTAAGTATTAAAACATTGGATATCCTGTGATGAACAGGAAAGGATTTTATAATGCTTAGAAAAAAAACCTTTGATGCATTGAATGTTCTTTCATAGCTGTCGTTGTTGAATATACTATACATAGATAACAATGTGCAGGGATTTTTACCCGGCCAGCTAGTTTTACCACCTTCCTTGAAGGTGGGTCTTTTTAAGATGACCATTCACTCATTTAAAAAAATAAATAAAAACAATTTTTACAAACTAATGGGATTAAAAGCAAGAAAAAAAGATTCTTTTTTCTTTTCCTTTTTCGTTCAAAGCATTGATCCAATCAGATTGGTAAACCCCCCACATAAATTAAAGAGGAACAATAAAAATTGCAAAAAAAACAAAACAAAAAAAAACAACCATAATTTTGCAACTTTTTTTATTTTTCCTTTTTTCTTTTATATCATGTGAACTAAACAGTCTTCTGTTAGGGAATGGGGTCAAAGGGGGATACCTGATGACACAACAATTTAAATAACATTAACAATGTTGCCAAAGAGGTGGTCTCTTTGCTGAAAATGGGTTTCAAGAAAAATCTATTTTTATAAAATATAAAGAATTTTTACAAGAGAATCTGGATTTGAGAAAAATATTTTGACTGGCTAATTTAGGGGAAATTGACAACTTTGTCATGTTCATACTGCACTGGTAACTTTTTAGAGATCAAGATGTGTGTTTTAAACTGGATTAGTAGATTGTTTTTTGAAGGATGGGTTACAAACAGATGATCTTCGTATCTTTTCATAGCATGTAATAAAAATATTAAATACAGTACGGGAGAGTGTTCTTCCCAGGCACACAGTTACCCACAGTCAAAACCCAAAAGCAAGGAGATGAGTTGCAAGACAGTTTTTCTTTAAGTCATCAGTACGGGATATCAGCAGAACAAAAGTTTAAAAAATTACTTTTTTGATCAAAAACTTCCTTGGTTTGAGCAGTAGGTGCTACAAAATTATTTACATATCTTAGTATCATAGTTAAATGTAATGTGTTTAGAAAAACTACATTTGCTTTAAATTTGTTAAGAATTTTCAAATTCACTTTCTAGCCCATGCTAATATAACTGGGCTGTGTTGGCACATTTGGAACACTGTTTATGTTGCTTGAAACACTTATTTATTTAATTGCCGATGTGATGCATATGGCCAAAATCAAATATAGCTAGTTTGGCTAGTCTACTTATTTGTTTACTTAAACTATGGGAAGAAGCATATTATTGTGTCATTTTGTTGTGTGTGTATGTGTATATATAATATAAATATATATATATAAAGTTATTTTTTCTTTTGGTTAATTTATTCTAAGTTGTAACACTTTGCTAGTTTTGTTTGTATATGTCTTAAAATGTTTTCTTATGATACTTAAGTGACAGAGGTATCAAGGTAACTTGTGTAGAAATATTGTTTGATATATTGTCATGTTTGTTGTGAATATTTTTTCTTACTGCACAGTAGAAAAGAAAACAACTGGGTCTTTATTTTAATGTAATTCAGATTGGGGAAAACAGAGCTAAGGGAACAAACTGACTGAGGGGGTGCTCTCCCATGTCCAGTGCACTGATCATTTTAGTATGTTTGTGCTTTGTACGGTTATATATTTAAAACAAAAAAAAGGGTCATGCTCTTCCCTGAGTACTAGAAACAGTTACTCGCTATGCATAATCTAGTTGATAGTTAAATTTGCTATTGCTTTTCTTGTCTTGTTATATAAAATCTTTTCAATACAAGTTTAGTCTAATGGTAATAAAACGTTATGGTTATTTATAACTTGTGCTTATTTTGTGCATTTTTTCCATGCTATACCCACTAACTGCATGTAGACTAAGTATTGTTTTTTCACACTGAAGAGGCAAACTTTTGTAGTAGACAAATAACTAAAGCAAAGGCTGCATCATAATTTTATCAGTTTTTTTTTTACTTTAAAAATGTTAGATTTTAGTTAAAAAGAACACTCATTCAATGTTCAGGGAAACCTTTATACATCATCTGCTATGAATGAGCGCAGTTTGCTGGGAAAGTTTTGATGCATTTGCTAAGCATTAGTGGGGAAGGCATGTCAGAATCTTTTCTCTACAATGTGTTTTACTATCTGAATAATAATAATAAAAAAATCTTTCTTAGGACCAGGCAGTTGTATACTTTAGTTATAATGAATGACTTCATGTTAACCTTGCTAGTTTAGATCATTTCTGAGGGAAAGTATTGTAAATGTTTTTTTCATAATCTTGTTGTGTTTGAATTATTTGTACTTTAATTGTCCAGACAATAAATGAAAGTGTGTAGAATGGCTATGGACTTTCCAGATTTTTAAACGTGTGCAGATGTTTTTAGTAACCTCAGCCACATCATAAAGAAGGTAGATATTATTGAGTGCAGTCAACAAGGTCTTTAAAGATATCCTAAAGTATTAGGCAAACCAGCTGAAGGGTCTTTGTTACATTTTTCCTAACAAAGCTTGAGCTTGGAAAGAATCAGCCGATTTGAGGTCTTTTAATTCAAATTAATTACTGCAGAGTCATTGTACTTAAAAACTTCTTATTTTTCAGTGGGGGAGATCTTAGAAGGAGGGGGTTTTTATGTTCACAGTGTTTTTACACATTGAAAGTTATCAAGACTGAAAAGGTAGTAAATGGTTTTTGTCATTATGCAAATCTTAAGTCAACAGTTAGTTTGTTTGACTTTTTTATTTAACATGCTTATGCTATAAATGTCATGCAGTATGAAACAGTCGACATATTATCTGCTGTAAGATTCAAATATATAAATCACAGTCATTCAACATTTGAATTTTTTTCACCATGTACTCTAGCCAGAGGTGATCCTCTCTCTCAGTTGATTTATTGGTCTGAATCCCATTAAATACTGCTCTTCACCCTTTGTTTATGTTCTGTAATATTCTCTCACTAATTGAAAATATGTACCTTGTAAAACTGCAACTCTGCGTTTCATAACTGAGCTTAGGAAAAAAACCGTATCAGTGGATTGGATGGACTGCAGTTCTTCAGCATCTTCACTAATAAACTCATGTCTTTATGAGATTAAATTAACATGTTGGCTAGAATAATTAATTTCAGGCCATGGAATGAGATTGTTCTTAAATTTACAGCCTGTTTAATTCAGCTTTAAATCAACCTGAGCATTATATGGTAACATGTAAAGGTTGTTATTTCCTCTGTTTAAAGACTAGGTGCTTTTCTGCTGTTTTTCGACAGCAAACAGATCCACATCAAAAAAAAAAAAAAGAAAAAGGTCATATACCTTAGGCAGTTCTTAACATATAACCCAAAGTATCAGAGAACCATTTTATTTTGAAACTGAAGTTCTGAAGGAGGACTTCGACTTGGGAAGAGCACACAAATATATGTATGGGAAAGAGTGTTCCTGACACACTACTTTTCCAGGAGGGTGTGAGTGATTTCTGGTGACTTTTCCCACCCCCCCATGCTGTGTGAATCATGTGCTTATGTTGTCAGAAGAACAGGAAAAGCAAACACCTCTCCTTTGTTCACCATAGGACACGTCTACATGTGCATTAATGCACTGTAATCGGTGCTACTGCGCAGTACTGCTGGCGCATGTCTTTACGAGATGCTAATGTGCAGTAGACTAATTCTGTTGCACGTTAGCATGGTGTGCCCACGGTGTCCCCAAGTTCTTCAGGAGCAATCCTGCGCTCATTGAAGTGAATTGAAGTTTTGCCATGAACCACGGTGGGGCCAGGGTTTCGCTCTTTAACTGTTCTCCCTTTGCCTGTCAAATACTCAGTTCTTTAATCCAAGCATAGCATTTCTTTTTCTTCAGCGTTGCAGCAGATAAGAAGAATCTCTTGGGGGTGACTTTTTTCTACTGTCCGTACAGTTTATTTCAGATTACTGTCCGTAATCTACTGTCCGTACAGTTTATTTCAGATTTAACAAAGCAAGGCTCTGCATTGTTGGCAGCTAAGGCATGCCGCCCCTCTGGGGTGTTTTCCCCATTGTCGTCAGGGCTTTTGTTCAAATTTACATTCACAGTATTTGAACTTTTGTAAATTTGAACCAAACAAATTGTTTTCCCCAGCTTTAATGAAAATGTTTAAGCCAAATCCAACTAATACCAAATCCAGAGCAGTTCCTGAACTTTATATTTTTTTCTGTTAAAGTACAATTTATCCTTTTTCACCAGGATTTATCCTTTTCCGCCAAGAGAAGCAGAATGTGCTCATGTAATGAAAGGAAGAGGTCATATCTAGAAATGAACTGTAGAAAGATCTGAGTTATCAGTGTGCTATTTCCTGCCATTAAACTTCAGGAAGTCAACTCTTTTTTCCCCACAATTGTAGCAGTAAGTTGCAAATGAGGAAAGGGACCTGTTAGTCGATCGCAAGAAAAGTCTGAGCCATCAATGCAGCCATGAAAAAGATAAATGTGATACAAGGCTGTAGCAGGCATTGGTATGTCCAGTAGAGACAGGGGAGGTATTAATTAATACCTTTGTTCAAAGCACTGATAAGACCTAACGTGGAATGAGTTTGTTCAAAGTAACAGAAAGCATATTTCATGGCAGGAAGCCAAAACACCTTCAGCCTAGCAGAACAAGGTCTGAGAATGAGTATGGCTCTTCTGTCTGCTGTCTCAAGGGTAAGGAACAAGAAGGAAGGAAGAATTATTTAAGCTAAATTATGATGTTAGCACAAAAACAAATAGATATAAACTAGTCATGAACAACGTTAGGCTGGAAATCGGACGGACGTCGAACCATCAGACAAGGTTCTGAAACCGTCTTCCAATAAAGATAGTGGAAGCAAAAAAGCCAAATTGATCAAGTTGCATCCTAACACCAAGTAAAATTGATGGGGCAGGATCTCAATGTGATGTGGCCATCAGGGCTGTGACGTACTGTCCTAATGTATTTTGAAGAAACCTAAAAAAAAAAGGTTCTTATAAGACACAAATGCAAGCTTTAACCTTTGTGAACTGCAAATTAGTTCAGCCTTCTTCATAGTGCAGCGAAACCATCTTCAAAAAATACTGCCTGCATTACGCTAGTTAATATTTTCCTGGAAGAAAAAAACAATAGTAACGATAAAACAGGCATCTTTTCAAAGATGTCTAGTCTAAACTCAAAATGCTGGTGTCTGTCACCACAACCCAGCTTGCCTGATCTGCTGCTTGCTTATTCATGGACTGATGTAAGGCAAGGAATTTTAAGATTAGAGTCCAGAAGTGGCATGAGGGAGTTCACATCTTTTTCTCATGATACAGCTGAGGAAAACTGAGGCACAAAGCTTAATTCTCTATGGTCACATCACACAGGCAGTCTTAGAAAAGTTAGCTTTGACAACTAGATAATCAGACCTGCTCTTCACATGGGGTCCCAACTGAGTTCATATAACTCAGGTGTTTCTTAAATATAACCCGAAGTCTCAGGGCACCATTTTATTTTGAAACTGGAGTTCTGAAGGAGGACTTCATCTCACATTCGTTACTTGTAAAAGATGAGCTGTGTTTCATTCCCAGTTACTCTTGACTTACTGTCAAATCAACACAATAGTCCATCTCTTGGACAGAAGGGAGAGACAAGCATATTCCTGTCCGTCCCTCCATGCATTGCCATTTGAGGCTCTGGGTCTTTCATCCCCAAGACTTTCCAGGAGCTGAGCTTAATTACTTGTCAGGGACACCTCTCCAGTCCTGCACCAAGATCAATAAAAAGGCAGGCAGGTGGGATGTCTCTCCAGAGCTTCCATTGAGGTGGTGTTTGCTTAATGGCCCCCATTTGGCATTCTCTTCTCGGACAGGTTTCGTGTCTTGCCTCCTTCAGATCACAATGTAAAAAATCACTTCTGCTGATGGAAGCTAACAGGAGACCGACCAGTCAGGCCTTCCTCTCTTCCAACGATCCTGGAAGCCACTAAAACATCTTTCTCACTGGAAGAGGAGGAGCATTACCAATAGTCCTAACTGGGCAAGCAGTACGCATCTAGTTACTATAGTGGCCACTACCCTAGAGATACGCCTCTGCTTAGATCTGTAGTAATTAAATAAACTAAATCATCACGTCATCTTAAAGATTAAGGATTTCTCACTGCTTCTACCTGTAAAGCCCCACGGATTCTTTCCCAGTCCGTTCGCATACAGTCTGCTTGATTTCCAATGAACTGGTGTTCGTTAGAAATTAGGGGTGTGCGAAATGGGCTATGTTTGATTTGGATTCAGCCCAAATTGAGGATAGTGATTTGATTCTGATCACTGTCCCGAATTCAATTCGGCCAAACCCAAATGTGAAGATTCAATGCTGATTCAGAGAATCAGCGATTCAGACCTAGACACAGATTTAAATGTTTTTTCTATATAGCTTGAGGTACCAGGTGCAGCTTCTGACCGCTGCAATGTTGGGGCAGATGGAGCGTCCTGCAGGAGCACAAGGGGTTTCCTGCATGCTCAGCGGCAAACCCAGAAATACCGGAGCCCCATGCCCCCTGCCTGCTCAGCGATTGGCTGTGGGGGACCCTGGAAGCCCCACCCCCAGCCCAGACCTAGGAGGCACCAGTCACTAAGCCGAGGGGACGCAGGGATCCCCCTACGCGCTCCCTGGTGGACCCAGAAGTGGACCAGAAGTCCAAATCGCTGAATCTTTCCGAATCCATTTGAAGGGTTCCAGTTTGATTCGGAGAGATTAAGGATCCTGATTCGATTTGGATTTGGAGATTCAGCCACCGAATCGGGCCAGATCTCTGCCGAATCAAATCAGGGACTGAAGGTTTGCACAGCCCCATTGAAATGTTTTTTAATACTAAATAACCAGCGCAGCGTTTAAAGATGATATGATGCCAAGAGAAATTCCTGTTAACGTTCTTACGTGAAGTGCATTTCCCCTTTTCAGATTGTGGGGCTCAACAATTTCTGTTTTTTAGGGATGCACATAATTAGTGCAATTATTTCATTTCTCCACTGAAATACCCAGAAACAAGCACATGGTAGGGACATTAGTTGTAAATGGTCTATCAAAAAATGTTTCTCTGAAGCATTCACAAAGGCACAAAGCTGATCAAATTAATAAGAATCAAAAATAAAATCTAAAGAAACCTTTCAAGTGGATGTGAGCGATGCAAATGAAAGGGAAGTTATTTTGAAATGAGTTCCTGATAAGGCAAGAAACCTGCTGAAGGAAAATAACTTAAATCTCGGGTCTCTACTGTACTGTATATAAATGAATACTGATTAGATGCCTTAGCAAGTTTTTTATAGCAACATCTGGGGAAACTAACACTAAGGCTCCAAATATTACTTTTATTTTCAAATGAATTCCAAACAAACGAAATCATTAGCTTTTCAATCTGAACATCATGACTGAATACAGTTGCCACTCACCATTTCCCTTAAAGAGCTACTCATGCATCACCTTGCTTATGTTTATCTGAATTGCATTGGTCCTACCAAAATGACATGCAAGAATTAGCTTTTATAAACAATGCAATTCTGATTTTTAAGTCGGCACAAGGCACTTAATTAATTTTGTAGGATAAGGAATCTGTCGCAAATATACAGCAGTACACCCAGTCATCACCATCTGCCGTGGAGAATTAAATGTACAACTCTCAAATGAAATCCTGCAAAGTTGGTGCAAAAAGGTCCTTGCTTGAATTTAAACAAGGCTGCGGAAACCTGCAAACACATTGTAAAAGATCATGAAAACAATAACAAATTTGTCCATCTGTGAGCAAGTTCTAGCAGGTTGTGTGTGTGTATGGATAGATATATATAGTGATGCATTTGCGATAACACTTGCATCTCACAATGCAGCTTGATGGGTTTCATATCTTCTCCACTTAGGCTGAACAAAATCATTCCTTTTTAGCACTTTGAATAGACTCCAGTGCTGTGGACCAGGTGTTCTGAGCATTAGAAGCTGAGAGAAAGAGCACATGAAATGCTTTTTTTTTTGTATTAGGATTTAGCGACAATTTTGAAAAATTGGCAAATATGGCAATTGTTTTGGGTTTTTTATTAACAAACACTGTTCGACTGAAGTGAGAAAAAATAAACATCAACAACTACTGTTGCCATGAACAGAACTCGAACATGAATAAAAATATCCTTATCCTTTTGACATTAATGAAGCCTGCTGCTTTTTTCCTTAATCTTGATGCCTCCTTTTTTTTTTTTTCAGCTATTGATTTTAACTGAGTACATCATTTTACATAGAAAGGAAATGCATGTGACACTAATCTTTTGGATTTAGGAGCACAGCTTGATTCACTGTTTGCCTTAAGGATACAGCATGTTGTCTGAAGAAGACTTCTCTCGTGTCCGTTCTGGTGTATGTCACAAAAAAAGCCCTGTATAGGTGCATATGAGAAGTTTAGACCATAGGGGGAAAAATCTTTGCAGTCCGTGGAAGCTGAGCAGCTCAGGCCTTCCCAGGAAGCACTAAGCAACGGACTCTAAAGCAGTCCCCAAGCACAGGCCCCAGCGCTGCTCTCCGAGGTGCCTCATTTCTGGGATTTGGTGGATGCGGAGCTGGAGAGGGTGGTCAGGGCGCGCTGCTCAGCGGCCGTGCCGAGCACAGCGTATATGTGCTCTAGGCATGTGCTAGCTGAGCCTCCATTCTGTAAACACAGACCAGATGGGTGTCTCAAAGAGGTGTCCCTGGCAGCATAGTCATCACCGGGGCTATGTCCGGGAAGCTTCGTTGAAACCTTCCATTCAAATAGCAGGGCTGCCTGGAAAACGTGCTGGCTTGCTTAGTGGTTCATTTCCCTAATACACGCTGCTTTACAAACCTGCATGCGCACTGCTCACAAAACACAAGCAAGCAATAATTTAATTGAGGCCACGCTTAGCTCAAATTCTGGCCTGTGCAGCCACCAGTACAATAGGTTACTGTGAGAAGAAAAGGATGCTCATGGGCCAGCATTTTCTTCCCCAACTGCTCCACTGCTGGAAGAGAAGAACCCACACCACTTGCTCGTGGGAGGTTATTTAGGCCCTTCCATTATGTTCCCCACTTTCTTTTTAGGATAACATCCCCTCTAACCCACCCCATCCTTTCCTGTACCTGCAAAGGCCTTCTTTGTGCTTGGGACCATCTTATACATGTAAATACTCAACTACTAGCCAATCATGTTAGTAGTCAAGAAATGCAACATCAGAGCCAATCGTGCAAGTAGTTGAGAAATGCAACCTTCCTCTTGTTGGAAGTTTCCTAAAAATAACAGAACTGAAGGAGAGCCTGCACAGACCAGCAAAACCACTGACCATCAAGCCACAACGTAGAAATTCAGACTCTCTTTCCAGACCTAAGGAGACAGCCTTCCTGGGCCAACCACTAATCTAATTACTGAGTGAGGGCACCAAGTTATGTCAGCTGCTTGCATGTGTACAAATCAGCTGTCTTGAATAATTACCTAAAGCAGCTGGGTCTGAACAGAGAGGCCATTTGAAGTGTTTCAGACACCTTTGAAGTGCTTCAAAAGGTGAGCCGTGTATGTGTACGTGCTCTTGGAAGCATGCCTTTCTGAACACGTCAGTCTTTAGAGTGCCGTTCTGCCTTGCCTTCCCGAAATGACCCTGAAGGAAATAGGTATTATTTTAGAAGCACTTTAAAATGAAGCATTTCAGGTTACATGTACTCCATAGAGCATGCATAACAGGAGACCCCTGGGTCCTCCAGAATCCCACAGTGCTTTGCTCCCTCTTCCCCCCGCCCACACACACACACACGCAGGGGCAAGAGGGAGCAAAGAGAAGCCCTGTGTAACACCCACTTGCCAGAACTGGGAGACCGAAGGCCCAAGGCCCTGCACCAGAACCAGGAGACCCCACATCCCATCCCTCACGTCCATCTGCACATGGGAACTGGGATTCTGGCTCCCCAATCCCCATGTCCCCCACCACATCTGGTCTCCCATTGCAGGAGGGTGGAAACAGAGTGGATAGAAGAGCACTCACTGCCATCGGCTCCACTCCCCACACCACCTTGGAGTGAGGAGAGCAAAGCCACAGTCCCCAGGAAATAGGCTGCAGAGCTGCACTGGCAGACTGTTCTCTTCCCCCAAGTCGTGCGGGGAGGGAACGTAGTCAGGTTGCCACAACTCCCTAGCTAGCAGGCACACCACTGCTTGTAGCGGCACATGACACCTAGAGCGTACTGGAGCAGTCGGGTCATGTGCTATTTCCCAGCACTTCCTCCTCACCAGCCTTCTTACAAACACCGTCCACGCTCTCAGCTTAGGCAATGAACCCCACAGTGATGATGGAATAGTATCATACAGAGGTTGTCCACATCTGCCTAGCCCAGAAGTGGCTGATTAGCTGGGAAATCATCCCTTCAAGAGGTTGGGCCAGCCAGGGCTAGCTCAACCCCTGAAGACTGCATACCCTCACCGGACACAAATCCAACTGGATCCTATCTTCAGTGAAGAGAGCTCCAGATGCCGACACGTTTGGCCAGACTGCGCAGCAGCGCAAGGGTAGCGGGATCTAATTTCTAGTGAATACATCTCAGTCTAGCAGTGTTGCTAGAAGAGCGGGTCACAGAGAGTGGGCTGTGAGTGGAGATGGCTGGAGGCGGAGGGTCAGGTGGCAGCCCTGACTTGCAGGACTTGGCCCAAGCTACGTGAGTACTGTGCAACGCTAGTGCAGTTCTCAAAGTTACTCTGGCACTGATGTTTCCTTCAGCTCCAAGACGGCAGTAGCAGGGGCTCTGGGACTAGAGGGCACGAACCCTGGAGCAGCAGGTTCTCCAAAGCCAGGGAAGAAGGAAGAAGAGGGCTCTCTGTGAACTTACAAAGAACAATCAGTTCAGGGAGCACCATTTTCCAGGGAAACCATGGCAGGAATAACCTTGTGCTGGAATTTTGTTTATCCTTTAAAAATTTCCCCTCTAATAATTTCTTCCCTTGCGCCCCCTGACTACACAGCGGCTGCCTCGTATTTGTCTCCTACGCAGTGCTGCAAAGATAAAAGTCCAGATGATTTGGCATTGTGCAAGGGACCGAACTCTCAGGGTCTGATTAATGATGCTATCCATCTCAGAAGACAGTAAAATAGAGAGAAACCTCACTAGCTGCAGAGAGCCCACTACTCTGAGGGTCACATCCATTGGTCTTGCATTCCCTGCCTTATCCCACAATGCCTCTGAGAGTTGGTGTGGTTGCATTTCCTGCCTGGGACATATATCAACAGATATTTAGGGTTGACCCTAAGCATCAGCATCATCAACCAGCCCGGGACATGCTAGCTTGCCCTTCTTATCTGTAACTTCCTTTACCATCAGCACCACAGGCATCCACCCCGAGTGTCCTGCCTCTCTCACATGGAGTCCTTCTAGGAATCAGTTGGCCCACTACTTGTCTCTCCCCTGCTCAGCTCTAACTAAGTGCAGTAGAGACAGGAAGTAGGGTTGGAAAACAGGAAGTTGTGGGATTGCTGCTGGGAGCTTTCCAGCTTGGGTGAGTTTTTGATACGTTGTGGTGGCATTGCATGCCGGCGGGGGGTGTTTTATCTGAGCCGGGAGGGGCCCAGAACTGAGGATGCACTGGCGTGCAGAAGGTGGCACAGCACACGAGGATGCCCTGTGCACATGGCCCCTCTGCTACAAAAACAGCATGTTTGCTGCTCCTATTTGAGTCATAACGGGCCACTTCCCTGGATACCTCAATGAAACTGGCTGGGTGTCTGGCCCATTATCTCTTGGCATTTGCCTTAGGGACCATAATAGAGGGAACCACTCTGACAGACCTGCAAATTTCTTCTTGTCCAGTCAGCTGGGGAGAGTTATTTCTTTAAATGGGAGAATAAAATGTCCCTAGGTATTTCCATTATCATCAAGAATAATGGCAAAAGGAGGGCAAACAAATTTTGTGCCTGGCTTGATAAATTTTCTTGATAACTCTGCCAGGCTGCTTTTGTGATTGATCATGTTTACACATATTGGAAAAGTTCAGGTGCCTGCAACGTGTTTGATTGTTTTCCAGCCACAATCTCTTATCTATGAAAATGGCAAAAGTGATGAAATGTTATCAGCAAAATTTAAAAAACAATAATAGAAAAGCAGCCAAATCTGGTGGTTCATGGTGTCTAGACCTAGTAAACCCCTTAATACTTTTGCGCTTCGGTAGTTTAAACACACTGGGGGTGGGGGTGCATGTGTGCGCACGTGCGTCTGCATGTGTGGTCCGGATTAAAAAATGAAAGGCAGTTCTCTGCTGGTATAAACCACGTTTGTACAATCGAACAAATTTTTACAGCTAAGTTATACGCACTTGAGAATAAAAGGTTTATAATGGAAATGCTGACAGACTCTTAACTATAGTGCTGGGATCTCTCTTGCTATTTTGACCAGATAAACCAACACGGTAATTCAATGTAGTACTCCAGCTCTGAGATGCTAACCTACTCCTCCTGGTCCCAGCTGTTCAGGGAAAGTTAAATATAAAACTTAATGAAACTGCAGTGACTGGCTGCAAAGCTTCATGGTTATCCTTGCTCTGGGGAAAGCTGAATTTCTCCCCGGGGAAGGTTTCGAAAAGATAAGTAGTGACCACTGGATTCAGGAGCAAGCATGGACTTGTGAGTATACTGAAGTTTTCCTCCAAGTAAATAAAATGGCTGGTTAAACCAGGCTGACATCTCAGAGTGAATGCAGTTATTGTAGGACGCGTCGGTGATCCGGGAATCAAAGACTGATTGAGCTGAAGAGCATTTCCATATTGTCTGCGGTAAAAGCGAACGGAGGCAGGGCTCCATCCAGTTCCCTGTGGACTCCTCACAAAACTCGTGCAACTACCACAGGTGCTGAGACCTGCAGTGATGTGCACATGCAATCACAAAAAAGAGGCACCTAACTGCCTCTGAAAATCACCCCCAAAGCAGCAAAGCATTTAAGCATGCCTCCCTCCCTCATTCAGCCAAGCAGCTGTGTTTGTACGGCCAAGTCCCCTTCAGGCAGGCAGGTAGGGAGTGCTTCCTGGGCCGCTTTAGCTGGAAACGGCATGTTGTGGATCCTGGGATCCTACTGCCCCTTGCTCAGCACGCTCAGATGGGATCTGCCGGCATTTCCACTGTACAGCCCCCTTTGCCCTTCCTTTCTAGGAAGGCATGTCACCCCACAGAAGACTGAAGTGTTAGCCACAGAAATATTATAACTAGCAGCTATTGGAAAGAGGGAGGCAGCCCTCCTACCTTTCAACCCAGCAACCTCGTGGTTGGGCATTTGCTCAGGGAGGGGGAGACCCAAGGTCGAGGTCTGAACCTGCATCTCCCACTTCCTAGCAAAGTGTCCTACTCACCAGGCTATGGGCTAAGTAGGGCTCAGAGCACTCTCCGCCCTTCTTATTGAAGCGGAAGAAGAGGAGGCACGTGGTACCTGGCTCTGCAGGCCAACAAGACAGGCACCGCGCTGGAGGGGAGTGGGGCACGAGCTCTGGGCCCTGCTGCCTCCCCCACCACTGTCCATCTATTTTATCAACGACTATTACATTAAAACGCAGAAATGCTATCAGAGCAAGAAATCAGACCCCAGGATCATGACTGGGCCCCCAGAAAATAAAGTGCACCCAATTAATGAATGGCCTGTGCAAAGTCCAGCACCGCAGGAGCTCTCTAGCAAAGGCAGGAATTGAATCCAGTTTCCCAGGGCACCAATCAGCCCTACCATGAAGCCCTCTCTTCCCACGATCCTTCGCCTTGCTGTCTCTGCCCCTTCCAGCTTCCGCGGCAAATGGGGCAGGTGTCCTGCAGACATCGGTTTCCTTCGCCGCATAACTGCGTCGTTCTCCGAGCGGGTCCATCCTGGGCACTGAGCGAGGTGGGAGTGCTGCAGAAAAAATAGCATGTGGCCGTGTAATTACAGACTGTCTCATCGTGTGTATGCGCAAGGGGCCTGAATTAAGGTTGTGCAGGCAGCCTTAAATCTGGCACTGTCTAACTTCTGAGTGCTTGACTTTGTAACCTTGATAATGTTCTTTTAATGTCATTTTTTTGTCCGTAATTATCTGCAGACAGCTGAGTGTTTTCACTTGGAAAGCTGTCTTTGAATGGTGCAACCTGCCTTTGCAAGAGGCTGCTGTTTACTGCTGCAATGCATTTATTCTGAAGCTGAGTTAGTCTGCTGCAAGGAATTACTCAGACCATTAATTTTGGAAACTGGTGCTGGAGAGATCACGAATGTTAAGAATTCTAATTACTTTGGGCCTGGGAAATTTAATGAATAAAAGAGACTTTTCATAAGCATCTCAAGCCATAATATTTGAATACTATTGGCATTAATTAAAATATCTGAAATTTTTCAAGGACCCTCCTCTTTTGTTTCTCGCATCTAAACAGAAGCATCATTCTGCTAAAGCCACGAGAAATAATGTTCTTTGGGGCTGATAATCTCATTTATATCCATGTCATGGCAGGAACAACCTTTTGCTGGAATTTTGTTTATCCTTCAAAAATTTCCCCTCTAATAATTTCTTCCCTTGCCCCCTCGGACTACGCAGCCACTGCCTCATATTTGTCTCCTATGCAGTGCTGCGAAGATAAAAGTCCAGATGATTTGGCATTGTGCAAGGGACCGAACTCTCAGGGTCTGATTAATGATGCTATCCATCTCAGAAGATAGTAATTCCCTCCTTTGGAGCTTTCGGGAAAAAATAGACTAACCTTTGAATTCATATTTCATCGCCTTCCCCTGGCATTTGTGGCTTTTCGCAGGACACTGGGGTCTGCAGCTCTGTTAGTCACAGCGGTTGGGCTCGGAGCGGGCAACAATGATGCCCTGTCGCCCACTATTATTCAAAGCAGCAAGTGCAACAGGAAACACCGAGGCTGCTTTTCCCAATTCGAATTTCTGTTCGCTCCTCCACAGGGCTTCCTACCTCCTCCGTAGGCTACATCCGGCTCAGCAAGGATTCAGTGCCAGGTCTTGAATGCATTGCCTCAGTCCTGTGGGACAACAGTGCTATTTGGCATGGCCGGCTCAAGACGCTGACATCTATCTCTTTTCAAATTAGCTTTCTGCTTCTGGTGCTGAGAACTGGTCTCACAAGTGATTATGGGCTATATACCCAGGCTAGAAAGAGATTTGTGCTAGCCCAAAGCTTTAGTAAAGTGGACTCGTGCCGTGAACTCGAAGTTCAAATGAACTCGTGATCATGAAAGCTTCATTTTGTTTCTGATCTGAAGCTCGTTTGGGCGTTCATCAAGTCTCTAAATAAATCAGTCACTTGCTAGTTATTAATAGTGGGACCTCACATTCATTGATGCATTCTCACTTTTTAGAGTCTCTAATTAAAGGAGTGATGGAGGAATTGCCTTTTGCTGCTAAACCACTGTGCTGTGGGTGAGAAAATGGAGTCACTTTTTCCAGCAGTTGAAAACATATACTGGCTTGTGTCTAGGAGAAACCTCAGCTACCGGCAGAATTATTGCCATTTTGCAGTCACTGCAAAATTAGATGCAGTGAAACACTAGGGCCAGTGAAGAAGCTGACGTGCATGCAGCAGCATTTCAGCTGGCATTTTCTCTAGCAAGGATGCAAAATGTATGAGTCTGAAAATGTAAAATAGCATTCGTAGTGGATCAGGAAAAGAACCGCTCTGCTAGCGCCATAAATTATGGGAGGGGAAAAAAGGAGGTGCTTCTTATTAGCATAGAAATGGGCACCATCCCCTCCATCTCAAAGGTGCTTGGCTTTAAACCCAGCTATTTCTTTTGGGATTCTGCGCAACGGTGCATTGCAAAAAGCACACGGGTCACTGCTTCCTGCCGGTGTGTCCTCCCCCTCAGTGGACATGCCGAATCAGCAGACTTCCCGGTTTGCGTGTGCATATCTCTGTGCTGGGCGCAGCCAGGTGTCACGCAGGTGAAGTCGCACGTACATGAAGCCCGGCATTCCTCCTTTTTTTTTTCCTTTTTTCTTTTAAACACATGGTTGATGGAACAAAGAAGCCTGCTGATGTTGTATGTTCAGTGCTGCGGAGAAGAAAATCGATATGGGAATCACAGATGGTTGCAATACTACACCGGACAGTATACATTAGGCCTCTTTTTGATAGGAACAGAGCTGATTTATTCTTAATAGCCTAACTCTGCTGACCATTAGATTTTGTTTCATTATTCAAAAGCAAACACTGAACAAGCATTTTCTGGAAGTGCCAGACTCCTTCAGGCAGGAGGAAGCGCATGCGTGTGCCCTTCAGATGCTTGTTTTATTCCACAAGGTTTCTGGAAGCACTTTTGCTACTGAAATGGATCTAGACCGGAGCTCTTTTTAACAAGCCCTTTTGTCATGGCTTGGGTTGCTATACTACAGACCTGGTCAGCCTTTCGAAAGTATTTGCTTCATTGTCATCTGACTTAGAAGCGGCACCTCTACCCAAGGAAATAACGAGTCACTGAGGTCTGACTCTCTGCAGGTTTTTCTCCCGAAAAGCCATAAAAATAACGCTGCTTTCGCGCGTCATCTTAGCTCGCTCTGGACCCCCCACGGGCGCCCTGCACTGTCACCTGTACAGACTGTTCCTGCCAGCAGGAAAATGGGGGGAGCTGTAGAGTAGCAGCGGGGGGACACGTTCAATAAGCTAAACCCACTGTGTCCTATTCTAGTATTTATACCGCAGTATTTTAGTGCTTAGGCCTTGCCTCGAAGCACATCTTCGTTGCTCGTGGAGCAGCAGCTCCGCAGATGTGAATGCCCCCAGGGCCAGGACATGAGAGGCATGCCCCAGTCTCCTGGGTGCTATTTCGTGCACGGAGGAACCAGTCAATGTTTTCCTAGGCCCTGCACCAGTGATGGGAGGTGCCCGCAAAGGTAATATTGACAACACCAATAGCCAAGAAATTCCAGCAAAATCCATGCGGGACTATGTCTGCTCTTCTTCAGCACTGGTGCTTCAGCAGGTGAAGTGAGTCTAGGAGGCCCCTTCCGTGCATACTATTATACACCAAGAGCTGCCCTGCAGTTCATCCTGGCTACTCAATAGCTGCCAGGTCCCAGTGGAGGTGAGGGTTTGGGGAGGAGAAGTAGGCTGTCTGCCGCTCTACTGAGACCGAGTATCTTACTGACATGATTTCTTCCTTTTTCCTGCAAATCAGTCCGTAACTTCCTGTCTGCCTTGAGCACCAAACCCCAGCCCGCCCGCACCTCCGCTCAGTTTCCACAGCAGGAGAAGGTCACTTCCAAGCTGCTGTACAAACTACAACGTAGGCAAGGTCTCTTTAATGTATCAGCCAAATGCACCCATCCCCGGGCACGTGCGAAGGCTGCTGACCGGGCGCAGTCACTCCGAGCGGCACGTTAGGGCAGGACATGGACGAATGCCGTATCCCGCTGGAGCAGCAGCTTGGCTCGATGGCGTTAGTCACGTACCAACGCTCTCATCCCCTCTTTTGTGGGAAGCACCTTTGCAGTTTCAAGGACAGCACGGGGCCCAGACCCGTGTGGCCGTTATCCTTCCCTTTGTTCAGTGGCTTATTCCACTGACGCCGCGGCCTAGTTCTGCAAGGCTGGCGTGTGCAGCGCTCCCCTATTTACCTTGCAGGTGTTTAAAACTTGCAGCATTCAACTGGATTATGTAAAGCAGCAAAATCTCCACAATGTAAATTGGCCTGACTTCTGAGAACTGCAGGTTTCAGTACCCGAAATAAAGCCTGCAGCAAGATGGAGAATCCGAGGGAGGTCCTTTTGGTGCACAAAGATCAAGCGCAAGCTGCAATTCAAACATACCTTTATTCCCAGGTTTTATCTAATTTCAGTTTCACACAAAATAATGTTGCCCTAGAAATAAAATTTCCCCATATGTCTGCCATGGCTCCACAATGCCCAGTTAGCGAAGCAGTGAAGCAAAGCACTAGGTACTTGACAGCTCTCTTTGTATCACTCTCCACATGTACTCTCATTCTAGAAAGCGAGTGCCATGTATTTCAATGTGGGTTTTTTTTTTCTCTCTGTGCTTTCCTGAAGCAGTTACATGACTTCTGAATTTGGTCATCTTTTCTGTTACTAAGAAATGTGTATAGGAACAGGACCCGGGTAGAAATACTGAACGTTAAAATGTAGCGAGCTGAGGACATTAGCAATGTGATCTACAGAGCTCTGCAAAATGAATTTTTGTGATTTTTCCCGGCTTAACATGGTAGCATTAATATTTCATTACTAGATTTCACTCTGATTTTGGTCCTGTTACTGTCTCACCCAATTTATTGCTTGAGAAAGTTATTTTTAATCTCTAGTGGTAACCAAAGATAAAACCTTACAAAACCTTCCCCAGCCTGGAACCTGCTTGCTATGGCTCACGATAGCCCAGATGAGACCGTGTCCAGATTTTGTTTGTGGAAACAAAATTTATATGGCCATTTCGGGTCTTTAACTGTCCATTTCTAGTTCTAAATCCTGCGTTCTTCGCTCTCCTTCTGCTTTAATGCCGGCTGTAGATTTGGAGGCACAGGGAACAGAGATGATGTATTAAAGCAGGGGCAGGCAATTCTTTTGGGCGGAGGGCCGCTTACTGAGTTTTAGCAAGCCATCAAGGGTCACATGCCAGGTAGCCAGGGGCAGAAAAATATTAACTTTCTAAATTTTTTAGGGACCCTGCAGAACGGATAGACTGGCCTGGCGGGCCGCATCCAGCCTCCGGGTCGCATTTTGCCCACCCCTGTATTAAAGAGACCTGACCCTATGCCAAGGGCTGGATGAATCTCTTTTCAAGCATTTGCTGCAGCTTAACTTTGAGGTACATCAGCAGCTTGCCTTGGAGACCAAGCCTGGCTGAGCCTTGAACTGCAAGGTGCAGGGCAAAAGTGGCTCTTTGCCTTATTTGTGCCTCCTCGGTGCTCTGCTCTGCTTTACCGCAGCCGGGAGCCGGGAGCCGGGAGCCGGACAAAGGCCCGGAGGAGACGAGAGAGTCTGGCCCTAACTCCACAACCCAGCTGGACTTTCTGGGCCAAAGTATGGAAGGCTCTGAGCCCTGTGACAGCTACATACCTGACGTGGGGCAGCAGATGCTCAACAGCTTCCAAAATCAAACCGTTTCCCATTGCCCAGCCTAGGCGTCCCTGGTAATTCTCCCTCCCCTTACCTGACTGAGAAGTGCCTTCTGCGCCCAAATGCTGGCTCCCATCAATCAGGTGTAGACAGTGAGATGCTCCCTTAGAGAGGCATTTCTCCCCACCCCCCAACAATTCGTGCCTGGAGGGTGCTCCTTGTAATTGGTTCGTTTGCCCCTTCCTCCCAAGTCTTTCCCTCGCTGCTCCTTGTCCTCCTCTAGATGCTTGTTCTGTGCCGCAGAGTTGGTGTGTCTCGGTGCACACAAAATAGGCAGGTTACAAGGAATTCCCCCCCGGCGCCATTGCAAAGCAGGCAGGCAGGGTGGCCATCTCTGTTCCCTCCACCTCCCCTGCCCTCCCCTCCAAAGGGCTCTACAACAGGCCCAGAGCACCGGAAGGGCTGGAGGGAAGCTATTTCAGGACTGGCACAGGTTATAGCCCTTGGGTGAGGGTTGCAGCCACACTGTGCTCCTTCCTAAGGGCTATGCTGAAAGGACCTGCTTCAGCCCATCAGAAGGGACCGAAAAATGGATGCGCTATTCCAAGTGTGTCCACACCAACCCTAAATGTACTTGATGTGCTGCCAGCATGCAGGCAGATCAACCTCACACTGCCACTTTTAGCTGCTTCGCCGCTTCCAGACTCATCCCGATCATTTGCATTATCATATGTATCTCTGTAGAATTGCTTTCTCCTCCCATTACAATCCAAGGGCATTATAGCAAAGACAACTCCAGCAGGCATCAGCAAGCCAGCCCAAGGTTTGCACTGAACCCTAGCTATCTCCCTTAAGCAGCTGGTCATTTGGTGATACCTACCGCGGTCACCTTCAGTGGGGATTACTACTGTCCAAGCACGCCAGCTTAACTCCTTTCTGTAGCAGTTATAGCAGCCCTTCTACGTCGGGGCCTGTACCCCAAAACCTACAGGTAGCAGAAAAATCACGGAGCCTCCTTCTCCAAAACCTCCCGTCACAGCTGGCAAAATCCATCTGCTTGGATGGGTACATTAGCAGCCCCAAACAGACCAGGTCACAGGGGCAGATTAATGCCAAGATGCATTTGGCAGGCATGGGAGGGATGGGGAATGTGACGTACGCTTATATTAGGCCCCTTAGCAATATCTTAAAATGACACCAGCTGACCGAAGCCAAATAGTCTAACTTTGACACTCGTTGCATCAATCAACTGCAAAAAAGCTCTTCTACTTTCTAAACTTTAAGTATACTCTGCATAAAGATGATGAGCAGCAGAATGGGATTTTCATGTGAAAGTGTTCTCTCCTGTAATCTTTACGGATCTGAGAATTGTAACAAGTGCATGGAAATTACAAGCTGCTATCAAAATTACTGAGACTAAAACTACCATTTTCTCCTGCATTAGAACAATTTTAACATTGTTAGAGGAATACATCTCAGCAATTTTAAAATTATTTGAGTCATGACAGAAAGACTCAAAACTGCAATATTTATCTTTCAGTTTCATATTAGGTTGTTCCTTAAGACTTGAGAGATGACATATTACATACCATTTTGTGGGTACCAGAGAAAGTTTCACTGACAAGTAAAGCATCTAGATAGGAGGCATTTATTACGTAGGATTTAATTTGATCTATTTTGTATTCATAGTACAATAAATAAAAAAGATTTTAGTGGTCATGGCAGACCTGCAACCACCAGTACAAAAATTCAATTTAAAATTACAGATCTCTTTTTTTAACTGCAAGCTTTGGAATACATTTGATTAAATTCTGCTTTCCAGTGGATTTAATGAGAATTTTAATTCTCAAGAGATTTCTATAGGCATAACAGGTAAGATGAGTCTATAGCTGTAGTAGTTAGTACTAGGAGCAGGCTCCTTTGAACATAAGTAAAATTCATAAGTGTGCATGCATATATTTTAATACCGCTGTGATGCACATTGGCAAAGCAATAAATAGCATGGAGATGTACCATTCTGCTGCTGTATCTATTTCCCAAACGCACAAAAATCCAAATGGCGCTCCTGAGGTACAATGGCATCTTTCAGGAATACGTTTCTGCTGGGTGGCTTGAGTGAAACCCACCTCTTTGTATTCTGTCCTTGAATTATAGAGTATGGAGACTGAACCAACCTAACAGACCATCCTGGTCATGCTCCTGCTTTCCCTGGTGGGTTGGCTAAGGGGTTATTGCAAGATCCCCAAAAGTCTGTCCTGGCAGGTTGGCCGCAGGGAGCATGCTGGCTTTCTACGTGAAGTGAAGGGGCTGCAAGGTAACAGGTTCATTGTCTTTGTTTCCCTCCATAATCTCCCTTGGGAGGATTTTTTTCCCACCTCGCCACTCAGGAGCTCTGGTGGAGGGTTGAGAAGGAACACCAGGCCACAAGTACACTGTGCACAGGAAGCCGCAAGGGACTTTTTTTCCCCCTGTATTGTGAGAAGGTGACTTGTGAGGTCCCATTTTTCAGTGAAGACAGCTCACATCTGTCCTTCTCCAAACTCAAAGTGCTGTAACCCTTTGTCTTCTAGGATCACCTCCCCTGGAGGGGAGGAGCCCTGGCAAAATACATACCACTGGTCTGGGATTGGCAGAAGGTTTCCCCATCTGTACGGCTGGGAAAGCTGGGGAGGGTGGCAGCCCTTGTCTCTAGAGCTGTGCAGCTATTGGATGCTGCTGGAAATGGACTCAGAGGCAGTCCTACTCTTCAAAGCCAAAGTGTTTGCTGCCTGTGGATCTGGCTATACCACAGTGGCCGTAGCTCACTCAGACGTGCCAAAGCTAAGTTTACGCTACTTAGCCCAGGTACTCCAGAAGTGTAACTGCAGTAGCACAAAGTGCAGAGCTAGCTAACTGCCTGAGTATCCTGCCTTTTTGTGCAGGCTTTGCAGCCCACACTGTACTGCTGGTAGTGCCAGACCCAGTTGACTTACATTTTGCTTGGGAATATTCTCATGAGCTGCAGTCACTGCAGTAAGCTTGTGCCTTTAACACTAGAAGTCAAGCAACATAATCTGGGTAGGCAAAATGGTAGAGAGAGTCCCTATGATACCAGGGACCTCTTCCCACCTGACCAAATGGTTTTGATGAGGACCGATATGCAGCTTGCAGTCAGGAAAGTGCTTCTCTCTTCCCCCAGTTGCTCAGTAAAGCAGCAGTCTTGATGTCACAGTTACACTATCAACTGCATTGCGTCTGTCCTATAGCCTCCCCCATGTTAATGTAGCACCCTTGAGTGAATCCTTAAACTCCTGCAGAGACACTTGTGTATATGTCCTTAGTTTGCATTAAGCAGTACAACATCTAGCACCCAGTTCAATGAAAGCAGCTGGCTACAAACATTTGTAATGTTTTAAGTAATTTAATTACTTCGCTAATTTTTTTCTCAACCGTCCAAACAGGAAATCAGCTGAAAAGTGCGGGCCCTATTCTCTTCTTGATGTGTGCACACCACTTTCATTACTGCCCATAGCACTAGATGGACAAGAAAGCATGCTCTAGAGACTGCATGCTGCAGTTGGCTGACTTGGGCTCCAGTCCTGTAACCAAACGCGCAGCTGTGGAATCTCCATGCTTGGAAACTTTCAAGAGCAGTTTGGACAGACACTTGGCTGGGATGCTTTCCTCAGGGATGATCCTGTTGTGAGCAGGGGGCTGCATGACCTTGTGAGGTCCCCTCCAGTCCTATTTTCCCGTGATCCTATGTAGAGCCTCATGGATACCAAAGTACAGCACAGAGGACCTCTTCCACTGTGACAACGGCAATTTTGCCTCTTTTCATGCTGAAGGATAAGGAGTAGGGTGCTACATTAACATGAGGACATAGGACATAGGATGTCCTTCTCGTTGGGTTCATTCACACATGCAAAGAATCCAGGAGCAGTAAACTACTCAAGAATAAACTCTCCCGAGCATATGTCTATATGTTCAGGGACACGGGAGCAGATTTGCTGCTCCTAGCAGCAGACTGCTCCTGCTCTCTGTGGCCCTGTAATGGGCCCTGCAGCAGCCAGGGAGTGCTAGCCTAGGGGCCAGGAGACACCTTTGTCCTGGCAGGGGCTTGGACATTACTTCCTGCCCCCAGAAGCTGGGCTCTGCCACCAGAGCCTGGGTGGAGACAATGTCACACTGCCCTAGCAACAAGGAACTCTCAGCTACAACTCTGTGATCATGGGGCCCAGGCTGGGAGATCCTTCTCTCCCAGCACCGGCCCTGTGACCATGGGGCTTGAGCTGGGAAATAAGGATCCCCCAGCCTGGGTTCCGCAACTGCAGGGCTCAGGCTGGGAGTTAAGGACTTCCCAGCCTGAGCCCCACAACCATGGAGCAGGGGCTGGGAGCTCCCTGCTGCTGGGTCAGAGGGATATTGTCCCCACCCAGACTCCAGAGGTGGAGCCTGCCCCAGCGGCAGGCAGCTCTTGGGGACAGGGAAAATTCTCCCAGTCCCTGCTGGCTGACCGGGAGCAAATGTGCTCCCAGTCACGCATCTACATGTGTGCTACTCTGCAATAAGTAATCTAGAGTAAATTTGCTACTTGCATTTCCAGGTAACAAATTTACTCACAATTAGAGCCAATAACTGTGCAGTAAATGTCTGCATGTATAGATGCAAACATTTACTGTGCACTAATTAGCTCTACTGTGCAATAAAGTGTCTTGTGTAGACATGTCTCTTAGGTCTTTAGTTTGCATTAGGACATAAAGGGCGCATCTACACGTGCATTTAAGTGCAACTAAATTTAATAAGCATTAAGTGATTCTTGGCAGGTGTCTATATATGCAGGCATGGCACTAGACACTTGGCAGTTAGTGTAGTTGCAAGTTAGTTAGTGCCAAGTCCCTGTAGCCCTGTTGTGTACTGCTAGTGGCTGGGTAGACCTGGCACTAAAGTTAGTGCCAGGTTATGTCTACATGTGTGTTAATGTGCTTTAACTAACTGCAGGTATCAAATTTAGGCACTGGCCTAATTTCACCATTTTTAATGTGCATTAAGGATGTGCACATGTAGACGTGTGCACATTAAATTAAGCTAATTGTAATGCACATTAAATTAAGCTAATGTGCATTAACACATCTCATGTAGATGCGCCTAAGGAGTAGGAGTGCATGGCTGAAATTCTGTTTGCATCCAGCTCAATGAGAAAAGACCCAGTATCTTGAATGAAACCAGGATTTGACCCTCTACAACAGTGGTCACCAACCAGTGGATCTTGATCCACCAGCAGATCTCGGAGCCTCTGGCACTAGATCTCATAGCCTCTTGGAGTTGATCTAAGGCTGGGGTGGGTGGCTGAGTGCCTGCATGCACGCATGTACATACGTGCCCCAGTGCCGCACGTCAGTCTGTGGGGGAGGGAAGGGGCGGGGGCTAGATCGAGGGACGGAGGCAGGAGCAGGGGGAAGTTGAGTGGGGTCCTGACTGGGTGGGACTTGCCTGCTGGGGAGGCACACCCCGAAATAATGTTTCTCCCTGTGCTTTGATCCGCCCCCCCTCTGCCCTTCCCTCTCCACAGACTTACCTTCTGGGCGGGTGGGAGGGGGTGGCAGCAGTGCACGGTAGATCTTGGGTTGCTTTTAAATGCCAGAAGTGATCTCCTACTTAAAAAGTTTGGAGACCACTGCTCTACAACTATATGTGTATTTGCTAACACTACAAAGAGTTACTGGTGATATCCACTGTATAGCTCTAAACTGAATTTGGCTGATGGTCATCCGGCACAAATTGGGTTAGGTGGTTTAGTTGACATTGCTATAACAGAATGAATAGGAAAAACATCTAGTTCTTATTACAGCATTTTTCATGTGAAGATCTCAAAGTCCTGTACACAGGAGGTCTGTGCAGTTATGGGGGAAACTGAGTTATTTGAGCAAGGTAACAGGAAGAGAACCCACTTCTCCTGAGTCCCCGTCAAAATCCCAATCCATCTCCCCCACGGCCTCCATGAAGCAGATGGACTTCTGCAGTTGTATTTTGAGGGAGCCTTGAATTGGAAGTTAGAGCTGGAATCAAATTGAATTTGGATCAAGATTTCCCTGGCAGTTACAAAGGGGAATCGGAAGGGAATTTGGTATCTACGACTGTTGTTACTAATTGGGCCTATGTTGTTTTTAATAGGAAACAGCAGCCATTTTTTAAAAACCTCCCCGTACAGCACACAATGGCACATTAAAAGAACAGATTAAATATAGCTTGTGCTTATGCTTATTTCTTGAAATAGGTTAATAAACACTGCCTAGATGAAAGGAGCCTCAAGCGTTAAAAAAAGAAATCAGAAGGTCTCACTTAAGTGATTTTTTGGCAGGCATCAAATTAACAAATATAATATGGACTGATGACAAGGTGCTCCATCATTCTTTGCTATAAGATTTTTACACACACGCACGCGCGCACGCACACACACATATATGTTGCTTCCATTAATACTTCACTTGATAATGATAAATGGCATTTTTATTTGAAAGGAAAATATTAAAAAAGTTCTGATTTTCAAGAGCAGCTTAGAATAAATGACACCATTATGTGCTGCAGTATTTTCTGCTCCTGAAAAACCACACCATTTTAACGAAGGTCTTTACTGGAAGGGGAATGCAAACGTTTTATTCATTTCACAGATAATTTTCCCCTGGAAATTACACAAAGCCCTGTTTTGCAGGAAGGGGGAAGTTAAAAAAAAAAAAAGAGGCATAAAAGAGACATAATGAGACCATGCAAGTCTTTCGTAAGCAATACAGCATCTTAATTTCTGGTAAATTCAAACAGCTTCCGTCTGGGGGCTGATTCTGTCAGTCTGTATCTATGTCTGTCTGCCTTTATCTTTCTCTCTAGGCATTCATTACCATGACTTCTGAGCACCATGCAAGCAAACGGGAGCTCTGTCCGCAGCCCGGGCTGCAGAATCCATCCCCTGCTTGACAGTGATCGGGTCTGACACGGAGAAGCACTTACACCCGAATCTCCGGCTCTTTGCATTTGGCCTGAGATACACGTGTCGTCTGGCACAAGTTAAAAATAAAACATTTAGGGCTACGCTGGGGCCAGCCCTCGTGCGGCTCTGCAGCGCGTGGGGGAGGGCAGGAGGAGGAGGCCTCCTGGCTTGTGCCAGGGTCAGCTTGCATGGCAGTCAGCGGCTCAGGGGAGCGCACGTATGCAAAGCCAAGCAGTGCCCCCTACCTCCCTCTCGGCCCGCAGAGCCCTGCCCCCAGCACTGGCTGAAAAGTCTCCTTCAGAAGCTTTTTTCCCATTGAAAAACTGGGGTTTTGACAAAGAACATTTTTCAAGGAAAATATCTGCTGCCTTCAGACACGCTTGATCTTCTTGCCAGAAAACCCAAACCCTTGAAAGCTGAACAGGTTTCTGGCTGGTAGCTGGGAGAGGTTTTATTTCATTGCCAGGCGGAGGTTTTCTGCTGAAAAATGTGACAAAAGTTATTTTTCTTTGTTTTTCACAAAATTAGGGGGAAAAGAAAACATTGTTGCCTGAGCAGCCCTAGTGCCCTGCAAAGAGGAGGGTGACAGATTGCTTTTCTCAAGCTCCAAGGAGGCTGAATTTCACCCATCCCCTGAAGTATACCCCAGCAGTGCAGCCCTGTAGTGCCTCTGACTACAGACGCTAGTAAAGCGCTTTCTGCCTAGACCTTTGCTTCTGACCCTGACGCTATGACATGTGTCCCAGACCCAGCTGGATCTGTGTTTGTCCTGGAAGTAGAGAAGTGCAGGATTGGTGCGCACACACGTCGCCCTTCCAGTCGGGGATCAGCGAGTGGTTGAGTGCCCGCCACTGATCTGCCACTGATCTAATGATGCGATCCCAGGACATCTCTTCAGATACACTTTGCCATGTCCCAGGACAAGCTGTTAGTAGATCTCATCCCATGAACCTTTTTGGGACCTGTCCCGGGACAATGGCAGTGGACGGCTGACTGATCACAAGTTGTCCCAAGAGAAAATGAATTCTCCCAGGACAAATGTGACATCCATTAGTAGTCTGAGAAATCAGTGGATATCGCTGACTCTGGTCTAAGAAACAGGAATAGCTCCATCCCAGGCAATGGACTTGCGCTGCCCTGGAAGTAGAGCAAACGAGACTAGGATTGGATTAGAAGGACTAAAAGGACATCTGGGTCATCAAGTCCAACAGCTTGGGATTGCAGACAGTCACATCATAAGACTGCTTTTGGAAACTGAAACTCTACCTTGGGTTTCTGGCCCCCTGCACCTATTAGAGGACTGTTTCTGAATCGGACTCCTCTAGTGGCCAGACATCTATTTGGAAGCCTACATTTATTCATCGCCCATTTTCACTTTTTCTGTTATTGTGCTAATGTTGTTCTTTAGCTTAAAAACATCTCTTCTTTCCCTGATGTTTCCATCTGATGTGTCCTGAGAGAAGAGTAATGTCCCTTCTCAGCCTTCATTTGCTAGGCTAAACAGGCCAAGCTTTTTCAGTCTCCTCTTCTCTCGAACACACGTGACCAGAGCTGTGCGCAGTATCCAAACGAGTGGTCACCAGCCCTTGTACAACAGGGTAGTACTTCCCTGTCCCTATGGGAAACCCTTCACCTCATGCAGGACAGGCTTGCATTTTCCCTTTTACAATTGTCTGTCCCAAGTGGCTTCAAGTCATCTTGCGATCCACTAGTTCACTCAGTTTTTCCCCTTCTCTGTCATTGCCAACGGACAAACATCCAGCATATAGCAATAGCTCTTGTTATTATTTCATAAGTTACGGCCTTGCATTTTGCATTATTAAATTTCATCCCATGTCTATAATTCCAGGATGGACTGAAGGTGACCTGCTTCTTTCTGTATGATATTATTGTCCTACCCTCTATTGGTGATGCCTCCCAACTTTGTGTCAACAGTAAATTTCATCAGCGTGCTCTACTTTAAGCCATGAGCATTAGCAAAAATAATAGTAAAAATCAGTCCCATGACCAAGCCTTAAGGAAATCCACTAGTAACTTCCCTTCAATCCAGTTCTTCCCTTTTAGGACAGACTATTGTCTTTTCCCCATTAGCCAGGTTCTTAGTCATCTTACAACTCTTCTACTAATCCACACCGCTTCTCTTTTTAAACCAATATTGTCCCATGCAACACCATATCAAATAGGTGATCAAAGTTCAGATAGTTTAGACCCACCACATTACCCTTAAGTAAAAATATCAGTTATGTTCAAGAAAGGTTAGTGTGGGTCACTTTAAACTCAACAGTGAAGGTTTTTTACTCCAAGTGCCAGTTCTTTTAGTATTCTGGGACAGAGGCCATCTCCTCCCACCAGCCTGAAGGCATTAAACTCTTTTAAGTCTGCTTCCACCTCAGATATGGTTATTTCTGTTTCCGTACCCTCATTCCCACTAGCCAGCCTGCATTTGGCCCCATGTTCAACATCTTTCTTGAGAAGAGAGGCAAGGCACTCATTTCAGTTTTGAGCCACACCTAGAGTATCTTTAATACTTACCCCCTCGCTGCCCTGTGGCCTCACTATTTCGTCACTCATTCTGTTCTTATCTATATTAAACTCTTCCTGTTTGTTTTAATTCTCTTGGAAAGTGCTAGCTGAGTTGAAGTGATAGCAAGTCTCCCTTTACCCCTACATTTTCTGACCTCTAAGACTTAGGGCACATCCAAATGAGTGCGGATGCGTGGCATGTGGCGCTGTAGACCCATCTGTGGCACCACATACCGCATATGTGCACCTCCTGCACTGCTCCTTTGCAGCACGTGGGGGTTTTTTGACCCCAGGGGATCCAGAGGTCAAAAAAAAACATGCCAAAAAAAATCCAGGTGGCGCATGTGGCAGCAGTGCATGCTGCCCAAAACTGGAGCCTGGCCGGTTGGAGCCAAGCCCTAGCTCAGGGGTGGGCAAAAGGCGGCCCGTGGGCCAGATGTGGTCTTCCAGGCCATTTCATCTGGCCTGCAGGACCCCTAAAAAATTTAGAAAATTAATATTTATCTGTCCCTGGCTGCCTACCGTGCGGCCCTCGATGACTTGCCAAAGCTCAGTAAGCGGCCCTCCGCCTGAAATAATTGCCCATCCTTGCCCTAGCTGCTGGCCAGACTCCTAGCTGCAGGAGCGTCACCTGAAACGCCCGGTGGCCCCCAGGACTCCAGGAAAGGCCGGTGGGGTCAGCACGGCTGCTGGCCCCAGCCTCCTCTACCACATCTAGGGCACCATGCTGCACACCGAGCGCGTGGCGTGGGCATTCCCTGGGGACAAGCAGCAGTGGCCACCTTGTACCTCTGCTCTTTGTCCCCAGGGAACTGCAGGTGCCCGCTCGTGGGGGTGCACCTTTGGTCTTCTTTGCTGATCAATTCCTTTTCCCTGTTCCATGTAGTTTTTAACACTGTAAGACTTCAGAATTTTGTCTCAATAAAAATGCCTGCAGTGAAATGGCATTATAAGAACATTTATTCTAAGGAGTTGCCAAAAAATTGTTATCAGCCATTATACAGCATAATGCAATTTGTTTATATTTATTGACTGAATTTATGTCTTAGAGCTGAAAAGTATTGCCTCTCAGATTTAGTACAGCAGATTTACTGACTCACTGATGTGTACTTCTGATCTGAAAGCAAATTCCCAACCCTATAACAGTTCATACTGTCAATGCAATACGTCCCACCATCTATGCCCGCTGACAAGGGCTAAAATGAAACCAGGCAAAATGTAGCCGCTGTTAGAAATCTGACTCAAGGAAAACATTATTGGATCCATATTTAATCTTTCTTTGATTTCATGTTAAGTCTGCACCATTTGCAAGTCAAAGGATGGTTTCTTTAGGTGTCAGTTTTGCAAACTCTCTCTGGGATCTACAGTTCAAACGGTGTTTTTGACTTCCTCATACTTCATCACTAATAATAAAGGCTGATCTATTAGCATACAAATGACACCTCAGCACAATCCAAAGACATTTCTGTGAGGATCGTGAAGAAAAGGAAAGGGAACCTGTTTCTGTTTCTTTCTCCCATAGTTATGTTTCCTTTGTAGAAGGTAGGAGAGTGAAAGTATATTGGAGGCAACTGATAGGGATGTCGCCAGAGAGAGAAGTCGTTAACCCTTTGACAGCACGTATGCCTCAAGGACAACACCGTACCTAGACTCCTAGCAGCCCCGGGTGAACTTTTAGGATTGTGCCCCCCATCACCAGAGATAATGATAATAATAATCGGGAAATGGGGGAAAATGGCCATTTTCAGGCCCCCTTTCTATCCAGACCCCAAGTGGCCACCCAGTTCATCCATGCCTGTGTCCATCCCTGCTCAAGAACGTAGGTGCCAACTTACAAAGGTCCCCCTTTTACACAGCTTTAGAGGCTCACCAGGTTTTATAACAGAAAATATAACGCCAGGATACTGGGAACCATCCTGCTGCTGTACAGTGTGGCTTGTATCAAAATACAATCCGTTCCCACGGTATACCTGTATGCATTAACTATGGGTGGGTGACCAGGGCATCAGCCCTGGGATCCAAGACTGAGGGGGTGGAAGAATAGTGCCCACCATGGCACAGAAACTGCTTGTTAAGCCTCTGCTCGCATATTCACATATTCCCGAGACTGTTTCCCAGCAGTCTCAGCTGCAACATGGTGTTCATTTAAGAGGAAACTTGTTTATTTCTGATATTTAGGTATGCATAGAGGTGACCCAGCACTTGTCATTTGTCCTTCAAAAGTGAATTTTTTGGGCAAGTGAGCCCAGTCGGACAGTAGAGCCAGGGATGGTGCTTTTGATAAGATTGCTTTTCAATAAGGTGTTGGAGATGGGCAGTGCTGCTGCTTTTTCATACAGATGTAAAAATAATGTAAATACACTAGGTTGACACAATCTCTGTGGCTTGCAGCAGCGCAGTAACACAGTGACAACATATCCCAGAAAAGGTGGTAAAGGAGATGTGGAAGCAACATCAATAAAATCATTCTAGAGCTACATAATGTATTCGTATTATGTGTTTTGTGGTTTAGATATTGGACTTCTATGACTTAGGTGCTGAGGTAATGGGAAAATGCCCCCAACCCCCCTTAATACACTGCAACCAACACTCCAGTGTAACATACTGGCTTATAAAGAAAAATGACAACCTATCATACGCATTGCCATTCCACACGGCCTGCTATTTTAAAACACATTTGAGTGAAGCCAACAGAATTCCTCATAAGGAGACCAGGTTTCACTTGAAGGCTCCAGTTCAGCAAAGCACTTAAACATATGCTTAAACCCCACTAGAGTCAATCACATGTTAAATGCATAATCGTGTATTTGGCTGAATCGGGGTCCAAGTGCCATGCAAATGCCAAGAAACTAACTGGCATGGCCATTATAGTTTACTCCACTATAGCTATTCCAAATTATCTCCCCACACGCACACCTTATTCCAGAACAAAAGTGACTTCATTTCAGAACAAGTATTCCACTAATGAAGACAGAGAAAACAATTATATCAAGGCTACTGAAACAAAACCGTTATAATGCAACCGTTATATCTGCTTGATACTGTAGTGATACAACTGTAGCAAAACTGCTCCAGCGTTAACCCTGCTTCGTTCAGAGCCAAAGTTACAATGACTTAGCTCATTTGTATCTGCAGGTTCATTCAGATGTAATACTTTGATTGTAACAGCTGCTATATGCCGTTGAGCACCCTCCCTCTTCCCTTTTTAAAGTTGATACAATGTACTGTACATTTCTCCATACCCAAAGTGGAGTAATTATTCCAGTATAAAGGAACTGAATCTGGAAGAGAGTGTTCGCATGGGAGAGTTATTCTAAAGTAAAGTATAGCAGAGTAGTTATGATGGTCAGTTTCTGCCATGCCGGGAAGGACTAATTAATTATCCTTGCCAATGCCCCTAGGTGAGATAAGTATTATCCCCGGCTTGCATGAGTGGAAATTGAAGCATACAGAGGTTAGCTTACTCTACACAGTGCAGACACAGCTGCTGTGTCCGAATCTGAACTCTCCACCACTCAGTCTCCAAACCCATGGTCAGTTCACCAGGCCGTGCTGCCTTTCAGAAACTCTTCTGAGTGCTTTAACCCAAAGTGCTGTCTTCCTTTACAGTTCACGTTGTAGCTAGGGACCTACCGAATTCACAATTTCATGAGTTTCGTGGAACCCGTGAATGTGGTAAGTCCCCCTGCAAAAAGCATAGTGGGGAGGGGAGGAGTGGGGGTGGGAATGGAAAGCCCTGGCATCCTAAAGCACATGGGGGAGTGGGGGATTTTCAAGGTGGATCACAGCAGCCCCACTGCCCCCCCCCAAACACACCTCTGATTCGCTGAGGGGACCTGGAAGTCCTGCCCTTCCCTGGAGATTGACAGATGGTATGCAGGGGCCCGTTGCACTCTGCTGAGGAAATGGCAACCAGTGCCACGCTCGGACCATGAAATTTGGGGCAGCCCCTTTGACTTAGATAGGTCCCTAGTTATAGCACATTTTCCCATCACATTAGGAATTAACAAATGAATTCAATATACCAGTATTTAAAATTAAGAACGCAATTATTTCCCTGCTTTGCATGAAGTTTCGGTACCACTGAGAAGGCTACCGCTTGTCCTAATGTCTAGAGAAGATTATTAATGTCCTACATCTCTGGTCCCATGGTATTAATTTAAGACCAGATCACTGGATTTGCCGCCCCAGTTAACAGGAATATGTTACTGAGATAACAGTGACTTATTTTTATCCCTTTCTTTATGAAAGCATTCTCTAGGTGGAGAAATGTGCCCATTCTAACCGGAGGAATATTTCGTTTTCATTAACAAGACAAAAAATAATAATACAGTAACTCCTGCTTATTATTTCAATCCAATCTGTTCCTCACTTTTATTGGCATATACTGTGGAACTTTTTTACCCAGATGACCACAAGGGTGAGATAACAAATCTCACAGTATATGGTAAAACATATAATAACCTCTGGACAATGCAAATTTTAGCAGTAATTATCTTTCTTTTTAATCATGGCATTTACTTGGCCTCTTGTCTTTTCTATCATTTGGAATTTTTATGCCTTCATTATTAAATGGCAGTCTACCAAGCTGTCAAACGATAATAGCTGAAAATGACTAAGGTTTTTAAAAATAGGTGAGAAGTGTTAGTTTATTACAAAGGCTATTCACCCCACGCTCTGTGCAGCTAGCTAGTATTGGGTCCAGGCACTTGGACTAATTGCTGGGATTTCGGCATGTTAGCTACTGGGAAATCCAAATATTCATATACCTATAACTGAGTGTATTAGTTGTTCTCAGGAAGGCTTTGAACTGCCAATCTGATGCAGCTGTGAAAAGGCAAATGCACTGCTTCGATGCATCTGTGTCCAGTAGAGATGGGGAAAGTGTACAACGTGCTTATGCAGCATCCTCTGGTAAACCAGGTACAATCCTGGTAACCCAGCCTAAAGAAAAACTCAAACTCAAAGAGGTGCCGAGAAAAGCTGGTAGGGTGACTAAGGGAATGGGGAGCCTGACCTACAGAAGATGATCAGAAGAACTTGCCTCTTTTAGTGTAGCAAAAAGACGGCTGAACGGCGAAAAGATTGCATCAGGAAGAGAAACAGGAGAGGGAGAGGCTAAATAAGAAGTTTAGCACAGGAACAAATGGGCATGAACTGGCTGCAGATAAATACAGCCTAGAAATTATTTCGGCTAATCATCAGAGCAGTGAGGTTCTGGAACAGCCTTCCAGAGAAAGCAGCGGGGACAAAAACACTAATTTTAAAGTGGAGTTTGGTAAGATGATGAAATTGCAATAAAAAATAAGATTACATGACAGGTCCCCGGGGGGTGGATTCAGTGACCCAGAAGGTCCCGTTCAGTCCTATGTTCCTATATCATGTTTCCGTGCGCCGTTTTCATAAATAACAACTTGTCTTAAGTACGTACTGACATATTCTTTTGGTACAGGTTATTCTACAGTCCAAAATGTTAATGCTCTGCTAATAGCCAGGGGGTTGTATAACCATCAAGACACATATTACTCCTGTCTATAACGCAGCACTAGTTGCACGTTTGTTAACTTTTTAAATATAGGAGCTTTAGGACCAAAAATGACCCACGTGGAGATTTGTGGCAGCATCACAGAACATGCTGGGCCTTCATAAATGCTCAAGAAACCTTGTGAGCTCAGTGAATAAAACACTGTCTCTTCATTTGTCTGCTTACGAAGGCAGAAAGGTGAAGGGTTTATATGTGTCCCAGCCACCAGTGTAACTATGCTTCCCTTGTCTACAATAGGGGTTTTGTACTGATCCAGCTACTCCGGGGTAATCACACCAAAAATGGGTGTAATTGGTGCTAATTCCCATTGTAGACAAGGCCTTAGTGTCCCAAGTGGGTTAGAAATCAGATGCTCTTGGCTCCCCTAGTTCTGTGCTCAAATCTCTCCACCAGCCTGGTAACAATTAAAAAAGCCCTGCAGGTTTTTCAGGACCTAAGCAGTATTCTCAAGTGCCTGTGATATCTTGCTTTTCCTGCCAAACGATCACTATTCTCAACTACTGTATTTAGTATACATGGCAGAGGCCTTGTTTTGATGTGGGTCATTTATGCAGACATCACCGCACAGGAGATAAAAGCTTCCTTTCATTGCAGCATGGCATATGGTCCACCACAACACCCAACAATTACCGTCAGAGCAATTTTCTAGAATCAGCCAAATCTCTGCATAATTGTCAGCAATCAACATTGCCATTAATAAATTATTTTGAGTGAAACCATTGGGACACTAAATTATTTCCCTGGACAAAAATCAGTTCTCATGCCAGGCAGGAGTTTTGTAACTAAAGGTGACAATCATTGCACTCCAAATGTATACACAAATACATCCTGGATTAAAAAAAGATAAGCTCACTGCCTTTGGCTATGCAACAATTTCAGTTGGCTCCTTTCCCCCCATGATATAAGCAGTCATTGATATGTATTCTTTAACTCCGTAATGATGGGGGAGAGTTAAAAACAGGCAATATGAATTAGCATTTCACCCTTGGCCAGAAACACACCTTAAAAAAACTTACTGTATAGTTCATTTTGACAATGTTTTTCTATCCTTTCACTCAAATTATCATTCATGTACAGTATGTATTTTTAATTTAAAACCAAAACACTGAATAATTAAATACCATAGAGAATACTAATGCGTGGAGCAAAGTGGGACAAATAGATTCTGTCTACAAGATTTCTATGATCCTTTCCCTATTAACATAAGCATGGGTTCTGCTGGGTATTTACATATTAGATTTGGCAAGCAATAATACAATGAGAAGTAATTTTTGCATTAATATCTTCTCTTTCAAATAAGACAAGTTCCCGAACTTGTCAAACATAAATGCAAAATTATGAAAAACAATCCTAAGCTAAAACTCTGGTTATTAAAATGCATGGCAACTAATTATTGATCTGATGCTATTCTGCATAAAGAAGACATGCTTGACTGAACAGAAATATTTTAAAATCATTAAAATACATGTGTTTATTTTACTGAATCTAAATTGGAAGTGGTAGATTATTCTTATTGTCTAACAAATTAGGAAGTGTGACAATACTGCTGTACAGTGCTGATGTACGATTTCTTTCTCCTTATACTTATTAATTTCTGTCAAATTAAAACTAAACTACCATTGGAAACCTTGAGCAGCCATAATATGAAAATCAAATGTGAATAGCTATTAGAAAAACGTAGTACCTCAGATTGCTCCAGGCAAATACACAGAGATACAATACTAAACACTACCTTTGTATAAGAAAGGAGCAGAAACCCTCTTATGGGACGTGCTGCCAGTTGAAGCTAAAGTCCTGTCAAAACAGCAGTTCTACTGTGGGAACATGCTGAAATCTAAAATCTTTGTGCAGCTGGGGTTTTTTCCCTTTAGTTTTCCCCTTAAAACAAGAACCTAAGTGAAATTCAGTTCACTGCAGATTTACCAATGCATCATTTCACTCTAAGGACAGATTAATAATTCCTGAACTTATTTCAGCTGAATTTCATGGCCAAGATATCCTGTAATTTTACACCTCCTCACGATGACCTTTATACCGTACTTATTTTACCAAATATCACCCGTAACATTTTTTCCATTCCAACAAGCTTCAGGATACATATATCTTGATATTGCTTCGGCATTACTATGGTGTGGAGCTCTCTGTAAATAATCATTGACACGTAGCTCATTCATTGTAAAATTCTGAAGCGCATTAATACTGAAGACTGTTCATCTTTAATGCATTTTGTATAACTCAGTGTTAACCTTTATGGAAAGTACCAGCTTGTTTTGATGAATCCCTAAATCAGCTTGAACTAATCTAAGACTGGATCACCATCACAAATATATATTGTAACAATAGTGATTCTCAAGCTGCGGGTTTTGACTTCCGAATAGCAAGCACACTAACGGATGGCTTTTGCACAAGCCACGAGTTCTTTCTTAGCTTTTTAAAAGCCAGACTCTTCCCTCTTACAATACATTTGGTGACTAACCCAAGTGCTGCTTTTTCTGAGTGAAGGGAGTACAGCCTGGTTGGTCCCCGGATTGAAAGGCTTTGAGCTGCGCTCATCCACTTGCCAGTCAATGAGCTGTGCCACAATCACAGGGGCCAAACAGGCAAGCAGTTCCCTAACCTTGTTCTCCAGAGGTGTTTTAAATATTAAAACTATTGATGCCTTGAGTTCCTAGACTTAAAGCCTGTTCCAGTCAGTGGGTGCATCTACACATGCATTAATGAGCCATAGTTACTGTGCATTAAGTTTAGTACCTGTAATAAACTTTTAGTGATGCTAATGTGCAGTAGATTAATTCTATATCACATTAGCACAATAGCATGGTTTCTACCATGGCAAGCTAATGTGCAGTAGAATTAATCTACTGTGCATTTAGCGTCTTGTGTAGATGTGCCCAGCAGTGACTGCAATGTGGTGCCACTCAGATGCCAACCAGGATCAGGCACATCATGGGGGTTTCTGCTCCACAGCAGTGTCCAAGCAGTGGCAGTTCTTTTGCTTTTCCCTTAGAAGGAACAATATAAACCTAGAAATGCTAGTACTCCAGCAGCCGGTCTGGTGAAACAGCATCTACTGTCTCCACTGGTGCCCGCCCTGCTGGCCTCAGATTTGACACTGCATGCGTAATTGCTCAAGGGAGCAGCAACCCAGGATTTCCAGAGGGAAACTTCACAATTGAGATTGCTCATTAGCTGTACTCTTTTAACATCTACTGTAGACAAGCCTAATAGCTACACCCCTGTTGCCTCTAGGCCTGGACCCTCTTGGCACATTATACCCTTTGAGTTTAGGTTCTGTCTTCCGGTCCTTTGTGGTTTCCCCCCTGTGTCCAGGTAAGTAAGCACGAGTGGGGAATTCTATGTTGTTGAGCTATTGTGACTCACCGCTGTGTTTTAAGATTTCTACTGCTATTGTTTTGGATCATTTTGTCCTATCAGTGACTACTCACTGATGACACTTTCTCTTCTGTGCTGATGTTAACAGCTTTTGCAAGTTTGTGTCTGTTTTGGGTAACCTGGACCCCAAATCTCTTCCCCTGGAAATACCCATGAAAAGATTTTCTATGGGAAGGAAAATTCAAAAAGTGTCCCTGCATAGAATTTCCTTTGGGTGCCAAGCATAATATTCCCCACAGAGGACACAGTAGTGATGCCTCCCAAGAACCCTATGGGGGTGTCTGCACATCATCCTACATCACCACAGCGATGTGCTACATCACCGAATTAAATGATACAGAGACTTGGCGATCACATGCGCCTACACATGACTGGCAGCTACTTCACTGTAGCAGTGCACTCCCCCTATGGTGAAGTCGTGGCTAAAACTAACCAGGTGCCGCAAGCGTGGTGCAGTTCAGGCGGTTACTACACTGTGCTTCAGTACTTCCAAAAGGAAGTAGTAAAGCCTGGAGCAGTAACAACGTCGTCGTAGGGCGACATGTGGATGCATCCTATGCGAGCACATTTGCAGAAGGTCTAAGTCAATGCTTCTGAAGCCCTGAGCTTCTATGCCAATTCCAGGGCTCTCTGGTTCTCCCATCCTCATTTCTGAAAGCAAAACTCTTGAACTCTGGGAACAGAATGTATGAGGGTCACTGGGTAACCCTGGGTAAATCACTGTGTTTTACTATATAAGGTGTGAAGTAGCACCCTAGGGTGCCCTAAGATCCTTTTAAGGGTGCCATGAGGTGCCACACAGTATTAGTACTGTTAGGTATGGAAACAGCTACCCATGATTCACAAGATAAACTCAGAGATTTCAAATAGGAATCCATGGTGTGAAAGACATTGTGACCCGTTGTGGTTTTTCAGAGTTTTCTGCAACAGAAGAATTGCTCTATTATCTTTCCATAATCAAAAATGAGTGAAAGCCAAGATCTGGCCTTTTCTGAGTGATGCCTTGAGTTTAAAATGGTTGAGAACCACTGGTGTAAAGTCAGGAGCTCTCTGAAAGCTGGTCTGAGCTCAGTTTTCTACTGTAGGTAAAACTAAACAGAAGGTATTTCATACAAAGTAGCACTCACAACCTTCAAAAGGACCTTCAGACATGCTACAAGGTGGTATTTAGATCTTCCCTATCCATACAGTTTTGTATTAATATAGCCTTTTTTTTAATTTCACCAAGCATATTTCAGGCAAACTATACCCCAAACTGCCTTGCAGATAAGGAAGTGGAAAGAAGTTCAAGGAATCACTAAGGAAAACCTGCTGCCCACACTTAAAGGATTTGGTTGTACCATTGGCCCAACTCTTCTCATTTCCTCTCAGTCCCAGCTTTTACCCTTCAACTTGTTTATTCATAGAAATAAATTTCAGCGGCTTATAGCACTAGTAGCCTGGGAAAATCATGTTATGCCTATTATGTGTTTCTGATAAGGTGGTAGCATGAAGAAGTCCTCTTCATGGATTAGGAAAGCATTGTTCTATTCATTGAATTGAGGTAACTCTGTGACCATATGTGCTCCTTCAGGAATATTTTAAAGCATTAAAAACTGGTGTCACAATGGGTGCATCTACATGAGACACTTTACTGAGTAATAAAGAAACACCATGTACACATGCATGGCAATTAGTGCACGGTAGAGTACTGTGCCCCGGCAGATACAAGTAGTATCCAGCAGCACACTAAATTACTGCACTTAAATGCATGTGTAAACAGTGAGGTTGGGATTAGTTTAATCCAGCTCAAGTTGAGCCAGAGTATATTCCATCACATTAATTTCACATGTAGATGCACCCAATGAGTAGCAAGTTTTTTTCCTTTCTTATCCACGTCTTCCACCAGTGCAGGTTGAATCTGATATAGTGACCTAGGTAGAAGCAGGAATAAAGAGTTCAAAGGACTAGACCCTCAGCTACTTTAAACCAGTGTTACTCCACTGAGGTGAATGGAGCAAAGATGCTTTACACCAGCTGAGGATTTGGCTATCCCTATTTTATAACAGGCCTACATTTAACCTTTGGGAAGAAGAACAATAAATAGATTTTGCCCAATGCTTGTTAGAAGTTTTACATGAATCCCAAAATGCAGCTTCACAAATATTTCCAACCTCCACCCTAAAGAATATATTGAATTATATAAATTGTGCTGTTCCTTTGATATAATAAGTTGAGAGCTCTTACTGAATCAACTTTATAATGAATTCTTTCAGATCCTGATGAAAATGTTCACTTACGAAGGAACTTAGCTTGATTTTGAAATTAATGTAGTAATTTAGAACTACTTTCCTAAGGAAGGTTTAATGGTAGCTGAATCCTGAAAAACGAGTAAAGTATTTGCTGCTTTTGTTTGAGCTGATGGTTGGTATCGGGGTTGTCCTCCAGGAGCGATATTTACCATTGTCTGGTGGTTATATATAACACCAAAGCTACCACATGAAATTATGGCACCTCCCAAGTCAGAGACAGAGCACAAACTACCTGCTGTGGACTTCACTTTCTTACAACCTTCATAGACTCATTCTAATTACACAAATGTATTAACAGAAATGAGGAAGGATCAAGGACCTTACTCCTTTCAGGAAATTGTTGATGTGAGATGCTCATGTCATCCCAAAGAAGCCTCTTCCCCTAAAACAAAAACATCTTCTTGAGGATCCTAACAATAACTTATGACTGAAAATAGGTGAGGAATTATTTCCAGAAACTTGGGTTTGGTAATTGGTCAACATTTGTTCATGTGAGCAAGAATGATCTAATCTTATTTCCACATTCATTACCAAATGGTTCATTAGGTAATCTTATTTATACCATGGGCATCCAAGTCATTCCCTTAGTATTTTTAAATCTTAAATCTCTGGAAAGTAGATTACATCATTACATTTTAGGTTTGAAAATCCCATATCATGATTGCCTCCTGGGTAAAAAAAAACAAAAAGCAACCCTCCCTCCCCAACATGTATTTAATGCAAACACTGAGTCAAATACTCAGCTGGTAAAAGTTGGTGTAGCTGCACAGAGTCACAGTGAACCATGCCAGTTCTTGGATTTATATCAGATGAGATCATGGCTGATGCAATTTCCAGGTGTCTTTAGATATTTTCTAAACTCTGACAATGGCAGACCATTGGTTTCCATCAACTGATTAAATGAATGTTGAACATAATGCATTAAAATCAGCTTTCAGTGTCATCAATACAGTTTTACTGACTGCATGTAACCAAGCAGAATTTGAATGACGGTTGCAGCTTGAATAGCATAAAGAAATAGGAGAGAGTCTGATGTCCTACAAAATGTGGTCTAGGATGAACTTTTCTTAGTTTTCTCTTTACGAATGGAATTTGCTGTATTTGTCCACACAGACTGGAAAACTCCCCAGATGCAAAGCTATTACTTCTGGAAACCTCAGGAGCAATGTTGTTGTTAAAGGGACCATTCGCTCTCAAGATCCTGGTTTGTTCTGTTGCAATGGGACAGGGTTTTTTGGAATAGGCAAGCAATGCTGGCTCAGATCTTCGTTCTCTCTCCAGCACGCTTGCACCACTCTGGCTGCACTGGTGTCAGTGTATCCCTGGATGGCACGGCTGCCACCTCTTCTCTTACCACAATATTCAGGCTTGCTGGATGCATTGCCACAGCAGTGCTATGGTTTAGTGACCCCTGATTGCCCCAGCAGCTGCCTTGGCCCTTTCCCCAAGATGTTATGAAATTCAGTTCATTCAGACCTAGTGACTGAGCCCGCGGACTTTTCTATGCCTAGCTGCTTTGTAAAGACAAGGTATTGCCTTCACTGCCAATGGGATAGGAGTAAAACTGGATCTAATTTGAGAAATCTATCTATTTTAGGGTAGTTATACGGCTCTTCATGGCCACAGCAGCCAAGCAGCTCACAATCTTTAAGGCATTTAGTATCTTCCCAGTACCTCTCACCATTAGATGAGGAACTGAGGCAGAGAGACTAAGAACAGATTTTTATTTCACCTAAAGGATGACCAAAGTGCAGCTTGTGACGAATTCTGGCTGATACATAGGAGTGATTCTGTTACCCACTCTGGGGATGTCAGATGGAGATGTGCAGATGTTTCCTTGTTCCTATAAAGGGGGCACTGACATGCCCAGATGGGGGTTGCAGAATCACTTCTACACTTTAATCAGGTACCAGTGGACCAGAGACAGCCACAACCTGCACTTTGGTCCACTAAGTAACTTGTCCAAGGTTGGCAGCAAGTGTACAGGGGAGGGTAAACCAATGTCTGCCAGATGTCAACCTGGTGCCCAAACCACTAGACCAGTCTTCCTGAGTAAATGTGACAATCAGAGGAAAAGCCAAAACAGCAGACACTCCTCCATCTATTTGTCTGCTGCAGCACTTGATTCTGTGTTACAGTTTCCTCCACTGTTGACACTGCATCAGTTTTTGACCCAGGAAACTCACCGGTCTTATAGTCTCTAAAGCTTATTGTATAAATGTTAGATTCTGTGAAATTCTGCAAAGCTAAAATGGGCAGTGTAGTGGGTTGTCAGGTTGCACCAAGCAGCCTTTATTTTCCTGGGCAAATGTGCCTGCAGAACACAATATAAACCATAAAGCTATAAACATCAGGTACAACAGAAAAGGCCCTGTGGTCTTTTCCCAGACCAGCAAGAGTCCCCTGGCTCACACCTATCACCTCTAGTTTCACAGTCCTCCTCTCCTCTCCCTCGGCTCTCTTCCCTGGAAGTTTTAACTTCTTCTGGACCAGCCGATTACCACCATCAGCTGGCCCAGGCCTCCTAGATAGGCCTGCAGTCACTTTTTTTACAGCCTGCAACTGGGCTGGAGCCCTTGAAACATGCAGCCTGCTACGAGCTAATAACAGGTTAAAAGACACATCTTCCTACTCTGGTTCAGGAAATGGGACCTGTGCAGAGATTCATATAGATCACAGATTAATTTGTTAAGAAAAGCTGAGATGGGGTCTCTGAGAAGGTCTGTGTAACAATTTGATCTGAAATGTGTCGACTACATCCTGCAGTGTTATTCCCAGGCTGTGCCATTTCACCCTCATTAATATCAGAAGCGCAGATAACGCTAAAATAAGGTTAGCTTTTAAAACTCTGAAGGATATTGCTGTTTGTTGGATAATCTTGGGTTATCCAACAAAGATGGGTTGAAATCAGAACAGGAAATTTAAAGTGTCTATATGTAATGCAAGGGAATAACAGTTAAATCTCAACTAGAATTGTTGAGCTTTCGAGAGCAATTTCACTGATCAGCGTCTGAATTGTCTGTCTAGACTGCAAACTCATTGGGATAGTGACCTCCCCTGCATACTTGCCTGCAAAGTACCTCGCAGTCTTTTGCCACTATACAAATAACAAGTAATGATTACAATAAGGAGATGCATTTAAGTGGAAAAATACCAAAACTAGAAATAGGTGAAATGCTGATGAATTAATTAATATGGTGGAGGAAAAAGCCCTGAGTGTACTGACTGATCCAACACTTAAATTCTCACTTCAGCATGCAGGAGCAGTGAAGAAGGTTAATAGACTGCTGTCATGTATTAAGGAGGTAAGAGATTGAATAAAATTATTTTCTCACTCTGTAAGGCCCTATGGCATTTAGACCATAGCCTGAGTATAGTGTCCAATGTTGGTCACGATTGCTGGAGACAGATCTAGTTAATTGGAGAAAGCACAGCAGAAGGCAAACAAAATGATTAATGGACTAGAGGGGCCTCACACAGTACTTGAGAAAATGATGAAACGGGGATTATTTGGCCTCCAGGAAAGGTGATTAAGAGATGAACTCACTGAAATATTTAAACTAGCTAAGGGTTATTATCAAATTAAGTTTGAAGATCTATTTGAAGTTGTTTGACAGACCAGAACTAAAGGACACAGGATTAAGTGTGCTATCTTCACAGGTCACCATGGTATACAGGTTGCAGGCATGAAGTGACAGTGGCTATGGGTAGAGGGGTGGATGGCAGAGTAGACTATTTTGAAACAAGCTAGAATACCTCACAAAAAAGTTGTCTCCTCAACCTTACTAATACTTTTTTTTCTGGGGGGATGGACAAATTGGTGAGTATGGGCTGCCTCCATACAGGGTTGACTATTTCTTGCCATGAATAATCTCATATCTATATATTTGGTTCCAATTTAGATTGGCCAACCCCTTTAGCAGGATTTTGTCTTGCTTTTTGTCTCACTTTGGTACCTCTACGGTTCCTATCACTCGAAATTAGCAGGCACATCGCTCTGAGTGCCTCTTAATTTGTAACGTTGTAATAGTGTTTGTAACGTTGTAATAGTGTAATAGTGCCATGATTGTCCAATGAGGTGAGGGAAGCAACATTTATGATAGTGATTCTCAAACTTTTTTGACTCCAGGCACCCTTGATTAGGCTTGAGGCACCCTCCATAGCTTTTGTGAACTGAAAATTGAGAATGATTGATTTTATAAGTTAATGGTGCTATCTTTTATTAGATCAGCATAGTTCAGGGAGATGGGAGACAGACTTACAGGCTTCAAGAACCCTTTAAGAGCTCTTGGAAATCAAAGAATCGGAGAAAGGTTGGGCTTAGAGGGACCTTAGGAGGCCATCTAGTCCAACCCTTGCCCCAGGCAACATCATCCCTATCAAACCATAGCAGACAAGTGCTTAGCTAATCTGTTCCTGAAATGATACAGTCTAGTCTGCCACAAACACCAAGAGCAGTCTAACCTGCCATAGTTGAAGCAGGAGGGTAAGGGCTACCTCACCATGGAAAGGGTTGTTAAAATACACTCAAGCAACCCGAGGAAGAGCACCATGCCCCCTACTACAGAGGAAAGCAGAATCTGTTCCAACAGTGGTGATGCATAGGGGGTGTACGGGGCTGCACGTGCACCCCCTGAGAGTGCTGGTGCACTCCCTGACCAGCTGTGCTCCCTGGTTAGGCGATGGGCAAGGGGGAGGTAGGCAGGAGCGCCAGCGTGTCCCTTGAGAGCGCTGGCGGGGGTGTAGGAGTGCCAGATGTAGTGCCGCGGCTGCTTCCCAGTTGGTGAGTTTTGCTGCAGGCGGACTCCCCCCCCCCCGCCTGCCCACCCCAGTCAGAGAGATTGGCTGTGGTCAAGACTGGTCCCGTGCCCCCCGACTAAGGTGGCACCAGTCGACCACGTGATCCAACCTCACTGTGGGGTAAAATTCCTTCCTCATCCCAAATGTGGCCATCGAGCTGACTCTGAGCAGAAGGGTAAGGCCCTCTAACCGTGCACATCTGGGTTTTAATCCCAGCAGGCACATTGGCACACCCCAGTCAAATGCCCTGCCCTTGCTGGAGCCAGCACCCAGCGCTTCTGAGAAAGGCAAAAGAAAAACACCTAAGACCTGCAGCAAAATGCAGAGAAAAAATTTCTTCCTGACCCTGTGTGGCAATTAGCAAAGCCCAGAAGCATGGGAAAACACAAACATCCTCCACTCTGCTCAGACCTGGACACAGGCGAACTAAGCGGCTGCCCAGGGCCCGGACAGAAAGGGGGCCCAAAAATGAAAAAAAAAAATTACAATTGCAAAAAAAAGAAGTTTTAATATTTTGCATATACAGGACTGGCGAGGTTATCAATTGAGAATGAACTATTTTCAGACATCGATACTACAGATGTGATAAAAATCTTTTGCAACAAAAAAATCACTATCTTTGGCAAAGGGGGTCCATTACTAAGAGTTCACCTGGGGCCACCAGGAGCCTAGGTATGGCACTGACTCCGCTCAAAACCTGGGGACAGCACGCATAAATCCACAGATCGCACCCTCTAACTCAGGGGCGGGCAATTATTTTGGGCAGAGGGCCACTTACTGAGTTTTGGCAAGCCATTGAGGGCCGCATGATAAGCAGCCAGGGGCAAATAAATATTAATTTTAAAAATTTTTAGGGGTCCTGTGAGCCAGATAGAATGGCCTGGCAGGTCGCATCTGGCCCCCGGGTCACATTTTGCTCACCCCTGCTCTAACTGGATAGCTTGAACTCCCCTTTCTGCATCCCCTCCATAAGCTAAGCTGGTGTTGGAGCTCGCCAGTCTCCTCCTGCTGAGCCTGGTTCTCCAATATCCTCCTGTCCTGGGCTTCAGAGCTCTGCTCACGCTCCCCCAGCGCTCTGCGTGTGGAGGGACTCCTGGTGGTCCCAGCTGCTCTGTACAGTGTGCTCCAGGCACAGCTACTCCTGACTCACCCCTAACCAATGTTTAGTCGAGCTCTTCTTGAAAACCTCCAACAAAGGAGATTCCCCAACGTCGGCAGACGGTCTGTTCCACTGTCTCGTTGTTCGGACAGCAAAGTAGATTCTCCTGATGTCCAAACTAAACCTACTTTGCTGCAACATCAGGCTGTGGGTTGGTGTCCTGCTCTCTGCAGCAACAGAGAAAACGTGTCCTTCCTCTTCTTTATGGCAGCCTTTCAAATCACTTCAGAAGACAGCCCAAGCCAAGAACTCATTGGTTAATCAATTATGTGAATTAATCTGACCACTAATGAATTTAGTTGAGGTTAAACTAAAGCATCTCTTCCAACTTATACTTAGCTTGGACTGTGATGGCTTCTGCCCCAGACCTGTTGAAGGCTTGAAGACTGAAAGCCAGTCCCCTGTCTTTCACAATTATACAAGTTAGTCCACCAGAAGATATTACTTTGCCTCACAGCTTATCCTTCTCTCGCAGTCTTTAATGCATTTATTGAGGTGGGGTGGCGAATGTAGGAAGCTAACACCAAACACAGCAAAGAGGACCAGGTTAAATTATTCATGTGGGTGGTGCAAAATACTTAAAAGAAACTTGGAGGTTTTGAAGCAAAGATTCGGACACTCTAGGTAAAATGAGAGATGGTGGTGAAAAGTAATGAATTTCAAATGTATGCCTGGTCATTCATGGGGCTGGGAGCTGTTGAGTAGAATATTTTGATCAATAAAAGGCTCGAGTTTGCCACTGATGGATGGAAGCTGTGGAAGCTGCAAGGAGGCAATCCTGACATGAGACTTAAATAAATAGTTCTGGATAGGGAAAATAGGCTGCATCTGAACACAGAAGGGACGAGGACACGGTGGCTATTAATACTGAAATATGATGATGTTTCTTAATTAGTAAATGGTAATTGTAGAAATGGATATATAGTGCAATAGATGAACAAAATCTCAGGTGAAAGAAAGTGATCGCAAAATGCTATTAAGCTGAAAAGGTATAATGAGGAAAACACAAAATGTGCTAAAATGGAAAGCATGATTGTTCCTTCAAGCAAAAAAAATGCTATTACCAAACAAGTAAAATCTGGAACCTATTTTTCTCTTAACTAATGCAAGTTTTATACAACGCAAGGCTGCCTGAATTGTTTTGTTTTTTTTTTGGCAAAAGCAAGTCTAAAAAGGTATATTAATTGGAAAATTCATATTTGGGCAAATCAGGAACTATTTGGAGAGAAATGATTATTTGGGTGGATAGCGAAGTAAACATAAATGCAGATAAAAGAGAAAGACAAAGTATAACGTTCACTGAGATGAACACAGCATTAACTGGGGGGAAAAAACCTGAATACTGGTGCCCTCGTACACAGTCGCTGTGATGGACCCAGCAAGATCACAGCCTAGCCTGCCTTCGACTTTGTTTTCAAAAACACACCAGGTCTGATCAATAAAACACAAGTTGCAGCACAACTAGGATTCAGTGATCGTATGATTGGATTTGAAATATTTGTAAGAAAAAGGTAGTAGCACCAAGTATTGCTTTTTCTACAGCCAGACTTTCAGGGAATGCAGAATGAGTGTGAGGTGCATCCAGAATACTCTGGTTGACAGCCAAGATCCTGTGGAGCAGTTGTAAATATTTAAAAACAGATAAAGATGATATAATCAAAATTAATTCCATCAAAACCCACCGTATTTCTATGGAAGACATCACGGAGTTAAATACGGTTCTGCTAGGTTATAAAACCACTGATACTCTGATAAAACTGGTGCAGTCACAAAACCAATCTATTGCATGGGGAAAAATGCTACTATTGCTCTTTATGCAATACACAGTTTTTTGCACACAATATGCTAATTTTATTAGGCTAGAAATATATATGAAAGGTTATCTGAAGAGCGACTGAAAAGATTGGGACTATTTACCTTAAAAAGGAGATTAATAATATGGGATATGATAAAAGTGTACAAAATAATGAATTCAGCAGAGGAGGTAAACCAGGCATTTCTGTTCACCCTTTTTCCTAGTACCACAATTTGGGGAAGTTGAAAGGGGCAAATTCAAAAGTGATGTAAGAATATATGATTTCACTTCAATAAACACAGGCTATTCTGGATGCCGAGAGCTGGGCAGAATACTAAAAAGCCTTTGTGACAGCTAACAGGAATACCCAGTTACAGTAAGAAATATTAAAAAATAAACTAATATTTTAGACATGCTATCAACTCCCACGCTTCAATCAGCCTCTAATTATTGGGGCTAGGCAGACGCTTTCTTTGGGAGCAGTTATCCCCAAAACGACAAGCATCTGTGTCTGAAGCAGCTGGTTTTGACTGCTATCAGAGACGGGACACTGGACAAGGTGAGCCTCTGCTTTAATCTACCCTGGCAATGCCTATTTTCTTGTTACGTGCGTGACTTTTTGAGGGAGGGAGAGCGTGAGTGAGCGAGCAGAAGACAGCGTAATTCTAAAAGATGGAAGAACAGCATTAGTCACCAATTGATTGCTGCTGAACTCCCCCTGCTTTCGAAGCACTCCAAATACTACGCGTTCAGAATATGTATACCTGCCCACGCACACACACCTACGTACACACACAGGTTTCTCAATAGTAAGCATGCACCTGAGGAATTTGTTCTCTGTGGAAAGGTGATTAGCATGCACGTTCATACTTCCAGACAAAAGTCTCAGACTTATCTCCTTGTCCAACTCTTTCCAGCTTACTGAATTTTCTTGGCCTAAGCAACCTGGCAAGGGTTCAGGCTGCAGTGAGGAACAGCAGTTGGCTTCTCTTACTGAAATCTTTAGCGTCTCAAGCTTTGTCATTTGCCTAGCTAGCATAGTAGTAGGCACTAAATAAATTACTATAATATGAGAACATATCTAGAGTACTCTAGATACTCCAGAAACCACCACCCCCTGCCCATGATCGCTGCTACCGCTGTCACTGTTCCCTGCTGAGCCCACTCCATGCAGCCTGCTTAGGATGGGCAGGAGCAACGTTGAAGCTTCCCCTGCCCCTGGGACAGTGGAAAAAGCAGGAGCAGCAGGCAAGGGATGAAGGGAAGAGGAGGGGAGGGAGAGGACAGGATGTGCCTCTAAGCATGGAGGGGACGTGGGGGGATTCTTACATGCTTTGGAAACCTTTAAAGAAGGTTTCAGAGGCTCCTACGGTGTGGTCTGTCCCCACTGGTGGGTGAAGGGAGGCAGCTAGGAGCAGGTGTACATCCATCCCTGCTTCTGCACCCCTGCTTTGCTTTGGCAAACCCTGGACTGATCCTTGTCTGGAGGTCATCTAGTCCAACACCCTGCCCAAACCTTCCCATGCAAGTCCTTGTCTCACCAACTACCAAAACTACACAGTCAACCCTGTCACATAACCACAAGGTATAGCTCCCTAACCTTCTGCAGGTAAAGCAGGGACACAATTATGGCCAATTTCCTGCTGCTGCAATGGTTGTTAAAATATGCTTGAGAGATCCAAGGAAAAGGACAATGCCCCCCATTGCTGAGGAAGGCAACCCCCACCCCTCCATCTGTCCCAATATGACCATGGGGTAAAACTTTCCTGACCCCAAATGTGGTGATCAGGACCTAGGCAGAAGGACAAGACCCTCTAGCAAAGAACCACAGGGTTTAGTCCCAGCAGAACCACTGATGCACCCCAGCCAAAATCCCCAGCATTGACTGCAGCCAACACCCAGTACCTCTGAGAAAGGTGAAAAAGATAAAGCTTGATACACGCAGCACCAGGAGGGGAACCAAATTCCTTCATCTCTAGGGCCAGTGTTTTATTTAGAGGACATATACAGGCCCCCTTCTAGCATGCCCTTATGTCAGGGGCGGGCAATTATTTTGGGTGGAGGGCCGCTTACTGAGTTTTGGCAAGCCATCAAAGGCTGACAGGCAGCCAAGGGCAGATAGATACTAATTTTCTAAAGTTTTTAGAGGCCCCACAGGCCAGATAGAGGGGCCTGGCAGGCCACATCTGGCCCACGGGCCACATTCTGCCTTATGTTGTATGTTTGGCCCAAGCCACCCGCCTTGTTTCTCATGCCTCTGAAGGTGTTTTTGACTGTTTCAGGATGTGAACCATGTGTAAATGGGTTGTCCTGGATCTCCCATTAGCTGCATAGCGGCAGGCTATATTTTCAGCATGTTTCCATCCTGTGGAGGGGAAAGGGGGTGGCACTCATCACTGGAGCCAAAACAGTGCTTATACATGAGTTTCTCTCAACCAGGGTGCCATGGCACCCTAAGATGCCATGAGATTAATTCAAGGGTGCCCCATGGAGACACAATGTTATCGCTGTTTAGGTGTGCAAACATGCTTTACAAGATTACCATGCTAGCACTATTAGATGTGCTAACGTGATTTGCAAAATAAACCCAGAGGTTTCAAATTGGAGTCCACAGTGCTCAACACATTCTGCCCTGGTGTGGTGTTTGCAACAGAAAACTTGCTCTATTATTTTTCTGTAGTCAAAAATGAATGAACACTGGACACTGGCATTTTCCCAGGCAAGCCTCGAGTTTTACCGAGCCTAAGGAGTGGAGAACCACTGTTGCAGATCCTCAGATGAAGAACCCCTCAAAGTGCAAAGGATAATATTGTCGTTATCATGTTTCAGGGCAGGGACAATCTTTGGTTTTTGCAACAACGGTTATTCCAGTATATATATTTCCTGTTGCCCCACAAAACTTCCCAAACAAATTCCAGGGGCCTGGGGCCAAGGGAGGCTTCATGCATGCTGTAGTGTGGCTTTTATAACTGCTCCTCTAACAGGAATGGCTCCAGTCTGTAAATTTAACCCCTGAGAACTGCAGTTATTTTATCCACCCATTTCAGGATTGCAGACATCTTCCAAGGGAAAAAGACTTGTCTTCAATTAGCCAATGCAGCTATGCTCCCATCCTCCTTGGAGAGAGATGATGATTTAGCTGTCTTGTCCTTGGGAAATCTATATAATCCAAAGATTAAACTGGAAGATCCTGATCTCTTCATAGCAAAAGGCCACTCCTAGCAAAGTGCTTTCTCTCTGGCAGCACTCAGCCTTCACTTTCTCTTTCACCTTGAGCAAAAGGAGTTGTAATTGTCCTAATAAACTTGTGTTAGCATCAAAAAACAGCAACTGTCACAATATAGTGTTTTGTCTGGATAAAATTTACCCAGGGACAGAGATGGTTTCTAGACTCCTAATTCTGAGATGGGAGTTAATAATTAGCTAAATGAAAACACCGAGGAGACCTGGAGAACAGCTTTCTCTTCGATTTTCCACAAATTTGTCTTAGTCTTCAAAATAGTTGGTGCCGTATGTGGCTTGGTTTTAAAATCATTGTGGGACTTGAAGGAACTCAAGTAGCGGCACCTGAGCTGCTTCATTAGCCTGATTTACCTCCCACGTCCCCGGTTCCAGCAGTCTGCTAGCCCTGCGATCGGAGGAACAGCTACAGCTCCCTGCTGCGTTAGCCGAGTCTTTTGTCCTCCCGATCAAAGTGGAAGGCATACTTTTTGCCTGTAAAGTCTAGAAGCCCACACACCGTACCAAACACGTCAATAAATAAAGCCTACCATAGAAGTAGTTTGTTAAAGAAAACTAGCATGCCGAACAGAGCTCTTCAAATGCTCGCTCTGTGTGCTTTAGAGAAGGCAAAAGAAATCCCTGGGAACACAAGCCAGCCCCTGACTTATTCATCACCCTGTAACAAAAAATGAGATCCATCTGCCTGTCTGTCCGCCTGGTTTTATCTATCTGTCTGTCTTTGCTTTTAAAGATTGCACTGGGCATGGAAACTGAAGTCCAGGGAGTCCTGACTGTGGGAAGGCTCCACTGCAATTTAAAGGGAAAGGTCAAAGCTGGCACCGTCACTGCTTGGAGATTATAGGAAGAGTAGAGACTGACATGTGGAAACTTTATGTCGGTGTCTCAGGAGTCCACTGTGAATGAAGTCATCCGAGCTCTCACCCACTCTTCCCGGTGATTGTAGAAAATTTCAGGCTGCGACCTTTTGAAAAATGTGCATAAAATATTGTAGCTTGCCTCTTCTCCAAAGGGCATCTGTACTGCGAGACGGATAAAGCGGGCCTTGCACTTGGTAGGAAACATGTGGAGCTTTGTGTTTACATTTATTTGTATACAGTCATTGGGTTCCCCCCCCTCCCCCCCCAAATTACTGCCCTCTGAATTCTCTCGGTTGTATGTGCACCGCAGTTAAACTACTTTTCCTGATAAATATGGAAACTTGATGACTTGAAAAAATCCTTCCATGTCAATTCTGCAGTTCATATTCATGCTGAGATTGTATCTAATTTTGAAAATCTTCACACTTGTGCCCTGCCATCATGTGTAATCTTTTATGCATGGCTACCTCCACTGCTGCTGAAGCAGTTGCTATGCGACAGATGAACCTGCTCCGTGGGGCCCTGACATTAGTAAAAGCAAATTGACCACAGGAGCACTAATCTAGCATGAAAAGCAGTTGGTGCCGTGCATTTCCTCGAGAAGGATTACCTAATCAACAAGCAAAACCTCCTTTGAAACGTGAGCTGAATTACCTGGGCCTGGATTTCCCTGTTTCACACCTTTTCGCCGCATCAGATCGTCCAACAGGGTGAAGTGCAGGAGGCACGTCGCTCATCCGCGCCCCCGATCGGATCCCGTCCTGCTCCAGCGTGTCGACAGATTCATCATCTGGGCCAATACTCAGTAGGACTCCTTTTTTTATTTCACTTGATTTTTTTCCAAGGTGTCTAATGCTGGTTATCGTGACACATAGAGACGTACTGTGGCCAAATAACACCGGAGCATCACCGCTCACGTTGCCGATGGCCTTTCAGTGTTAATAAAGGGTTAGTTACAAAAGCGCAGCGCGCCGCGAGTGGAAACCAAGATATGGCACCTTCTTCCTGGAAAGCGCCGCTGTCATCCCATAGGAGCTACATGTACATTACCAGAAGGACAGGTACCCATATCGTAATTAGTGATTTAACCCTTCAAGAGCCAGGTCATTTTCTTTGCATGAGTCACTCAAAGTGAGATTACAGGCACTAGAGAAAAGGTGGCATAAAATCTCGACTGACTTGTAGGTTGGAGGCTCTGAGGAGAATCTACTCTATTTCCCTGGAGATAGAAAGGTTATTTAATCCTTATCTTTTGTTGCAGATGGGCAGACAAGCTAGAGGCAGACAGAGTCAGCGTTTCAAAAGGATGGCAAGAAGGAGAGGCCTGGGCGTTATGCACCGAAGCTAATGGACGTATGCAGTTTGCGTGTTATTTTACAGGTGCAGCAGTGGGCCCAAGTTTACTCAACCAGGAGTCACAGAATGTCCTGAGGTGTCTGTGCAGTGAGGCTAATTTGAATAAAATGTGCAGGTTTTTGCCTGCCTCCTTCTTTCTGTGGGGGTGCAGCACCCGCAGTCCCAGCCAGCACTGCCATTCAGTTCAAGACGCAGCACTGCAAGCTAGGACCTTCAGTCTCCATTAAGGGCATCTCATGCCACCGTTAGCTGTCTTCCAGAACTCAGCACACCGCACATGCTTAAAGCCACTTTTGGACCATCCCGTTACTAAGGCTCTGCTCCCCAGCAAAACTCATTTTCACTGATAGTTGAGGGGCTTAGTGTCTTTCAAGCACACTCAGGATGAGACCCCTGGTGCCGTCATTAGGAGACTCAACACCGATGCTCTGAATGGTCTACGAAGGGTCTCCGCAAGGTAAAGGTATACCTTTTCCCTTCCTGTGAAACCCTAATCTCTCTTCCTTGACTCTCAATATAGCTGAGCTTCCCAACATACCGACGTTACAATGGGACTCGCTGTCTTCTAAAATAATCATTTCACTTAACTCGTCAAATGTCTTATCTCCAGTGCAGCTCCTGGTTTCTGCCAAGCTCTTGTCGAGGCATACGGTGCAAGGGTGACTGACTGTTCACTGTGTGACACATAGGGACTTAGCAGTGCGACTCCCATTAACCTTAATGGGATTCATGCAGCTAGATCCCCACCCTGAATATTTAACCTCCTCTGTCTCTGTCTCTCCCAGTCAGGATAAATTGCCTTGATGAGTGAAATAAATAAAAACAAACACACTCTGACTTTAATGTACTGTTTATACATATGCAGGTTCAATAGTCTCTCAAACTGGCCTCAGACAAATCCTGTGTTATTCCACCTTGACCGACTGCTTTACAATGTACCTTGCCACAATAGTCATTCATTCTGCAAGCATCTCCCTGCCTATATGGAGGTCTTGGTACCAGTCAAGCTTTTAAATGTTGCATTAATAGCTTTTTGTGCACTGCCAAATGCAAGGTCACAGAATTTATTATTTATTCTCTAGTCTGTATGTCTTAAGTGGCCTTCACTCAGACCATCTTGCCTGCGTGTGTTATCAGTTCTCACAACCTAATTGGGTTGTGTCAGTACATGAATGGGAGAGCAGTCAGTATTTGGCTGGGAGAGCAAGTGCTGAATCAATGCTCTAACATGTCATTAAGAGGGTGGCTTTGGTGGTGATGCCATTTTTCATGACAAGTTAAACCAAGTTGAACTTGTGGTTGCTAAAGTTCCCGCAGCACGTTTTGAAAAATTAAGGGTGTTAACAATGATGCCTTGGCTGAATTGTGATTAAGTTAATGATCTGTCTTCTACAGTTTCAAATGCATGGGATGCTCTTCAGATCCTGTTCTGTCTGAGTTTGCTTTGCTCTGAAGCATGTCCTGCATATGCAGCACATATTTGTTGAAAGCGTTACATTCCTTTGAGGTGAAATATAATTTGTAAATGTGCAATAGTACCATTTGACTTGAATATGTAAAAAATGTTCAGTGATCCATCAGCCTAAAGATACTGTTACAGTAATATATTCATACGGTATTAAACAGAATTCAAAGACAGTTTTGCCACTGGCTGCTTTGGGGCTGCATGGTACTTGTATTGTATTACATTCACTCTAATATAACAAATTGTTTATAAAAAGTATTAGCAAAATACCCGTCATGAATAACAGGGGGGATGGGGACAGAAAACTGCATCTGGCCCTGCACCCTCCCCCACTGCTCCGGGTCCAGCCCCGCCCCACCCCCTCCCCCACCTGCCACTCCGGGTACTGCCCCTCTTCCCCTGCCCCCGCAGCTGCTCCAGGTTCTCCCCTGCTCCCCACCCCCTGCCACCACCACTCTAGGTTGTGGCTCACTCCCCCTGCCACTCTGGATCCAGCCCCACTCTGCCCCCCACCCCTGCCACTCCACGCAAAGGGGGCATAGCTGCACGGGGTGGGGTGGGGTGGCGTGCGGCCACGGGGCATGGTGTGGTGAGCAGTCACAGTGCAGGGAGTGCTCTCTGGCTGCGTGGTGTGGGGAGTGGCCCGGGGGGTGGCACACGGTGCACAGGGAGCATGGTGCACAGCTGTGCATGGAGGGGCATTGGGGCATGGTGCGGGGAGTAACCAGGGCAGGGGGAGTGCTCACGGGCTGTAGCCATGTGGAGTAGGGAGTGGCCCTGAGCCGTGGCACAGGGCTCATGGGGGGGCATGCAACCATGGGGCACGGTGTGGGGAGTGGCCACGGCACAGGAGCATGGGGAAAGCCCACCGGGTGCGGCCATGTGGCGTAAGCAGCAGCCCCAGGCCATGGTGCACGTCTGCAGGGTGTGGTGCAGGAAGTCGCTATGGCACGGGCAGCGCCCATTGGCTGCACCTGTGTGGCATGAGCAGCGGCCTCAGGGTGTGATGCGGCGCATGCAGGGGGGTGTGGCACATGGGCATGCAGGGTGGTGGTGCATGGCTGCAGGGCATGGCTTGGGGAGTGGCCATGGTGCAGAGAATACCCACTGACCATTGCCGCGTGGCACAGGGAGTGGCCTCAGGGTGCGGCACAGGGCCACAGCTGGCGGGTGCTCCACACATGGGGGGAGCATGCTGAACGGCTGTGTGGGGGACATGGCTTCCGGCTGTGTTGGGAGTCATGGCGCGCGGTCACAGAGTGCAACAGGAAGTGGGCATGAGAATCGTGCCCCGCCCCTTGGATGCATGCTGCAACCAGTGGGCACTGCCCCATACCCGCTCCCTGTGGAGCCCTGCTACTCTGCGCCACACCCCTCCCCACATGTCCCTTGCCACACACCCCCGTGCACCTTGTGACTGCAGCAAGCAGGAGCTTCCTGTGTGTGGGGGGCATGGCGCACAGCCACAGGGTACCACGTGGGGAGAGGGTATGGGGGGTATGCCCTGCCCTGCAGCCATGTGCTGCAGCCAGTGGGCTCTGCCCGTGCCCCCCTGCCTGCTCCCTGCGTGGCGCCCTGCAGCCATACACCACGCCTCCCCTCATGCACGCCACTTTCCCCAACCCCCCACACAGCCGCATGCCCCATGCCACAGTCCGGGCTGCTCCCCGTGCTGTGCTCCGCAATGGGGAGCACAGCCTGGCCCCGACCACCTCCACCCCCGCCTCCGCCTGTATGTGCCTCTGTCTGTTAAGACTCCAGGCAGCACATGCACAATTGGCCCAGAGCATTAACGACAGACAGACACACTGCTGAAAGTACAGCTTCTTTTTTATTAGGATTGTTCCACACCACCTTTATATTTCCTAGTATATATGGCATGAGATGATGATGTTGATAATTATTACACCTGGGAGACCTACTTAATGTGCTAATGTACTAGGCACGGTACAGTCACAGGACACAAACATGTCCCCTATTCCAAAGGAGCTTCCAGTCTGAGCATAAGACAGGAGAATATGAGAACACACTGTCAACATGATAGGCACCAGTCTCAGCCAGTCGGCAGCCTTATTGTTAGTAGTTATGAGTACTAATAGCAACGACTAGTACTTACCGTTTCCTAAAGTACATATTTGCTTCCCCCATTTTAAATATTAATGCATAGCTGCAAACCTATTACAGACACATAGAGCATTTATACACATGCTCCAGGAGGCTGGAGGAAGAGCACTTTAATTAGAGTGGCTCTGAAAGCCTTAGTTTTGCCATGTTAAGCAAGTGTAGACACCCCACGGGTGTTGCTTCAGGGAGCTTCCCAGCGCCCATACCCGCTGTCCTCTCCTCCCTTTCCATGTTCTTGCCTGCCATATCTTGCTGTAAACTCAGTAGGGGAAGCTGCCTGGAGGGTCTTCTTTGTCATGTCTCCAGGCCACCTTTTCTACATGATCTGCTCCCAGTATTCTGCACAGGCCACTGCTTTTGGTGTTGGGGTTGCCAAATCCTGTGGGATGTATTGTGGTGCTACAGGGCATCTCAGGAGATGATCCACAATTTGCTTCTTCTGACAACACATGGGTCAGCTGCGTACAGGCCCCATGATTTCATAAGAAAGTTGCATCTGCTGAGACCCATTCTTAATCTGTTCAGGCTCTACCACATGTGCCATTTGTAACTGGAGCCAGATGCCAACTCCTCACTGGGCGTAATTCTTGGCCAGCTCCATTCAACAGCTTTGTTGCCTAGTTTCTCCCATTCTTTCTGCCAGAAGGTAGTCCTGGCTGATTCCAATGATGTGGGCAATCGTATGGTAGAGGACAAAAAGCTGTTTCTCGATGAGAGATGACGGTGCACTGGTTGATGTTCATGTAGCGGGTGGGGACCCGCCTGCTACTTTCCTCCCGATGTAAGAGGGTGCTACGCCAGATACTGCATATAGTCAGGGAACAGGAGTGGGTTTTGGGGAGCCTGTTATAATTCTGCATGTATCAAACACCAACCAGCCTGGTGGTCAAGCATGCTTAAAGGAATGGACCCTTGTCTACACCACAGCTGCCTGGCCCCATCCCACTTCCAGGTCAGCTGGGCCTTCTAGCTTGGGGCCCACTATTCAGGGCCCCTGCCTCCTGGCTTCAGCTTGGCCAAGCTCCATGATTCCTGAGTTCCAAAATGTGTGATATTCACCACATTGCCTGTTCGTAGCCCCAAATCATGTCCCCCCGCCAGTCTTTATGCTCTGCCTGCCTGACTAAGCTTTGATTTTGGAGTGCCCCCAGTCACCTCCTTTCTGTGGCCTCCACATTTCTTTCAACCACAACCCAATCCTCTGGGGAACAGCAAATGAAAATCACCCAAAATGCCAACGCCCATCCCTGGGCACAGCAATGTCCCACCACGGTTCACCTCACCCTTGTATGGCATGCTCTGCGCAGCAAGAAAGCAAAACAGAAGAGTGCACAGAGTACTTAGCTCACTTCCTGTGCCAGTCTGCAGCTTTTCTTCACTTGGGCGTCCTTCTGCCGCCCTCTGTGCTTCTGTCCTTGTGCCTCCCTAGTCGGATTTTGTCCTCGGCAGCTCCCCCAGGCAGACTGCCTCTCTCTGGGCCAAGGCTTGAGCTTATGCAGCATCACCTGACCCTTCACTTCCACCTCCTGGGTCATCAGGCTGTGTCTGCACCTGGACTCGGTTTCACATCCCCAGCCTGGGCGCAGACTGTGGCAGCACCCTGAGACCCACCAACTCAGACCACGTGGTCAGGTAACATGAAGGACTATGCACATGTACAGGGAGAGAGATGGAGGTGAAGGTGAGGAAAAAGTGAGGAAGGGGGAAGGTCGCAATGAGAGCAAACCCCAAACCACCCAGTTTTTCTAGTAATGGGGTCAGGCCCCTGTTATAGCAAGTAAGTTTATTTTAGTCTCCTTTCCTAAAATGAGTCTCCCATTCCTGTAGCCAGGCTAGACGCCTTTCTCTACACCTGTTCCAGATTGAACTGATCTTTCTTGAAAACTGGAGAGCAGAACTGTTCAGAGTATTTCAGATGAGGTCTCAGCAATGCCTTGTACAATTGCATTGATATGTCCCAACATCAACTGGAAATTAGGGCATTTACAGACCCAGTTTTTGGTCCCGCAATATACCGGAGATCTGCTGCTTCAAAGCAGACTCAATTAACCGAATCTGCTGATTGCGAGTTAAGGCGCACTATGCTGCCCCGCATGCAGTTGTATGAGCGGCAAAATGCCCATCAGCGCACGGAAAATGAGGGTGGTGCACTTTTGAACTAAAGCACCTCCAATGTGTTTTAATTCAAAAGCGCACCGCTGCCATTTTCTCAGCGCCGTTGCGCATTTCGGCTCTTACACAACTGTAACATTGCGGCGCTGGGCACTTGTCAAAGTGCTCGGTGTTGTGGCACTTGCATGTGTAAAAATGCCCACTCTGCCTGATGCATCCTAGGATGGCATATGGGGCCCTCCTTCCATCTTTTTGTTAATTTAATATCTCCTATTGTTCATCTGCGGCTGTTTTCTATCCTAACAACCGCTTACAATTTGGAGCTGTGATAAAGATGATCATTAAGCAGGGCAATGTTCCAATCCTCATGGGCTACAATTAGATTTTGGGTGCCATGTGGGTGGATTGTATCAGACAAATATTGTAATCCTTGATTTATTTCTTAACTATCACTACATCCTATATCTATAAATAAAATTCGTCTCAAAACCTGACAGATTTGCAAGACAAAGTTGTTAAAAACCAAACTTAAATTAAGAGGCTCATGCTGGATTGTCATAATAACAGGGGCCCAAATTTAGCTTTCAACACAGCTCCCAGGCTTGATTCTGTGCCCGGTGAAGGGAATGGTAAAGATCCCACTGACTTTAACGGGGCAGGAGCAGACGCATCACGAAGTCAATGGGAGTTGCATGTTTATAGATGAGGGCAGAACTCTCCCCAGGGCACTCGGTCTGAAAATAGCAACTCTCCTCAAGTCTAAAGATTAGCATCATTTGTAAATTCCTTTACCAACACTCCTAATGGTTGCTTAAGTTAAATAGTTTCTGCTCTGATCCCACTGTGAAAAATAAATCGAAAGCTTCAGAATGCAGCTAAAGCTGATGCAATTTCAGGGTTTTTTGTTTTTTTTTTTTACACCAAGAGAAGAATGACTAGAAATGCCATGTTTATTTTGACAATAAAATATTTGCCTTTTCAGCATTTGTGACCTTCTCTCTCACATTTCATTGAATCTGAAAGATAAGTCACTCTCTCTTAGCGTACAGCACATCAGGAACCAAAGAGGAGGGGGAGAGTGGAAAGGCAAAACACTCGGAAATGGGAATCGGCAGGGAGAAGGGGGGGGGATGAAATATTGAAACCCCAAACTTGTACGTTTCATGTGAAGAAAACTAATTATAAAATCAGAATGCATTACCATAATTGTTTATATCTGTGTTTTAAGGAATTTGCTGTCTTCTGAATCTAATAAACGAAGCAACTGAAGCTTGACTGCTACAACAGTTTTTAATCTGTTTGGAAATTAGTCCAAACAATGAAGAAATGCTTTCCAGTACTACATGAAAATGATACAGTAAGGAAAGAAAATGGAAGGGAAGGGGAAACCTTTTTAAAAACCCTTAATTATCATAGTGAATAATTAATGGTCAGATTGCTTCTGGGTGGTTTGAGGTGCTTGGTGGGATGCAAGGCCATGAGAAGCCCTCCCCGTACTTGTGTGATCTACGTAAGCGCCAGGAAGAAGGCTAGATGCTGCTTCACCAGAGACCCATGTCACTTGTGTACATGAGCTAGGAGCGTCATTCGGCCACACAACCAGCAGTAGCTGCAACCCATGAAGGGATCTGTCCTCTCTGCGCTTGAGAGCTCCCTGTTTGGCCTCACAGAGGTGGAGTGGCTCTACCCCACCCTTTGCATGCCCTGTACCTAAGGGATGCCGTCTTAACTCCCAGAATGTGAGATGAACTTTGAATATCTTCATCTCTTTCTGTTGATATCACACTCAACCCTGCAGTGTCTGAGCATCTGACTGTCCCTCTCTGTAGGGAGCAAATATTTGTATAGCCATGCCCTCACTGAGCGATAACTGTCTTAGGTGCTCTCACACAGGAATCTCCAGCTGTGGATGATCAGGCCTTTTTCCTCAAAGCCAACAGGTTTTCTGCAGGATGCCATAGTATTTGTTGCCTGGGAGATAAATTTAGCAGCCAACTCTAGTTAGACTAATAAGGGCAACTGGATGGTTCGGAAGAATGGCAAAGCATTATGAAGCTTTCATATCCAGTTCAGGACAATCATAGGTGTGTACAGAAGTGATTTTCTTTTGCGCGACGAGGCCCCCAAAAATGCTCTGTAGCTGTAACACAAGCGTTCACTGCTGCAGAGCACTTTTAAAATGGCCGATCATGAGAAAATTTAACCCACATCTGATGTAGTATCAGACAGGGAGCTCTAAGACAGAGCGCCTTAAGGAACCTGTGTACAGGTTCCCTTTAAGGGTTAATTTTGGGTGATTCTGCCCACGTCCCATGCAGCTTTGCAGAGCTATCACAGACAGAAAACCTCTGTCTCCTCCTTGCACAGCTGGCAAGAGAGCCCCCCCCTCCCAGCTCCTGGATCCGGCCCAGCTAGCCCTGCTGAGGTCTTGGGGGAAGCCAAGCCAGGCCTATGGGATAGGGCTCCCTTCCCCCCACCCCTCATGTGAGCATCTTGACAGCAGAAGAGGCTGCTGTGCCTGAACCTGGGGCAGGGGGAAGGCAGCTCCCTCCCCCACCGCACTGTGCAGGCCCAGTTCAGCTTTCCCCAATATCCCAGCAAGGGTAGTGGAGTGGGGTGCATAGCAGGGGGGCTCCATCCTTCCCGCCCCTTTAGTCATTGCTAAGAGTTGCCAGCTGGTGAAGGGGGCAGGGCTGGGTCAGTGCAGGCGGCACACCCACCCAACAGGCGAACACCCATTGGGTTCAATGATGCTCTAACTCATGGCGCTTTGTGTAAAGTGCCATAGTTCGGGCACTTCCCTGACAGCCTGCCTGCACTTCTGTAGATACCCATCATTTAAAGATCACAGTGGAGAATTTCAAAGGCACAAAGGCTCATTATGCCCAGGACTCACCTACCATTAATGCCTTTGAAAATCACCCCCCATTATCTTGGCTGGCTCTTTGACCCGATCAGGGGTCTCAGTTTGCTGCCTGGTGACTAGGAATCCACATTACCTGATCTTGTGCTCGAGCCCAGCAGAGGCCATGGCTCAGATGGGAAGGAAAAGCGAGCTGTGCTTTCCCTATACAGGTGCGCTGTTTGGATCAGGCTGAGATATGTCGATGTGGGCATGATCCTGGTAATACTGCCTTCATTACCACTGTTCTGTGAATTAAAACGAGGCCTTGGCCCCAGTACAGCACAGCACTTACTCAAATCCTGAGCTGGTGAGCAGTCCCATTGACTCAGTGGCGTATCTTGTGTGCTATAAACTTACGTGGTGACTCAGCTGAGGCCCTAGGGTCCCGTGGCTCCAGTCCAGCACCTTTCACCAGCACTTAGTAACCACTACTTTTTTCATGAAATGAAGCAGCCAATAGCACTGAGTGTGAACACTGTAAAGCTTTCAAAGTGTTTCAAGGAAGCGAATGAACAGAAGCTGCATCTTGGACTCAAGCAGAAACAAAATCATCTCACATTTGTTCAGTGGAAGCCAGTGAAATTATTTCTTTTTAATCACGACTTGGCCATTATAGACATTCTGCAAGGAAGAAATACCGTGCGCCCAAGCCTCCATGCAGAATGAGCATGAGAAACAGTGCGGTCAGTTTAAAGTGCCAAGGAAGCAGAGAGTACTGAAAGGAAAGGTCAGCTGCCTATCCGCCAGGCATCGCAGAGCATGGTGAGTCTCTCTCACACCTCAGCCAATGCAAAACCCTCTCTCTCTCTCTCTGAGGATGAAGGAAATGTCTGCAGCTTGCTATAAGAAATGACGTTTGCTAGAGGACATTGTGCTTCTGATCTAGTTTGTCGCTCCCTCACACCTCGGAAATTTTCTGCTCTGGGAGATGGGTGTTATATGGCTCTGGGAAATCTGTGGTGGTTTATAACCAAGTCTTCTTGGTGGCCTTCTTAGTCTTGCAAGTAAAGTTGTTGAAGGGTTTCAAAATTTGAAAACAAAGCTCAGTAGAGGATACTTTCTTCCATTTAAAAAAAGAAAACACTCCAAAATCATACAGCACCATGCACCTCTCGGGAAGAGATCACATTGGAGCAGTGTGCTCAGCTGAGATGCTTTCCTGGGGAGACTTTCAGAGCTGCGATGCCACAAGCTTCTGGACTCTGATTTCCCTTCTGAAAGCGCGAAGGCATGAACCCTGTAAGGCAGGAATCACATCTTACTATCCAAACGTTGTGCAGTGCCAAGCACATTGCAAACACTCAGTAATAAACCTTGAAAGGATTTCATAAATGTCTGTGTGAGTTGGAGAAGGGAAAAGTTTAAAGACCAGGGCTAATTATATTCTCAGTTATAATGATATTATTCCAGTAAGTTACTCTAAGCAGTATACATGGGAGAAAAGTTTGTCCCCATCTACTGATATTCCAGCTGCTCCCGCTGCCATTGTGTACTTTATTTTCTTTCCATGTGTGTGAAGAAGCATTTCCAGTGCAAGCCTGTTTACCTGGGGATCGCCACAGCCCTGGACGTCACATCTGGAAATATACAAATTAATTGCTCAATGTAGGACATGGAAAGAAATGGGAATGCCTACTGGTGGCTTATTTTATTTTGTTTAACACTTGCAATGATTTTGCAGACACTGCTGTTCCTTAAAGACATTTGCAAGACATTCGGATTACAAGGCATTCTTACTGAGCATGCTCGGTGCAGGACAAGTGCTGTACACCGCAGTGTATAACATGTAGGCATAACGAGGCAAGCTTAGACATGCTCTCAGCCCACAGTCCTTGGAGAGGTATTGGCTCCAGCTTGGTGAGTTCATGATACGGTGAACATCCAAAGTGTGATGGGAAAGATTTCACTCCTAAATCTTCCACATCTCCTAGGCTTCGCTCAGACCCTTCCTCTAGCTGGAGCACGGTTTGCTTGCTGGTATTGCATCTTGTGCATGGCTAGTGCAAACACACGGGTCCATACATATACACATATATCAGGTGAAGAAGGGGACTCTTTTGTCTCGTCCTCTGATCATTTGGATTATGTTCATGCACGCTGCTGGTTATCAAAGGGTTCGGAGTGCTAAAGATTTTTTTACATTTCAATCATGTTTATACTTCAGCTTTCTTCCCCCTGTTTTCTTTTATACGTCTTCCTATGCCTGCAAATGCCCAGCAAAAGCTGTGGAGTATATCCTTCTGGGTCCCAATTAAGATTCTGAACTGCTGTTCTCTGTATGATAACAACCTGAAGTGCTGACAACACGCTACCTGTCAACAGGCAAATGAAGGCCAACCATCTGTTCTACTATAAATTGTCTCCATTACTCTCAACTTGAAAATCCGCTTTAAAGACTCTCTAATTATCTAGTAACCTGAGCCAAATGATGCAATGTTATTTTAACTAGAATCGTCATTGTGTACAAGAAAAATAAACATAAAAAGCTCTGAACAAAGAAAGGGTTTTGAAAAGCTGTTTTATATCTGATTTTTATGTATACAGCTCTGATGTGCATGCTGAAGCAGCTCAGAATCGCAGGAGCAAAGTATCAGCTTGCTGCTGGTTGAAATCCTGAATTTCAATTGATAAAGAGCTGGCTAAACATTTCTGCTCAGGAGCCTTTTGTCTAGAAACACTGTAATTACAAACTTCCTGGAAATAACTAGCGCTGCAGAAAAACAGATACCCAGCGTGCCCAAGCACAATACCCAGTTTGCGCACCCAGACCCAGAGGAGGGGTCGTTCTCTACGAAATAGCCGTGGCTGCTATTCTGGAGCGTGAGTCGTTTGGCCCATCAGCGCTGCTGCAAGAAGTTCTCAGGAAAAGGAAAAGGGCCTGGACTGCTCTTTGGAAGGAGGTGTGGGTTTGCTTGCATTTCACTCTAGGACTGGTAGGCTCCGGGGTTAAAGTAAGTCAAAGCAGTCGAAACATAGAAGACAAGACTCCATCCTGTCTTTGCCTCCTTAAAATCCTTTGTTTCCCAGTCTCTATTTGAGCTGTTCTCATTCACTCCTTTCTTGCTATAGGCTCACAGCTGCCTGCTACCTAGTATACATGGATCCCTCCCCTTTCCTCCAAAACACTTATGAGAGCCTATCGTTTCATCAGGTATTCCAGGTGCACAGATCACCTGCTGCTTTGTACTATATTTCCCCTCTGCCATATTATCTGCACTGAGCAGGGACCTGTTACCTCTTGGGACCTGCTCGCTCTCTTTGCATTGCCACCTATGTTTTGACACTGTAGGCGCGGACAGAAGTGCAGCTCCCCACCGTAACTCAAAGCGCTTTGCATAGCTGTCATCCCAGCCCCACTCCTAGCATGCGCAGACAGACGTTAATCAAGGCACTCCGTGTTGGAGCGTCTTCATCTGAACCCTCATTCAGATTGTCACAGGATCAGGCCCTTTGAAAGCGCTCTGCAGCCATGCACTTGTGTTTGGTCACAGCTGTAAAGAGTTTTCAGGGCCAGTTTAGGCGAAGATTGTCACTTCCATCTGTGCCTTACATGAACAATAACAACAAAACGAAAAGCTTAATGCCACTAACACTACTAATCTATGACCTGAATCCACAACAGCAAGGAAATTGTGACTTTGGGGCAGATTCTCCATGGGCCAATGCCTTGTTTAATCATTTGCCCTCGTGCAAAGAGTATTAAAAATGCTAACGAATCAGGATTTGCACAGGATGGAAGCCAGTGCTAAATATCCTGCTTTACTGCTGCCAGTAGAAAATCTTTCCCCTAGCAAACAGGCCAAGCTGGGGGAGTATACACAGGAGGGCTCCTCCACTGAACAGTGGGTCACTGGTCTCTGAACAGAAGAAATTCATCCCACAAATCTAAGGCTCACAGTCATTTGAATGCCAGATGAGTTCACACGTATGTGACAGCCCTCAGCAGGGACTCAAGTGGGGAACTCCAGACCTGAAAGTAACAGTCCTTGTAGCTTGAGCTGAAGAGGCAGCCTCTCCAGCTGAGAGCTGTAATAGGTCTGTATCCTCTGTGGATTGAACTTGGAGGGGCTGGATAACACAATGGGTCACACGTGCACACACGCAGTGGAAGAAACAGTCTCAGGCTGAAGAACAGGTGGTGTGTAAATCGCATCCTCAGTATTGTGAGATCCAGGTGCCTCAGCCCAGGGAAGGCATACAATTTGAATAGGTCTTAGTGCCCATAATCTTTTTATACAGACGCTTTGCACTTCTCAAGGATCCTCCATCTAGGATCTCAAACAGTACCTGGGATATTAACTCAGCATCGTTCCTGCACCGTTGGGGAGGGCAGTATTATAACAATTTCCATTTTATACCTGGGAAGCTGAGGCACAGAGAAACTGAGTAACAATCCCAGTTTCTCCCAGTACACTTGTGGCAGAATTAGAAGCAGAACCCAGACTCCTGGCTTGGTACCTTAAAACATAAAACCTCCTTCCCATTAGTTTTATCTGTAACTATACAAGTTTAGCTAAATTGATGTGTTTGAGCTCAGAGGTCAGGTACAAACATTATACATTTACCAGTATAAGTGACTGAAAACTGGTCTATACCTGTAACAAAACAGAAGTTTGACATACATCAGCTGGTCTAAACATGGCAGAACCTGGTCTAAGATTTGCCCCCACCCCCTGATGTGCATGCTACCAATCTAAATTACACCACTTACAGAAAATTGCATAATTTAGATCATTTCCACCTCAGGCTTTTTGAATGAAACCTTGTCTTCACTGAAGTTCCTAGTAAAATTCCACTGATTTCAGCAGAACCAGGATTCAACCCAAAGATTTTCAATGAGGGACTCATCAGACTGCTGCTTTACTCCTGCCATTAGATCATCAGCTCATATTAGTAGATCAAGGACAGTCTGCCCATTAAAGTAAACAGAGTTTCCACCAACTGAAGATCTACATACGCTTTCAGACCCAGCATTAGAAGCAAGTGGTAAATCATGACTACAAAAAAGGCAAAGCGCAAAAGCAAAACATGATAAAATGCAAGAGCACTATGCAAACGTCTTAATTATGACATAACTAGTCATGTGCATGATGCTTTACAGGTAGAGCACAGGTGGAGCTTTCAAAAGCACCTGAATGATTAGGAGCACAAAATTGCATCTAATCCATTTAACATTTAGGGCTCAATGCTTACTCCCAAGTTCAACATGCATTGAAATCAATCTGATAACTCACTGTACCCAGCACTGCATTCAACAGCAAGTGTTCGTGGGTCTGGGCCACCAACTGGAATCTGACATGGGAAATTAAACATTAGGTTGTTACTGAGCAGCTCAAGGTACTAGATCATACAGTTAGTTTCCCAGCTGAAGCTCACTCACTGAGAATGATGTTCATATTTTCTTGGTTTGAAAGAGGAAGATAAGGATTTGAAGCTCTGAGGAATGTTTGTAAGTCACTTGAAGAACAAGGTGGGGCCTTTATATGATCAGTCAGGGGTGTCTGAGTAGCATGTGCAATATTGGTACTTGTGGCAGAGTGTGCTGCCCCTTTGCGAAACACTGCGGTTTTGCCAGCCATAGCAAGCCTGGGTTCAGTCAGGGAGCCTTGCCCTTTGCCTGGGCCGCACGAACAGCGAAAGCAAAATGAAGGTGAGCTGGGCTCGGCTTTTTAGCTGTACGTTTGGTTGCTGTGCTTCCCAGCTTGGAGGTAAGCGCTTCACAAGTTTCTCTTCCCCAGCTTGCTGCTTAAGGGAAACATTTTCTTCCTAGACCAGTGGTTTTCAACCTGTGGTCCATGAACCCCTGGGAGGGGGGTCTGCAGACTATGTCTAAAGGGTTCAGAAAAGATGACTATTCATAGGTGCTAGGGTCGGAAGGGACCTCAGTAGTTCATCGAGTGCAACCCCTTGCCCTAGGCAGGAAAGCGCGCTGGGGCCAGGTGTCTGTCCAGCCTTCTCTTAAAGACCCCCAGGGTAGGGGAGAGCACCAGCCCCCTTGGACGCCCCTTCCAGATTCTGGCCACCCTCACCGTGAAGTTCTGCAAGATGTCTAACTTGAATCAGCTCTCCATCGACTTGTGGCCATTGTTCCTAGTTACTCCAAGGGGTCCCCTGGTAAACAGAGCACACAAGAAACTTGTCACTTGTAAGTCAGTGACTATGGTCAATCAAAAGTATGTGAATACCCACACTTACAATTCCAAGATGTTTGCAACTCCATTTGAAATTTCCAAAGGGGTCCGCACATCCAATCAAAAATTGTTAGGGGTCTGCAAATGAAAAAAGATTGAAAACCACTGTCCTAGACCATTAAATGAATTATGAGCTCTGCTGCCTGGATTGGCTGAGAAGCTTTCTGAAAGGTCCCTGTGTATTTTTATTGAGTTTGGCTTCTCACTGGCATTCCCTGGAGTCCTGCAGCCTAGACTGTGATCGGTCCCATTCATGCTGTGGTTTTTTCCTATTTTACAATAGCAACTTTGTCTTAACTGCTTCTAACCATTGTGGGTGCTATTTGCACCCACAATGGTCCTCTCCTAGTCTTTCCAAGCAACCAGTGAGGTGGATGTTCCCTGGGAGGTTGTTTTTCAAATGAAGAGTGGTGTCATCTACACTTGTGCGATCTAGGGTGAGAAGAAGTTGTGCAAGCTAATAGGCTTTCTTTTTAACCTGAAACAGAAGTTGGACTCACTGAATTTTCTTAATGACCTTGCCTCAAATTTTGACTGAATTGGGGCCAAGTCTGGAGGGAACTTGGGCCTTGCTCTGAGTGATCCTTGCCTGGGTTTTCACCAAAGGTCATTTTTGGTAGCTAGTGGTAAACAGATAATAATCTATTTCTCATGGCCTAGGCCCAAACCCAGGCAAATCGAGTGGGGTAGTGGAGTCTACACTAAAATTTGCAGCCAGACACTTCACCATTTTGGTTTAATTCAAGTCTATATTCAGTCCTTTCTGTCTTTGGCCATTGGTCATTTAGATCTATAGGTTTCTGTCACCTAGAAGCTCCAGGGTAATGAATCTAAATGCATCAAGAAAGAAAAAAAGGTTTGAAAGATCTGCCCACAGTCTCATGAGCTGTGATAATATCTCGTTGGGACACATTCTTTAAGGACTTCCTGAAACATTCCTGTTATTACCTTCAAAATAAACATGTCACAGGTGCATCCCATCAAGTTCTCAGATGCCGTTTGTATAAATACCTGTTACTAGATCTAATGTACAATATGGAGAAAAATGTAGATTCGGCTACATGACAGGTATTTCAGCGTATCACATAATTAGCTTTGTTTGGTTATTTTAATTTTGTTTCTATTGGCAAGATGCAGTATGAAATATCTGCTAATTAGATAGGAAGTTCCCCTGAAGACATCTATCAACTGTTTCTATTAATACAGGCAACTGAGAGTAGGTAGGAAGAGAAAACATTCAGAAACAACTTTTAGTTAATTAAATTGAGGTATAGATGTAAAAAAAAAAACCCCTATTTTTCCCCATCAACAAATGCTCTATCATATCTCCTAGACAACCATTTAAATGTTTTTTTTTCAGACTTCCCAAGTGAGTGAAGGATAAACTGAGAGCCTGGCATGGTACAATCATTTGAATCCCCATCTACTTTATTGGACAGGTGTATCAAGCATAAAAATACAATATGCTGCCAAGAGGCCTAGTCTCAGCATAAAAAGTCCGATCAATTGAAGATACGGCTAACAGGAGGGGGAATAGAAAGGAACCAGCCCCACAGTTATAGGGGTTCAAGTAGCACATGATGTGCATCTAGGAGATGCACATCCTAGGAGAGAACAACATGCTCCCAGACCTTGTTTGACTGTGATAATAGAGTACGATCATCCTCCATTGAGTTTTAGTACTCCTCGAATAGGAACAACTCAGAGCAACTGGGATTTTTCTTCCTCCTTAACTCACTAATTTTTAACATGCCCCAATCTGATACTCTAGCTGACCGGCTGCAAAGTCTGTATGTCAGCATCTAAGTCCATTACACTGCAGGGCAACATATCCATCTGTTGAGGTCAGATGGTTTAGGAATACATTAACGATTCCAGAGGAATTGTATTTAGGCTTGCCAGGTTTCAATAAGGTGCAGCCATAACTGGCTGGAGACAGTGGTCTCTTGTTCTAGCGTCCCCTTTGGGGAGGGGGGAAAAGGATAGAGCATGACCATGTGACTTACTGATGGCATTGGACTTACAATCTAGACAAGAGTCCCTGCCGTGCTCCACGTAAGTAGCACAAAAGGCACAGATGCTGGTCACTAAGGAGTCTTTTGAAGGGGTAGTCATCCTCAGCGAACTTGGAGATTACTAACCATACTGTACCACTTCTAAAACACAGTGCATTTCAACTCCTCCAACAGGAAGAGATGGATCTTGTACAGGCTGGGAGGCAGCACATGTTTCTGGCTGCTGCTGCTCCTGCTGCTGCTGCTGCTGCTGGGGAATGACATAATGGGTTCAAATTAAACCTCTCTTAACTGCAGGGGTCCTGCCTTACAGATCTTGGGAAAGCTTAAACCACTTGCTTCAAAAGGTGCCAGCTCCCTGCACAGGAAGTCCTGCCCTGAAATGGAGCAAAGCTGCTTCCCATGTTTTTTAGGAGCCAGATGATGATAGAATATTCCTATCCTGGCTTGAGGTTGGCCATCACATCCATGGATTTAGAGAGGGTAAAACACATTAGTCTCAAGTCAGGCAGAAGGTAGGGCAGGGTGACACCTTAGGTCACGTCCAGACAAGTGCAGGCCCCAGGGGCAAGTAGCATTGGTTTGGTTCCCCCTGTCACTGACATCACTGGAGGAGACCTCTAGGACTGTAGGGGAAGGACTGCCAGAGGCACCACTAGAGAAGGAAGAAGACATGGACTCCTAGGAAGATGGAAGCTGGAAGCTTGTGACTTCCCCTGGAGAACAGATATGGAGTCCTAACAGCACAGGAGGTGGAATATATTGCATTAGTGAAGGAGGTCAGGCCAGGCATCCCCAAGGTTGGGAGGACTGAGACCACTACCATCAAGAGGAAGCAATGGGTAGTGGTGGTTGGAGACTCCCTTCTATAGGGGATGGAGTTGTCCATCTGCTGGCCTGACCTCTTGTATTGAGATGTCCACTGCTTGCCTGTAGCCCAGATCCAAGACATTATGGAAGGATTACTCATATCCTGGTCCTCTGACTACTACCCCATTCTGCTCATCCATGTGGGCACCAATGATACTTCCAGGGGTGACCCTGAGTGGATTAAAAGTGATTACAGGGCTCTGGGTGCAAGACTGAAGGGGACAGGGGCTCAGGTGGTGTTCATCTCAATCCTTCTGGTCAAGGGGAAGGGCCTGGGCAAGAGCAGAAGCATCCTGCAGATCAGTGCATGAACAGATGGTGTCACCAGCATGGCTTTGGCTTCTTTGACCATGGGATGTTCTTCCAAGAAGAAGGATTGCTAGGAAGAGACGGGACCCACCTGATGAAGAGAGGGGAAAGCATCTTCACAGATAGGCTTGCTAACCTAGTGAGGAGGGCTTTAAATTAGGTTTTCCAGGGGATGGAGACCAAAGCCCTGTGGTAAGTGGAGAAGCAGGTGCCCTGGAGGAAGCACAAGCAGGAGGAGGCAGCAGGGGAGGCCTTCTCATTCTTCCTGAGAAAGCAGGGCAATCAGCTAGTTATCTCAGGTGTCTGTACACAAATTCACAGAGCCTGGGAAATAAGCAGGAAGAACTGGAAGTCTTCATACAGTCACCAAGCTATGACATGGTTGGAATAACAGAGAGATGATGGGATAGCTCGCATAACAGGAGCACTGTCATGGGTGGGTACAAACTGTTCAGGAAGGACAGGCAGGGCAGGAGAGGAGGGGGACTTGCGCTTTATGTAAAACAGCTGTATGGTTGCTCAGAGCTCCAGTATGAAACTGGACATAGGCCTATTGAAAGTCTCTGGATTAGGATCAGAGGGGAGAGAAGCAAGGGCGATGTCATGGTGGGTGCTATAGACCAGCAAACCAGGAGGACGAGGTGGAAGAAGCTTTTTCCAAGCAGCTAACAGAAGTTTTCCAATCACAGGCCCTGGTTCTCATGGGGGACTTCAATCACCCTGACATCTGCTGGGAGGGCAATACAGCAGTGGGCAGGAAATCAAGAAGTTTTTGGAGAGTGCTGGGGACAATTTTCTGGATTGCAAGTGTTAAAGAGGCCAACTAGGGGCCATACTTTTCTTGACCTGCTGCTCACAACCAGGGAGGAACTGGTGGGGAACATAGAAGTGGATGGGAGCTTGGGCAGCAGAGACCATGAGGTGACTGAGTTCAGGATCCTGAGGACAGGAAGGAAGGCGGGAAGGAGAGCAGCAGAGTAAGGACCCTGGACTTCAGAAAAGGAGACTTTGACTTGCTCAGGGAACTGATGGGCAGGCTCCCCCAGTTCGAGAGGGAAAGGAGTCCAGGAGAGCTGGCTGTATTTTAAAGAAACCTTACTGAGCACACAGGATGAACCATCCTGATGCACAGGAAGACTTGCAAGTATGGCAGAAGACCAAGCTGGCTTAGTAGGGAACCCCTTAGTGATCTGAAACACAAAGAAAGCTTACAAGAAATGGAAACTTGGACAAACCACTAGGGAGGCATATAAGAGTATTGCTTTGGCATGCAGTGATGAAATCAGGAAGGCCAAAGTGTAACTGGAGTTAGAGCTAACAAGGAACACGAAGAGTAGCAGGAAGGGTTTCTATAAGCATGTCAGCAGCAAGAGGAAGACCGGGGAAAGTGTGGGTATCTTACTGAATGGGGGAGGCAACCTAGTGACAGATGATGAAGAAAAGGCTGAAGCACTAAATGCCTTTCTCACCTCTGCCTTCCCAGGCAAGGTCAGCTCCCAGACCACTGCACTGGGCAGCACAGTTTGGGGAGGAGGTGAGCAGCCAACAGGGGTGAAAGACCAGGTTAGGGACTAGTGAGAAAAGTTGGATGTGTACAAATCCATGGGGCCGGACACTATGAAAACTTGTGGCAATTAGGAGAGGTCCTGGCTGACTGGAAAAGGGCAAATATAGTACTCATCTTTAAGAAAGGGGAGAAGGAGGATCCAGGGAACTCCAAACCAATCTGCCTCACCTCAGTCCCTGGAAAAATCATGAAGTAGGTCCTCAAAGTATCCATTTCTAAGCACTTGGAGGAGCAGACGGTGATTAGGAACAGTCAGAAAGGCTTCACCAAGGGCAAGTCATGCCTGATCAACTTGACCACTTTCACATACAAGTTGGTTTCTAAAGTTTTTGGGTTTTGGGTTTTTTTGGTTGAGGTTAGTGAAGGAATGTCACGGGAGGTTAAGAGTCTCCACGTTGTAGAGCTGATAAGGCTGTGTGTAGATGGAACAAGGGGCGTGTGTGCACAACACTTTACAGCGGGCCACAGAGGGAAGAACCAGCCCCCCTTCAGCCCAGGGACCGCTCCGCCCACTGGCAGCTTGCCCTCCCCTCCCCGCCAGAGAGACAGGTAAGTCAGCAGAGCGTATGCACGACATGGGGGTTTAATCAGCCATAAACTAAAGTGGTGTCGTTTAAAACCCACCGCTTCAATTTAGGGCCCTCATTTCATCTACACATACCCTGTTTTTATTAGACCAACAAGATTTTGCAAAAAATAAATAAATAAATCTTTAACTGCAAGCTTTCGGGCACAAACACCCTTCATCAGGCATTGGAGAAAAGATTGTAAATGTTCTGCTGGGTAGAAATGAAAGTTCATATTTTATAGGATTTCATGGAGGAGTCCATAGATGGAAAACTCCTCTGGGCAGGCAGTTCTTAGCTGGTAACGAGTCTCTCACCTCTTGTGAGGTTCTGTGATGATGCAAATTAGCTTGAACAAAGGACAGGAGCAGTATCCCAGGTTTCAGGTGGTCAACGTTGCTTCCTCTTTGGGAAAATATGAGGATTTCATTTAAAAAATCAGCTAAAATGTGTTATCTTCCATGTGTCAGGTATCCAGCTTGTAGCCATATTGGTCAAGAGGAAAAAGCAATCAGGGCTCATGGTAGAGGTGACATCTTTTATTAAACCAGCAGGGAAGTTGAAGTATTCTGCCACAGGTTTTTGTGTGTTTCTGGAACTGATGTTGAATCATTGTCCGTTCGCTCTTTTGCATGGGGTTTGTCCTGTCTGGGCAATGTAGATAGCAGAAGGACACTGTAAGCAAGTTATGGCACGTATGACACTGGTGCAGGAAGTTATAATTCATGTTCCCCAGTTCAGTGATGACATGATTTGTGTTGATGAGGGCACACAACTGGCATCTGGGTCTATAGCAAGGCCTGATGGTTTTGTGAGAATTGGAGTTTTGTAGTCTGTTGCTGGAGGGATGTCATTTGTGGTTGGGGGTCTGCCGATAAGCCAAGACAATCTTGTCTCCCTAGACCAGTGTTTTTCAAACTTTTTGAGCTGAGCACCCCTTTGAGTTACAGTTTTGTTCTTGCCTCCCACCCCTCCAGTCTCCCTCACCCCAGAGGAGCAGCTCAGCCAGGCACAGGGCTCCCCTCATCCTAGCAGCTCCCACAGCTCAGCTCAGCTCGACTTGGCTGCCACGTCTTCAGTACCTCCTGCTTTGGCCCCACTGTAGCTCTAGGCTGTGTGCCTGCTATGACAGGGTCCTGGAGGTGCAGCAGCTTGCTGATGGAGCCAACCCGGGGCTCCCCGCCCCTGCATCCCCTCACAAGGCTGCAGTGGCACCAACTCCTTGCAAACTTCTTGCCCACGCTCCTTTGTGATGTGCACCCCTGCAAACGTTCCTTCACAACCTCCCCCACCCCCCACTCCAAGGGGCTCTAGGCTAGTTTGAAATAGTTATTACTTTCCAGGAGCGGTTGGAAGTCATTAATGATGCACTTAAGGTGTTCAAGCTCAGCTGTATGAGACTACCAGAAGGATTGTACTATTCTTGCCACAGGGTTGATAGCTGAGCAAGTCAGACCAGTTTGGGGATTGTATTGTAAGTATAGGAAATGTTGTTGTAAATACCCTGGTGATGGGATCAGAGCAGATCTGGTTGTAACGTGGAGCTTGGCTGCAAACAATGGATCTGGTGGCAGACTTAGAGTGAAAGCTGGTAGCATGGTGATAGCTATAAGGACTGGCTGCCTTCCAGGACAAGGTGGTGGTGCCATACTCACTGCAAAGTTCTAATACAAAGTCAGCAGGCTTCGTCTGGGGATGGGTGATCGGCCAAGGCTTTTAATTTAGACTTTGATTTTCGAGTGAGCTCTGCCCACAAAGATTCCCAATCAATGGAGGAATTCTGGAAGGAAGCGGTGTTGCGTTCAAAGGAATAGCCAACCCATCCCGTAAACTTAGGGGACAGCATAACTCTGTGGTCCCCTTGACTTTGGTGCAGAGGAGATTTCTGCCATTCACTCTTCAAGGAGTAAGGCTACAGAGCTAAAGGTGATCTTTCCTGTTGTAGTTTAGGCATGAGGAATCGCCCACTCCTAGAAGAAGAATGACTTCCATCACAGTCCTGTGGCAGCCCCTGGCAGGGGAGGAGGGCAGGTATGCCAATGTCTGGCGGGGCTGAGGTTGTCTGCGGGGTCCGTGGCCAACCATCGAAGGAGCAGCTCGATGTGGAGTCTGAGCCCATCGTGAACATCTGGGAGTGGCATCTTCTCATGTGGTAGCAGGAGGGGAGGCTGGGTGGCAAGGACAGTTCAGTCTCCAGTGTGAAGATTGGACTTCATCTGCAAATCCATTCGAAACAACAGAAAAATCACTGACAATGGGAAGATGAGGCCTATTCATAGGGGACTCAGACAACCTGTGTTCTGTCTAAGGCCCTGACCTTTACAGGGAATATCCATGTTAGAAAAATCATGTAGCTTTATTTCATGATGTATATATGTCTAAGAATAAGAGGAGCAGAAGAGCCAGAGAATTTGCTAACAGCGTATGTGCTATACAGCAATACAGGTACTAATTCCATCCAGGGCTACGCAATAACTAGAGTCTGATACTAGCTTATTGTGCTTTTTTCCTCTCTGTATATCTAAATTCACAGTCTGTACCACCTGCGTGTGAAGAATGGAATAAATAATGGTTTACCACTGTGATGGAGAACTTCTGCTAAAATCCCAGTAAGTCATCAAATGGCTGTTACGTACAAAGATAATGCAGTCAATAGTGGGGCTTTTTCAGCAGGGTTAGGCAGCAACACTATATGTGCATGTTTTATTAGGTACAGAAATGGATATTTCAGTCTAAGCACCACATGTAGATCAAACTGACAGACTCCGGTGGGATTAAGCCCCATCACCTTCTGAATGCAAGACAAGCATAAAACCACTGCAGCAATGGAAAAAAAATATCAGCTTGAAAATAATTAAACAGCAAGGCAGCCACCCATAATGATATTCAGCAGTGCACATTAGGGACAGTTTGCTGGAAAGGCACAAGAGCACTCCAGTTGTTTAATTAACATTGAAACGGCGGTTCCACAAGAACTAAAAATCCTGTTAATTTATGTGTCTCTTAATGATGCTCATTTAAATACTGTCAACTTTTCTCCAGTTTAATATTCATGATTTCTAGTCATTAAAACACCATGCTCAGCTCACGGATTCACTGAGAAACACAAATTGTTTGATGATGATGTCAGTTCTTAAAAAGTTCTCTTTCCCCATAAAGTGTAAATCTCTCCGTGCTCACACTAGGGTCGCGGTAATCTGGTCTATAAATATCATTTTTATCATTCCCATAATACAATAAACTACAGTGTTCTCTCTCACCTTCAAACGTGAGCCCTGCTCTCATTGTCAGGAGTTATTTATGTGAGGGTAGTTATCTTTTTATGACTGAGCACCTCAGCTGGTTAATGTAATATCTTTATATATTGGGAGACTGGGCTAAAATCCCATTTTAGATTATGAAAACTATTTTCAGCCAGGGCAGGAAACATTACATTAACAATAATTTTAGTGCAGAAAAGACACTTGCAGTTGGATATTGGAGAGAAATTGTTGATCCAGATAGGGCTAAAATGTGACCTCTTGGTATATATGCATGTGGTCTGAATTCATGCTTGCATGTGTGGCCTTTTGCTGCCCCTCTGCTCTCGAGGCTGCTACTGTGGGAATCCTAGAAAACCGGTTAAAAAATAACTGTTGGGAGCTGTAGTGTAGACTCCAGCAGTTTCAAGACTATATATAGATATATAACTTCTCCATTAAAAACCATATATCTAAATATAAATATATATATGTAAGTGTGTGTATGTGTGTGTGTATGTATATATGTGTGTGTGTATATATATGTATATATATGTGCGTGTGTATATATGGTTTTTAACGGAGAAGATTTTTATCTTTTGATATCACAGCATTTACAACAAAACATTGCAATTACAGTGCCGTGAGCCATATACATACTTTTGCTCCAAAATGAACAATGCTTGGCAGCATATTGACTCTGCATTGTTATATCATGACTCTCTTTTGTATCTAAGTGCAACCATCATTTGTTATATGTATATTTAACTTTATCCAAAATTGCATTAACTTGGAAGCTGAATATTTTCTTAGGAAGCAGAAGGTAAAAATTCAGGAGAATGGAAGTATTTGGAATCAGAGAGGTGTGGATGTCATGCAGTTATTGTCTTCTATAGATTCCTTTCTTGACTAGCTGTTTAGGAACAACAAAGTCTACATCTGTGCAGGAGGTTGGACTAAATGACCCTTAAGGTCCTTTGCAACTGTGTGATTCTATTTTTCTTATTAATATATGGTTATGCCCACATCAAAACATCTCAGTGCTTTCAGTATTCATATTATGTTGCTTTCCTGCGTGGGATGCAATATTACTTTTTACCTATTTTTTGTGAGTTTATCTGGCATTGCTTTCACAAAGGACGCTAAATCTTCGATCAAATATTCTATTAATAGGCTTTCCACTCCCCCCTCCTATAGATTTTTATAAAAGAAGTTGTTGCCTGAATCTACATTTTATTATTGCTTTCTTTGCTAATAAAAAGCAAGAATAAAAGTAGCTTCTCTATTCCCAACTTAAATCTTTATAACAGACCAACCCCTAATACACATTATTAACTCCAGTTAGCGTTCTACCTCTAGTACTTTTTTATTATATTCTTTTCAGGATGGATTTTCAAAATCTTTTCACCATGCAGCTTTCCCCTATCATGTGTCTGAAAAAGGGACTGACTGCTTTGCATTTTGTACAGACTTCTGGGAAGATATCATGTATTTTATTATATAGCGATATAGAGAAATACATACCATGAAGCAGATAGTGCAAAGTTCATTACTGTCTGGTTAGCGTTGAAGCCAATATTTATCAGCTCCATTGTCTCATTCCATTTTGTATTTTATTTTTTTGCTCTTGTTTCACATTTACATTCTGCACTCTGTAATCTAGCTGTATGCAGTTTGCTGTTTAAAACCACGGCCATGGACTATTTGGTCTGGACATCACCTTGAATACTGAAACTTCAAGACCCAGTAGAAAGTTTCTAAAGTGGTTAGTGCCACAGGGCACTAAAGTATGCCATTGCCTGCTCCCTTAGGGGCAGAAGCTCTTTAGAAATATGGGGCATGGTAAAGGGGAGGTGTTGGAGCCATGCATCTAGCCCATAAGGTACCATAAGGCACCTCCTGAGGGCAGGACTCAGTAAGGGGTCCAAGAACCCACAGGGTTTCATAGTTTCATAGTTTCATAGTTTGTAGGGTCGGAAGGGACCTGAGCAGATCATCTAGTCCGACCCCCTGCCATGGCAGGAAAGAGTACTGGGGTCAAATGACCCCAGCTAGATGTTCATCTAACCTCCTCTTAAACACCCCCAGGGTAGGAGCCTGCACCACTTCTCTTGGAAGCTGGTTCCAGACCCTAGCCGCCCTGACTGTGAAGTAGTGCCACGTTACCGATGTCATCCTGCAAGGGCCTCACATTACCCGGGACCTTCTTTTTACCCCCTACGTATTTAAAAAAAGACTTCTTATTGTCCCTAATCTGGGAAGCCAGTCCCAGTTCCATCTCTGCCTTGGCCTTCCTAACTGCCCCCCTACATCCCCAAGCAACTACAGAATAGCCCTCCCTGGTGATGACCCCTTCCTTCCACTGGGTGTAAGCCTCCTTTTTAGCAAGGAGACCTTCCCGGATTCTTTTGGTGAGCCACAGAGGCTTGTGTGCTCTCCTGCTCCCTTTGATCCTCGTTGGGATTACCTTCCTTTGGGCTTGGAGGATCATCTCCTTAAGGAGCAACCACTCTCCTTGGACACCTGGCTCCCCTCCCCTCCGGGACCTCAGTGCTTCTCCAACTATCCTCCTTAGTTCGTTGAAGTCTGCCCTCCTAAAATCCAGGGCCGCTGCCTTACTGCAGGCCTTTGCTGCCTTGCGCTGGATGGTGAATTCCAGCGGGCGATGATCGCTGTCGCCCAGGTGGTCGAGCACCCGCAGCCCCCTCACCAGGTCATCACCCGTGGCCAGCACTAGGTCCAACAAGGCGTCCCCCCTGGTGGGGCTGTGCACCTCCTGGGTTAGATGGAGGTCCTGCACTCTGGCCAAGAACCTCCGTGAGCGGTCAGACCTGGCTGACTGCTCTTCCCAGCAGATGTCCAGGAAGTTCAGGTCCCCCGTGACTACTACATCCCTAGCCTTCACTACCTCTGTGAGCTGACCCAAGAATTCCTGGTCAAGCTCTTCCCCCTGGTTGGGAGGTCTGTAGTTTAGAGGGGTCTGTCAGGACTGTGACCGAGCAGCGACTCGAGGGCAGCCTCCCAATTCATCACTTATACCAGCAAGATGTGGCGGGTGAGATTAGTAGGCATCCATAGGGCAGAGCCAGCACAGTCACGGCACCCTAGGAACATCATGGCCATCCCTAGGGAGGCTTTATCAGGACAGTTAGCTTTGCTGGCTCTTTCTGGAAGCTCTTTTGATACAATGAGTGATCTGTATAAATTCACATGAATCATATAGCCCATTGCTTTTCCTTTTTTTTTTTACTATGTTACTCCTTGTTTTATGGATTGTCCATCCCAGAAGAAATCTCCTCATTTATCATAGTGAAATTTTGCTAAATCTAAACATCCTTTTTCAGCACAGGTGTGAAAGCACTTTTTTTTTCTTTCTCTCTCTCTCTTTTTTTTTTTTTGCCACTAAGATATGTTCTTTTTGTTCACTCAGGTTCCTCATATATGCCTAATTAATAAATGTGTTCATGTGTCAGGTATTCAGGTTGTAACCATATTGGTCTAGAGGCAAAAGGAACCTGGACTCTTGGTAGAGGTGATATCTTTCATTAGACAAACTAGATTTTTGCAAAATCTAAAGAATTTTTTTTGCAAAGATCTAGTTTGTCTAATAAAAGATATCACCTCTACCAATAGTCCAGATTCCTAATTAATAAATAAATATTTATTAAATTAAATGCTGCACATTTAAGTAACAGGGCAGGTTTTGTGGGTGCTAAGATTTTGGAATCTAAGTCTAATACACAACTATACAATGACCTAGAGTTTGCCAATTTTGTTCTGTCTTTATCCAGAATGGATTCTCTCCGCCGGAGAGCCATTCCAGTACTAGATTGAGTTGTACCATCCGTTTACTCTTTTAAAATCTCATAGCACTGCTCCACCCTAGTCAATCAGACATGATAGCTGTTGCACCTTAATTCTTAGCCATCTCTTGGGGAGGACAACAAGGTGTGAAAATGATGCAGGACATCCTTTTTATGTACTACCAGTTGGTGTCAATGCTAATAGCGTCCGCCTGTCTAGGTCATTGACAATAATTTTCATGAATGGCTCAATAGCTAATTAAACAGCTCTAGGTGGTACATTTATGACTAAATTTCTAATTTTATTGCTCATTACTTCCAATGGGCATCGATCATGGTTTAGAACTAACACATACTATCACAGACTGTGAGTAATTTAGTCTGTACCCCAATTCCTGAATTAAATCTTCAAGTGTTACTAAAATGTGTTTTGACAGTAGAAAGGGAGGAAGTAGAAGGCAGCTAGCATGGAAACTTCATTTTCTCCTCCCTGTATGAACATTCATTGCCCGAATCTCTTGTGCTAATGGTTCAATAACAGAATCAAGCATGAGGAACAGCTTTATCCTGTCCCTGTGTAGAAGGATTTCAGCTCCGTTTCTACAGTTTTTCCCCCAAGTAAACACCGAAATGTCTTAATAGATTGTTTTGATCCTACTCTGAATGTATCCCCCAAAACTATATTTTGCCAACATCTTGAACAGCATTATACCAAAACAAGAGCTTTTCTCTACTCATGGCTTCTTTATTAATGCTGGAGTGCTGAAGCACATGTAGAAATTTTCTTCCACATGTAGAAATTGTCTTCTTCAAGGGCTTCCTCCCTTTAGGAGGCCAGTTCGGTTTTAATGAACCAAGTTTGTCATTATTCTCTGTAATCCAGGTGCCAGTTTTTTAGTCCTAATCAAAGACGGCCATCAGATCATCTGATCTAACTAATCCATATTTGATTTATGTATCAAAATTGCACCTGCTTGATAGGTGCCCAGTAAGCACTCTGCTGTTTCAGAAAACTGGAGTCGCCGATAAAGATTAAGTGTTTAAAACATGGGTAACTTCTCTGGAAGTCAGAGGTGTTTCCTACCTGATTAGGGCTGCCCTGGTTTTCATCACCATTACCAAGTTTCATAGTTCATGGTTGGTAAGGTAAGAAGGGACCTAAGCAGATCATCAAGTCCGACACCCTGCCATGGGCAGGAAAGGATGTGGGGTCAAATGACCCCAGCAAGGTGGCTGTCTAGCCTCCTTTTGAAGACCCCCAGGGTAGCAGCGAGCACCACTTCCCTTGGAAGTTGGTTCCAGATCCTAGCCGCCATGACCATGAAGTAGCGCCTCCTGATGTCTAGTCTGAATCTACCCTCAGTCAGCTTGTGGCTGTTGTCCCTTGTTACCCCCGGTAGTGCTCAGGGGAACAGGGACTCTCCCATTGCCTATGGGTGCCCCTTGGCAAGTTTATAGGTGGCCACCAGATCCCCTCTCAGCCTTCTCTTGTGGAGGCTGAACAGGTTCAGGTCCCGTCGCCTCTCCTCGTAGGGCCTGCCCTGCTGCCCCCTGATCATGCGAGTGGCCTCCTCTGGACCCTCTCCATGTTGTCCACATTCCTCCTGAAGTGCGGCGCCCAGAACTGGACGCAATACTCCAGCTGCGGCCTGACCAGTGCTGCATAGAGAGGGAGGATCATCTCCCTGGACCTGCTCGAGATGCATCTGTGGGTGCACGACAAGGTGCGGTTGACCTTCCTGACTGCATCCCCACACTGCCGGCCCGTGTTCATCTTGCCATCAGTGATGACTCCAAGATCATTTTCTGCCTCTGCCCTGACGAGAGGGGAGTTCCCCAGCCTGTAGGTATGGTGCTGGCTCTTCCTCCCCAGGTGCAGCACCTTGCACTTGTCTGTATTAAAACCCATCCTATTCTCATCTGCCCACCTCTGTAACCTGTACAGATCGAGTTGTAGCCTGTTCCCCTCTTCAAGCGTGCCCATTTCTCCCCACATCTTAGTGTCATCCACAAATCTGACCAAGGTGTTTTTCACCCCCTCGTGCAATTTGCTGATGAAGATGTTAAACAGTGCGGGCCCGAGGACCGAGCCCTGGGGGACCCCACGGCCCACATCCCTCCACGTCGAAAATGACCCGTCCACCACCGCTCTCTGGGTGCGGCCCTCCAGCCAGTTGGCGACACATCTGACTGTGTAGGCATTTACACCACAGTCGCCTAATTTTTAATGAGGATGGGGTGAGAGACAGTGTTGAAGGCCTTCCTAAAGTCCAAAAAGACTACATTCACCACAACACCCATGTCCAAGGCTTTTGTGACCTGGTCACAGAAGGCCACCAGGTTGGTCTGACAGGACCTGCCTCTAATGAACCTGGGTTGGTTGCCCCTAAGCATAATCTCCCCTGCTGGCCCCTTGCAGATATGCTCCTGGATAATTTTCTCAAGTTGTTTCGCTTCTCGGCCTCTTGAAGGCTCAGATCGAAAACATTTTCTCTTTCATTATGTGAAATAAATCCTGCAATCATTGAGATCATTGTATCCAGTAATCTTCCTGGTTTTCCCCACTGGTACACCATTTGTTTGCCAAACAGAAAAGCTGCCTATTTTGTTTGTTTGTTTGGGGCGGGGAGGTCTGTAAATGATGCTTCTAAAGCATTTTTTGCCTCCTTAATCTCTTGGTGCAAGCCTGCCTCAACTAATCACTTTATTGCTTCTACAAGCAGTAAATTTATCCTTCTAAGTCTGCCTGGTCTTCCTTTTATTTTTTTTTCTGTAACTCTCATGAATTAAGGTATCCACCTCCTTCTTGTATAAAGTCCCACCACCTACTGTCTACCTGAAAGGGTCTGTCCTTCATATAATTATCAATATATGAATAACTTTTCTCCATCTTGAATTGGACCTTATTTCCTAAAGCAGATACAGCATCAGAGATGCGTTTGTGCTAAACTTGATATTGTGAGGGTTTTGTGTTTCTTTTTTTATAATTTGTTTTTATTGGGTAGTTTAGTCCTCTACCACTCCAGAGACCCATATTGCTTCTGATCCATTTACGAAATTTCTGAGCATGGACAGTATTATCTTTCCCATGAAATACTTCCTCATCTTCCACCACCCTACCTCCCTGATATCTGTATCGCTACACTGTGTGTTGATTACCTTCCCTGCAATTACATTCACTATATCCCCCTAACTATAATGAAACCTCATAACTGTCACATAAACCATACACTTTATTCATTCTAATCTTCATTTTCTCCCAATTCTTTGTGCTATATTTATTTTCCAATATACTTAATAAAAACGATAAACTTTCCTACCATTTAGCTCTTGGGCCATTACTTGTTTAAAACAACTACTAAAACATATTCCTAATAAACTTAGCATAAAATTCATTACATAAATTTCTGCCACCATGGCAGTATTTTTCTTCCAACACAAGCACTGTATTTTATTACATTCCAAAGGCATCCCAATTCCCTTCCCTTACACCTAATGAGCCCTCAGGTGAGATATACTTAACGTGAGTCTAATCAGTTCCTACTTGTTCTTGCTTCCAGCACTGAGGTCAGGAACTTCTGGGCTTCCCTTGGCATGTAGGAAGTGTAAGTTTGACCTGCCTGATATATATTCAGGGTTGCTAAGAATATCAGAGAGAAAAATCAAAGTTTTTTTTTTTCCTGTGGAGCTGCTTGAATCCTGCCTTCCTCCTGTTTGCCTAGCCAGTAATCTTGACAGAAGGATACCTCCCCACCCCCCCGCCCAAGTTGTTTCTCTCAGGTTGCACAGCTGCAAAGCCATGCCATCACTGGACATGATTTAGCTGACTTTCTGTTGTATACTCTTACCCCAGTCCTCTGGCCCTATCAGTCTTGATGCCATTTGATTTGACCAGAGGGGTCAATGCTTTGGGAAACCATGTTTCAAAATATTGTAGAGGAGAATTGCTTTCAGCCCCTCTAGCCATTCTAGTACTCTTCTACTTTCCAGATCTTCCAGGTTTTCTGTCGGGGTTTTGACTGCAGATTTTAAATTCTCGTCCTGATTCTATAGCTTCTCTTCTGTGGAAGGGGCTCTGGAGTCCAGGACCTCGATCCACAAAGGGATGTAGGCATACAACTATTTCTTTGGATCCCTAACTCCAAAATCTGGTTTGCCAAAATCTAGTTTGATGCTAACCCTGGAAGCACCTAGGGCATCTTTACACACGCTCCAGGGGAGGGGTCCTTTAATTAGAGCAGCTTTCAAGAGCTGTTCTAACTAAAGCGCCTGCAGCATCTCATGTATTCACCGTCCTGCGCTTCAAAATGGTGGCAGGGGGACTTTAACTAAAGCTTGTTCAACAATGCTTTACATTTTAGAGCACAGGGACATTGAATACACAAGACGCAGAGGCTGCTGAAGCACACTAATTGTCACCCTCCAACAGACTTGATTAATTGAGTCTGCTCCAACGCACTGTAATTACAGTACATCAGAGCAGCGTCCCCGCATGTATACAGGCACCTCTAGTTACTTAGAAGTTTTCCAGGAAACTCTCCATGACAGCTAAATGTCTGCCATCAGGCATGCCAAGAACTGCCAGTCTTGACCATGGTGAGCCCTTGACACCACACACTTTTTTTTTTTTTGCTTGTGGTTGGTTGTTTTATAAATCTCAGCCTGGTAATTATAGCTTGTTCTGCTATGTTGAGGATCTTGTGGACAAAAGGAAAAAGAAGTGGTATGCGAGAACACAAATTATTCTTGCAATGTAGTCAAGTTCAAGACAAGATGGCAGAATCGCTGGTAAAACCCAAGAGAGGACATGTCCTTTCTCGGGGGGTGTGGGGGTGCATGTGGGTGTGTGCAAGTTCCTTTTCTCAACTTCAGTGGTACATAAAGTGGGTGCCTGGATGCTTACTTTGATCAGCATATTGTTCCAGGATTTGTGGGACAATGGACTCTCGCACTACCAGGAGATGCAATACTCCTGTTAGCAGCCACCCACAATAGAAACACTTATTTCCAAAAGAAAAAAAAAAACAGATAAAAGGTGAGGCTTTACAGAACTGGTTTTAATTGACTTTTCCCCTCCTGTGCAGTGGCATCGGTGCCTCTTCGAGGAACAAAAAATGTTGCCGGCAGTACCTCCACCTCCGAGTCCCAATGATGGAAATAAACAGTCACCTATCTAAGACTCTAAGACCTTCTACTGGGACAAAACTCTAGCTCCTAGCAGGCAAATGTATGAGGTGACAAGACAGCTGTAATGGGCAATATTGGGAAAAATAAAAACCCAGAACTGAAACACTTGAAGATGAACAGCAATGGTGCAATTTTACAAGCCAAATTTTATTTCATTTATTTATTTATTTAGAGAAATTAAAGCAAAATCTTTACTCCCTTAACTGACCACAGGGAACAAAACAGTTTGCAAATGTAAATTACAACTGTGAAAAATATAAGCTGTACTTTCTTAATATTCATAGTGATGTTTACTACAAACAGCATTAAAATAAAATGTATTCTTATCTCTCCAAAAACACATTTTTGTTGAAATGGATTTTTTTATGATTATCATGTTGGGAGCTGGTGTTTATGCCTATATAAAAGAATTAAGGCTCATGCATTGTCCTATATATGCCAGATTTTCTTGTGGTTCATTTGTTTGTTAAATGTATTAACCTCTTCTAGCCATCATGTACTTTATAGACAAACTGTGAATAAATTATTTATCATGTACAGGAAGTATTTTTCCAAAAGTAGGAAGGTGTAAGTCTGTAACAAAATGGAAAATCAGTATGCTTTAAGTTAGATTCTAAATAATGAAGAAGTAGAGAGAAGGTTTTCGGCTACATTATGTGCATGGGTCTCTTTAAAAGTCTTTTATTTGTTGTTTGTTTCACTGAAAAACCCCCCCATAAGAATGAGAATTGCCATTGCTGATCAGACCAGTCGTTCAAATAGTCCAGTTGTCTGCTTCTGCCCAGTGTTAGTACAATGCTCTAAAAGAAGTAGTAAGAGTGCCCATAATAATAAACCGTGCTTATCTTCTTAGCGAATGCCCAAATCAAGGCACTGAGATTGTGATTTCCCCAAAGTACTTAGGTGCCTAACTCCCTGGGAAAATGTGGCTTTTAATGGCTGTGCTTAGCTGAATCTAGGCCTTAATAAATCCCATCAGCGATGGGAATTAACAGCATCTTAAATGGATCTACCAGATTTTCTTTTCCAGTGCATTATGACAGGATTGTTTTCTGTATTAACATTGTAGGACCAACTCCAGAGCTGGTGTGAATTATCATACATTTCAGCCGACTTCATCTGAGCCATGAGAATTCATACAACTGGCGTATCTGGTTCCTTCCGTACTTGCATTTCGGAACCAGCTATAAAGCCTCTATAGCGACCCATCTCTTCCATTTATCCTGGGAGAGAAGCCAATAGGCTGTAACTGTTTAATTTAATCTACTCTAGTCAGAAAACCCCTCGAGATGAACAGCCTATGAGAAACTCCTAAAATGTACAAGACTCAGTTTTGTTGATGCTGTTTTACCCCAGCTCAATTTTTTGCAGAAATAAGTCTTATTATAGGGGTAACGAGGGGATGACACTTTTTAGATTTAGATTGATCTAAGCAAGACTAGGTTGATCCAAATGGCTGGTTGTTCAGGTATTCACAGGGCATAAACTGCCCTCAAAATTGCACACCCATCTAAGTTAGTTTCTTTCAGGAGAGGAACTAGGGCTACAGGATTAGCCCAACCTAGTGAACACCTGCATGCATTCACAGCCCAGCCCTGGGGATAGGAAAGCCCAGCCACTTGCCATAGCCCCAGGGCTGTGCTGTTCCTTAAAGTAAGCCACTTAACTGGGTGTGGCATAAGCTTATTTGTATCCATAAATGGACACCATCCAGTAAAAAAATGTGTCCGTTTCTCATCTCGGGTTTTTTCCTCTACCTCACCTATACCAGCATAATAGCTCTAGAGGGGTGTGTGTGTGTGTGTGTGTGTGTGTGTGTGTGTGTGTGTGTATGTGTGTGTGTTTTAAATCAAAAGCCCAAAGCAAATATGATCCATGTTTTTAGTAGCATCTTGGGTGCTAAAATGGAATTATAAAGTTAAAGTGTTGTAGGTTTGACTTTTTTCACAGTTTACAGTGCTTGTTTGCTTTTTACATTTAATTCACTTCAGATAATGAACACGGACTAGTCACTCTCACTCTTGCTTGCAATCTTTTATCCTTATTGGTTCATGAACAGCCTCATAACACTGCAGAATCCAAGTTGCAGATATGAGGCTCTGGGGAAATAGTTTAAAATTACATTTTCAAAAAAAAAAAAAAAAAAACAACTTTGAGGCAATATCTGCTAATATTTTTTTGGAAAGCTTCCCCTCCCCGCCCCTCAGCCAAAACAAAAATTTAAGCTCAAATTACCTGCTAGTAGTCCCAAGTTCTGTCTGATTAAGTGCTCAGACTAAACCTAGGTGGAGATTTGAACAGTGTTTTGTATTTTCCATTTTGACTACAGCAGGAATGAGGTACGGTTCAGCCAACAAGGGCCAGATCTGCAAAGTATTCAGTAATCGGAAGCTCTCGTGAAGTTGCTAGGAGTTGGAAAGCTGAAAATGTGGCCATTTAGAGACAAATTTTCAAAGGTATTTTGGTGCCTAGTGGGATTTTCAGAAGTGCCTCTGCTGAGATCCTTAAAGGTGCCTGTGCTCCAACCAGCACGATGTCCCAGAGGCAGCCTACAACTGCTGTCATTTTTAGCCTGTGTCAGGTTACCAGTAGGGTGTAAGGGAAGAGTTAAGCGTGTAAGGAATGGACTTTCCGAAGTTAACAAGCCAGGAATGAAAAACAAAGAGCAAGATAGGGAGAGAAGAGGGATTGCGCACAAAAATAGCTAACCTACTGGGCCAAAGCTAGGTGCCTTCTTACACTTAGGATCCTCAGTTGTCAACCTCCTTCCTCCATTGGGCACCTAAACCACTTAGGTAGTCCATGTCCTAGAAGTCCAGACTGCCCGTGTCCCTGTCCTGCTCCTATGGACCCTATATTTTCCTGTCCTATTAGTCGCCTCCCTTTGGCTTGCTGATGTGAGAGCTAGCAAGTAAGAGCTATTGTGCATTACCCGATTTGGTTTGCGGGGTTTTTTGCTTTTTGCTTGTGGGTGTGAGAATCCCACTTGGGGGTCCCTGGTGCTTCGGGTAGGGCTCAGAGTAGCCTATCAGCCATTAAACAGTTTTAACATTTAGCCCCCTGTTGCACTGTGTTTCTTGGGGCCAATCTGTCATTGGCCTGCCCACCTGTTTCTGGGCCAACCGCCCACCTCCTCATCTGCCATGCCTTGTTGTTTCTTAATTGGTTCTTATTAAGGTGGGAGGCTGCCCATTCTTGCCCCAATGCCAGGGGGTGCTGTCTGCAGCTCTGTCCCTCCTGTACACCGCAGCCCATGCCTCACAGATGGCATTCAGGTGACAATTACTCCCAGCCTGAGACCGGAGCAAACCGAGTCCAAAATTGGGCTCCATCCTCATAGGAGGCCTCTTCTACTCCACCCCTCTCTCGCTGGGGCCTCTGGCATACTGCCCATTACTGGGCCACACTCCACCACCCTTCTCCTCCTCGAGTGATCCCTCTGGGCCACCAGGCTTCACTACTCGCATACTGGCCTCACCTCTGCGTGATGGCACACACATACCTCCCAGCCCACTGGTTTCCCCCCCCTCACTGGGGCTACAGGGCTTCCCTCCCAAGTGGGGCTCAGGTGGCCATAGCTGTGCCTGGTCTTCTGGGTCTTGCACCCTCCCTGGGCTCAGGTGGCTATATCCCCCTTGTACCCTCAACAACATGGGGGCTAGGGGTTAAGGTGCCCTGACCCACCTTTCACCGGGGTGGTAACTAGCCTGGTATTTCCTGGAGGCTCCCGCACCACTGAGAGCCCCACCAGGCCACCCACTCCCGGCAGGGTGCAGTTTTAGGTCATGCCCAGGACCAGGAGCCTTCAGACCATCCCCCTAAGCTCCTGTCCTTACCTCCAAGGATATTGCATTCAGCCTTGCAGCCAGGCACTGCTTCTGCCAGCAGCGAACTGCCCTATTTATATAGGCAGCCAGAGATCTAAAATGGCCCCCGCAATCAAGCACCTGCTGGCTGCTTGGCTCAGCCCTTAAAGTGGCAGGCACAAACAGTGCCCTGCCACACACAGCTTTGCAAATATGGGACAGGAATGCCTCAAAGTTAGGCAGAAGTGGGTGGTCTTTGAAAATATCAGTGGTGTCTTGTCTGTGGACTTGGTACCTAAGTATCTTTAAGGATTTAGGCCTTAACCTCCAAAGGGAGTCAAGTATTGTAGGCACCTATGTTAGGCCCTTACCTTCAGTAAGCAGCTAGGAGCACTAAATAACCCAAATCTGCAAAGACATGAATTCTGTCATAAACCTATAAGAAGATGTCTGAATAGGACACTCAATACTCCCTTGACTCCTGTTCTGAGTGAGGAATCTCATCTTCATTGCGGGGTTTTTTGTTCTTTTTCTTTGAACTGAGCACTTTGTTGAGAGACTGAAGAAATCCCATCAGATTTATTGCACTGCAGAAGATTAACAGTGACAAGCAACCTTGCTTTAGGAGAGCCCTTCCCAGTCCTTCACCATAAAGTCGGTTTTCCCTATGTCACCTACCATCTTTTCTGACCTTATCTCTCCCAGTGGCATGGATACTTCCACAGCCCTTCCTCAAATACTAGTACCTTACTACCCTCTCCAAATATTTTACAGACATGGCATCACGTAGACACGCACTGTTCTTGGGTCCCTACTTCTAACACAGTTCATCAGAGACAAATGCTGCTTTTTAAATGCCAAGCCCAGTAAACTTCTTGAATCACTTCTTGCCGTGAAAGAGAGAGAATGCTTCCATTATTGGGCAGGTCACTGTTCTTTTCTGGTGTCAAGCGATGAGTTTCCAGACTGTAACCACACTGACATTTGCTATTGCCCTTAGAAAGTAGAAACATCGAATGGAGTCATAAATAGCTTGTTGGCTGAGTTCAATTTTGCTCCTTGTCAATTTTTTTCTTGCTTTCTGTTGGTAGAAATAACTACTGATGGCTTCCCAACAAATATTAAACAGCAAAAAATGTCCTGTGATAGAAATAAAACCAAGGGATAAGAGAAGAATTTTTAAGTCTGTTTTAAAGATAGCTGAGCTCCCATTTTGGGCAGGGGAACGCTATGTTTGCTAACGTATTTGAGCATGCAGTAGAACTTACTGCGTGGCGAGTCCCACCCATCAGCACTGGGTGGTAGCTTTATTCCAGATACATCTATACAGGCAACCCCGCCTAATGCTGTTTCACTTAGCGCTATTTCACTCTAACACTCGTTTTAAATTGATACATGGTTTCACTTGGCGCTCAGTGAGTTTTATTATAATGCTTGTGGTTGCCATCTTGGGTCATTTAAAAGCAATTGTGGTTGTCATCTTGGGTCATCAGATACTTTCGGTTTTGCTTAATGCTCAGTTTTTTCAGGAACCAATTACAAGCACTAAGCAGGGGTTGCCTGTAGTGCCTGTGAATCCCAGTCATGGAAAAGGCCTCCATTGTGCTTGGCGCTATACATATAGGGAGCAGTCCTCGGTCCAAAAAACTTCCAAACAACACTGTTTTACAGACAGTTGAACTATGAAAAAACCGCTAAAGAAAATCACTTTCAAGTTAAAAGTGATATATTTATTTTTTAATGGTAAAAACAAATTTAAAAATATTAAATAATATGTTTCTACTAGCTACCATGTGCTATGTGCTTATCCTGTGCTTTTTTCCCAGCTTGAAAATAGAGTAGATTAGACAAGTTTCACTTCTATTTATAGTCTGTTTCTAGCCAATTCCAGTTAAAGGTTCTCGTGCTGTGGGACAAAGTTGTAATGTTTGGGTTGCTACCATTAGTCAGACTCAGACTAACAGTACTTGTGTGCTAAATGGAAGCTCACTTCCAGCCATCCTGACTCCAAAGTCTTTGCTAAACAATACACAGTGTCAAATGATGGCTGAGCCCAAGAAGAAGCAATTACTTCCTCCAAGCCCCCTTGAATTTACAAGGAAACCCCCACAGAAAAATAGTGTCAGTCTGAGCAACAGTTTGAAATGTCACTGCCTACACTTGCGGTGATGAAGAACATTTCTCCATGTGACAGGCCCAGCAGTGTTGCTGATATAGGATAAGGAGGAGGAAGACAAAGAGGATTTTGGCACACAGTATGGCTAGATTTGAGAGGTACTGTAGCTCCAGAAAAAATGTTGCTTATGAGAGACATATGGTGTTTCATTTATAAATCAGCAGCAGTATGCACCACTCTAGTCACATCTGACTGACGGGAAGTTTTAAAGCTTAAAGCCGTGAGTTAACGTTCAGATCCTCAAAACTTTTCAGGCTCCCAAATTCCACTGAAATCCAAAGTGCCTAAATACTGCTATACCTGGATACCTAAATACCTCCAAGGGCTTCTAAATAAGAAAAGGTTTTTAAGCTTGTAAGACAGTTCAAATACTATTCACGCAGAACAGCCCAGCCAATAACCATTTTTCCTTCAAGGATGTTTAAAACTCACTCCAGCTGGTTTATATAAGCTAGAGTCATACTTTAGCTACCAGGTGGACCTGGGATGTTACCTTTCCCTACCATGAAGGCCGCAGAAACTGCTGCGACATTTAAACAGCAAAGAATATCATGGGATCGGTTATGATAACAGCACTAGCAGAAACTGGTTTATCAAAGGCATATCTGTTCACATGATGATGGAGGACACTCCCTTCCACTCGAGCATTACCTGTGGGATTGGAGGGATCGGTGGGGATGGGTGATTAAGCTATTGCTGTGCTGTTGGTGGTCAGGAAGTAAATCTTAAAATTTTGGGGGTTGTATTTCATGTGGTTGAGTCTTGGTTGTTCCATAATGGAGGTGTCCTGGTACTTAGTGAAGTTTGCAGCATGCACACAAGCTCCCTAGAAGTCTCTGAAGTCGAGGCAGACCCACACTTAATATGCTGTGAGCTAGAATTATTTTCAGAAATGCGACCAGTGCCAGGGGACTGCGGTTTTCCCAATGCAACTTCCCTACCTTAAAGTTAGTCCTTTAATACTTCTCTGTCAGTCATTTCTATATATGAATTGCTATGACCGCACTTGAGTTAGCCAGAGCTAAAAGCAGTCTGCAAGGCTGTGAAATGAATGAGAGCCATTGCCATTTGGCTAGCAGCAAAGTTGCAGAAGAAAAGTTTGAGTAGTGGAGCATCGAGACTATTAAAAAGGAGAGAGAGTTGTTGTCACCTGTGGAGCGGGGAGAGATTAGCAGCAATCAGGGAGATGGTAATGAGCCATGAACTCAGTTGATTCTCTCAGTGCTGTCTGTATAGAAATGATGCTGCCACTCCTAGACAGTTGGTTTTAAAGTCTGGGTGGTCCAGGAGTCAAAGGGGGGGCAACTGCCCCATGCCTCCGCCTCCTCCGCCTTCCCCCCCCCGCCAAAATCCGCCCCTGGCCTGTTTTCCTTCCAACCAACTAGACAGGACCAGGTTCCTTCAAGAGGACATCAGTACTCGATTTTTCTAGATGCGTCAGTGCTGTACAAGTTGGTGCACACTTCCCCTGGAGGCTGTGCACTGCCTGCCCATTTTGACAAGAGCTCTCGCATCATTTGTCTGCCCGTGGGACACCAGACAAGACACTGAACCCTATATTCATTACTGACAGCTTGTGTTGCATCACAGACCTGGCCTCTGCATCCATTGCCAAGGCTACTTCAGAAAGTCCTGGCCAGACAATGCAATCATCAGTCAGCTGAGTGGCTCTCCTTTAATCTTAATACCAAACGGACCACTGTTTGAAATGCCATTGTTGGTTACATTTCTCTAAGCAAAGGGCACGGAAAACTTCTGATCTTCTTCAGACAAAACAGAAGCACTTCATTGGCAGCCGTACTACAAATGCATTTAATCCATTAGTCTGTCTCACGCAACTAGAATAATAAATGCAGGGGCTGAGATTTGTTTCTTTGGTATACAGCATTTCCTCTGCTCTTGATGAATCATCGCCTTACTTTTTCTAATTGCTCATACTGCAAGCTCAGGAAAGAGGGCAAGTCAATTTTAAAAATGTAGCTGCTCCATTAGGTCACTTCCTGACATTGGTTCAGAACAGCTATCATCTTGTGTTAACAAACTATGAGGAGAAATATCCTGAAATACTGATCAGCAGCAAGCTTATAACTTTGCATTATAAAGGCCCCACAAGAGACCTGCTGGGCTCAATACACAGTTGCCCACCTCCTAGCTAAGGCAGAGTCCAACTCCAGATTTCATAGATTTCATAGTCATTTGGGCTGGAAGAGACCCCAGAGGATCATCAAGTCCAGCCCCCTGCCCAGGGGCAGGAAGTCAGCGGGGATCATGGGATCCCAGCAAGATAAGCATCCAAATATGTCTTGAAGGTGTTCAAAGTAGGTGCTTGAACCGCCTCCGGCGGCCGTCTATTCCAAAACCTGGGGGCTTGGACAGTAAAGAAGTTCTTTATGTCCAGCCTGAATCGGTCGTGGCGGAGTTTGTGACCATCTGATCTTGACCTTGCACTTCTCAGTGCTGAACACCATCAGGTTCTCATCTGACCATTTCATGAGCCTGTTGAGATCTGCCTGGATCACCCTCCTGTCCTCAGGTGTGGATGCTTTACCCCAGAAGTTGGTGTCACCCCAGAGTTTGAGGTCAGGCTGATGGGTCTGTAGTTTCCACTTTCCTCCCTTTCTTGGAGATGGGCACCACATTGGCCTTCTTCCAGTCTTCGGGCACTTCACCAGGGCACCAGGAGTTCTCAAAGATCTGTGCCAGGGGCTGGGCTATGATGCCTGCCAGCTCCTTGAGTACCGTTGGGTGTAAACCGTCAGAGCCAGCTGACTTGAAGGTATCCCGCCTGTCAAGGTGTTCCTTCACAAGGTCAGCTTTGATGGAGGGTAAGGAATCTCCCTCACCCGGGCCTCCCTGTCCCGCAGTGGGCAGGGGCCGGTGAAAAACTGACACAAAGTACCCATTTAGCAAGTTTGCTTTTTCCTGGGCATCGGTTGTCAGTTGTCCCATCTGGCTTAGCAGGGGTCCAGCATTGCCCTTGATTTTCCTCTGGCTCCCCACATATCTAAGCAAGGACTTTTTATTATCCTTGATATTTGTAGCTAGCTGGAGTTCCATCACAGCCCTGGCTTTCCTGGTTTGCTCTCTGCAGGTCTGGACCATAGCAGAGTATTCCTCCTTGGTGGTGGATCAAGTCCTCCATCCTTTGTAGGTTCTCCTGTTAATCAATGCAATTCAAGGTCATAGTTCTGATCAATGCTTCCTACAACAGTAATAGTAAATGGGAACAAGGTTGGATCCAGGAGGGGCTGCACCAGTGCACTTGCCCCAACCTGCCTTGATTCCTGGTCCACCCAAAGTTTAAAACCAACTGCCTGGCCCTGGCAGCAGTATTTCTTGTTAGGCAGTGCTGAGAGAGTCAATTGACTTCATGGCTCATTATAATCTCAACTCCTCACTCCATAGGTGTTAACAACCCCCTTTTCTTTTTAATGGTCTTGATGTTCCATCAGTTAAACTATCCATTGTTCTGCAATGCTGTTGCCTGTTGGCCGCTCCTGGTAACAAAGCTCCTATTTCACAGCCCTGCAGATTTTTTTTAACTCCTTCCAATGAAGTTATACTTGTTTTTGCTTCAATCTTAAACTGAATAATACAGCCCTGGGCCCCCAACCTATTAGTAAAGTTTCAAGGTTCTTTTTAACTGATGAAAAATGTGCTGTTTGCACATGTGATGATGCAGGTCACCATCTGCATCCCCCTTTTCAAAATCCTAGATCCACCCATGAGTGGGAGACTAGAGAAATGGTCCTCCTGGTGATAAGATTCATAGGCTGGACATTTCTGAGGAATTGTCAACCTTTGGCAAAGGGATGATTACAAACACCCTTCCACTGACTTAATTACTTTGGCTAATGAACAGGGGGAAGTATTTGAGACAAGGCTCCTCCAAGTTCCTTCAAGGAGGGAGTAAGCAGCCAAAGAGGTTGTTACTCTCATCTATACCCAAGGGCTGGATAGTCTGCATAGGATAGCCCCAAACAGGCATATAGTCTGGATATACAGCAGAAACGCTGTATTTCAGGAGCACCAGCAATAGTGATCTCTTCCTAACCCTCCTTGGCCTTCTCCTTTAGCCAGGAATTAGCACCAGATAAGGAAGGCATTCTGACCTGAGCTCTGACCAATGTTTATGGCTCTCACTAATTGGACAGGCGGCCTAATGACTAGTTACTGTACCACTGATTTTTGAAACAAAGAAAAAGCTGCTCCGCAATATACCCCGCTATTACGACAACACAGCACAAGGCGAGAAGAATTTCCTTCCTGATCTCCACAGATGATCATCTCGTGCCCTGAAGCATTAGGCTTGATTCTGCTAATCATTATTTAGTTTGTGGAGCTCCAGACTATTTTAGTGGTGCCCAGTAACTGATACTTTGGGAATTTAATCAAACACTTATAGTAAATGGGACTATTTACTTTTCTCCCCTAGAGGTACCCACTCTGAAAAATTCTCTGAATATCATTGAAATAAATATGAAGTCTGTATACCCCAGTGTATTTTAGAGGATTTATGTGTGTTGAAATATATTTTTTCTTACTACTTATTCCCTCGTGCACTCTGACAACAACTCATCTCTGGCATTTCCCTCATGTGGGACCCATTGGAGCATTCCTGTGTCTTTATGGCATGTCAGCATTGTCTCCCACTAAAGCGTTGTCTTGAACGCATCACAAGCCCTGCGAGGAAAGGCTCAGAAAACTAGGTAGGCTTAGTTTGGAGAAAAGGAGATTAAAGGAGGGTACGGTTGTAGTTTTCAAATATGTGAAAGTCTGCCAGAAGAGGGAAAACAACTCTAGATTGAGATTAAATCACAGATTTAGATTGCATCTCAGAGGGGGAAATAAAAAACAAAAACCTATTTTGTGGCCAGCCACATGAATTTAACCGGTGAGCACTTTTGGGAGAGCTGAACTCTGGACTGAAATCCTTTTCTATGCACTTGGAAGTCACTTTACAGCAGAGTAAATGAGAACAAGGTACAAAACAGGGTAGAAACAGGATCTTCATATCTGCCATTTTTCACTGCAGTCCAGTAACAGTATAAGAGCCATCTTTTCACTGACTTCAGTGGGCTTGGCCGTAGCCTTTTACATGGAGTGCTTACTACTTGAAGGTTAGGGCCTTATTTTTCAGAGGTGCTGAGCCCTTGCACTGAAAATGAGCCAATATTGCTCCCATCCAGTGACAGGAGTGATTTGTGGATCACTGGAAAAAACATACGTAGCCATCGCAAGTCCAGGATCTCTTTCCGCCTTCCTCATATTCCTTTGCAGGTGACATAAAGCTTCTGGAAACAAACGTATTCAGCTTCTGCCACTCATTGAGCTCCAACTCCTTCAGTCACCCTGCAAACCCTTACATGCTGCAGGCATGATTTTTCTTTCTAAAGCCACGCGTAAGTGTTGCTTTCTCTCCTTCTGTTGCCTCGACCCATTGTCTGCTACTTTTCCTCCTCACCTGCCCCTGCCCTTGTACAGGGTCTTCCATCTTAGCCACTCACTTCTGCTTGCTTATCTCTGGACTAAGCACTACTCATACCATCTGTGACATACCATTCACTCCTAGGTATCCCATAACCTCTCAACATTTCTTTCATTGGTCAGGTCAGCAATTGGGGCAAAACACCTGCCAATTGTCTCCCTGAACTGAGTCTCCTTCCCCAGGTCAATCAGCATGCTCCCACCCACACATGCAATCACTCCTTCCTGGTCTCGACCTGCCAATTCACAGTATATTTCTGGTGAAACAAATTGATATTTAGATCCAATGTAACTACTTTACATGTCTTTGCTTTGCATGCAGATATGCCATAAGGTTCTGTTTGCTCATTAAAAGGGTCTCAGACACTGTCAGTCAACCTCATCCAGATGCCTTCAAGGATATTGCAGACAGAGGAGATAACAAATAGCAAATCATTTTTGACTGTACCGAAACTAACTACAGTCAACGGTCAGACCTAGCACATTTGTAATGTGTGCTGTCATTGTTTTCATAAATCCTGCACTAGGAAAGAAGTTTTTTTGGGGGGGGTTTTGTACGGTGGTCCAAAAAAATGGGTGGGAGACTGAGAACATACAGCAATTTTGGAAGACTGTAAATAAATGGTATTCTATTAGACATTTTTTACACTGTAGCTAACTGATTTCTCAGGAAATATCAACTTAAAAGTGATTGCTTTGTGTTCCCTGAAAATTGACACTATGCCTGGGAACACAGAAATTTAAAAACAATGAATGTTCGTGTGAATTAATGATGAGCTTCCATTGCCAATTACTGTAGCTAAGCTCTTTACCTAGGAGGAAATCTTCCAGAAAGATAAATAATGTTGGAAAAGGCAGCCCAAATGAGTCAAGAGTTCCCATAGGTGCAAAATAGCAACCTCTCCTGGGCCCTATCTCATAGGAAACAGCTTTCCAATTAGTTTACCCCAGACAAGCTGGCTTCTCCTCCCTGAGAATTTTGCTACCAGTCTATCTTCCATCTGTGCCTTGGTTTTGTCCTACAAATCACAATCAGTGTGATGCAATGAACTTTTAAACTGCAATGTTATCTTATTTAGATGCTACCTGTCTAATAAATTGAACTTTCTTGTCCTTCAGTGAAATAATATTTGTGTGTAGGTTCATGTACAGTAATGAAGCACATGGGACACTATCTAGATTATGGACTGTTAACTTGCTCCGGTTTACTTGGGTACACAGCCGGCTTATAGAATAGCTTTCTTTATATGAGATCTGGTTCAGTCTGGCTTCTTTCTAAGGTGAATAAGCAAAATACCAAACAGGGGAGGGGTGGGGGACAGAGTAATGAGTCTTTGAAAAGACAAATCCTCCAAAGCTGAAGTTATGTTTATGCCGAGTGAATGTTGCGAGCAGGTGATTTTTCCCATCTACCGCATGATGCCATCCTACATATCCAGGTCAAGGTCAAACCTTTCCAAGGTTTCACTTCATTAACAAACAAATGAACAATGAAGTGCAGTCTACCCATCTCTCCCAGCCTGGCTGTTCCTAAATTAGATTGGATCAGCCCATTTCCTTGTTCCTGCCTCCCCCATCCTAGATCCAAGATGCATCTGGTCAGGCAGCCCAGTTTTGAAGCCAGCTCCTTCCATTTCAAATTCCCTTATGCTGGTTGGTCTTCTCCATACTTGACCTTGTTGGTAAAGCAGGACAGCCCAGTAACCCCTCCCTGAGTTGGTTTAAAGTGAGATTTATCCACCCCCTTAGGTATGTTGGAGACTTGGGGGCACTTCCCCTGTGAACTCTTATTTACCAGGTGTTTTCCACACGGTCTGTTAGAGGTAGCTGCATCTCAACAATGGCCTGGGCATATTGGCTCCGATCCTGTGGTTCTTACAGTTTGATGTTGGAGGGGACGGAGGGACAGGGAGCGGCTTATTTCCTAATCAAATAAATTTGCAGTTCTCAGTGGGTTTGGCTAAGTAAAAAGTCAGTCATAGCCAAGTTGGAGACCACAGGAATCATAAAGAGCACTGGGATCATCCATGTTGTAGCCTAATGTGCAATTGTATGGCATCATCATTTATATAGCAACAGGAGGTGGAGATATCAAGGAACAGACTAGATCCTACCCAAGGAGCCCAGTTAAAGTGATCTCCATTAAAGAGTCAATGTGGGTGACTATATACAGTGGTCTCCGTGATGATACAATAGCCTTTCCTATATCCAGAGCAGGAAATAATGCAGAGTAACTACTGGTAGATGCTAACCCTCCAATAAATCTACCTAAGGTTTCTTTTTCAAACCACTTAATGAAACACATTTTTAAAACACTCCATAATATTGGATCTATTGATATGATTGCCAGCTTATTTTAATTGAATCCAAATGTCATAGGATGTAGGTGCCAGAAGGTGAAGTAGCTTTCAAATTTCTGATTGTTTTAGCCCCGGCCATGCTGGCTAAGCAGCAAAGGCACCATCTGAAGCTGCCATTGCTTGAAATGATAGTCCTACAGTGCTGTAGTCCACACTCCACAATTCTCTATTCTTTTTCCATGCCCTTGCCTGAGCAGGGCATGGAAAAAGAGCAGGTTTAGTTAGTTTGAGGGCTGGGGTACGAGTTTAAGGGCCAATGCATGTTCCTGCCTGGGTGTATTAAATCTTTGTGCTCTTCCAGGCCCACTACTGCTATATGCGAGGGTGAGGTATGTATGCCAGTCATTCACCTGTGTCACCCCCATCACTACAGGGGATGATAAAGACTTGTCTATGCATGACATGGTTGTTCCTGACTGACCTTGGAAACAGGATTGCCAGGCAAGTGAGATGCTTAACACCAGCTAATCAGGTCATCTTCGCATCTTATCTGACATGGGAAGCCAGGAATTCCTATAGGATGGTATTAGGATAGCGAGGGAGGAAACCTGCTGATAATGCTGCACCGAATGCCCGATGAGTATTATGGATCTGCACACAAAAGGAAAATCCTCCCCCTGGACTCGCACAGCCTTGGTAGCTGGTGAATTGACTCCAAGGAGCTTCTACAAGCCAGAAGCCATAAAAGTTAACATGGTCTGGATTGGGCCTTATGCATCATTTTAAAAGAATCCCTTAAAAATTAATAAATACACCCCCCTAGACAATGAAGCCCCAGCTGTGTATTTAACTCTAGATCATAATGACTCCAAATCTTCATTAAGGTACTGCAGGGAAACACCAGTTTCCATCCATAGCTTTCTGCAATGTTTTTCACAAGAATCCTCACGTCTCCAGCAAACCAGAGTCCCAGAAGAAATATTTCCTTTTTTTTAAAACTAACATTAACAAAACAATAAAGGAGACTCACTGACAGCAGAAAGCATGTCAACCTCCTATTAAAAAACTCACTTAAATTGACACAAGTCAGGAGTTAGTGCTGAAGTCTCGTCTTTCACTCATCTTGTACCTATGTATCACAGATAATAAGGTCTTCTCTTAGAAGAACCTCAGAGCAGCTGGGTGACCTTTTATACGAAATGAGCTGTAATAACTAGGTACAGCAAGGGTGAGCTAAGGGTGCCCTTTAACTGCATTGCTCAGATTTTTTTGAACTTATGCCAGATCCTGAAATATTGTTTTGGTTTACTTTTTTCTGAGTGCAAACAGAGAGCGTTGTAGATGCGGAGTGTTTCTGTTAATTTTATACAAACATACCTACTATCCATGTATTATAAATGACATGCATAGTGTTTACTTTTGGGAAGATTTATAGGTGCATCCTTTCTACCGCACCTTCTCTATTCAGTGCTTGCTACAGAATTGTCCCACTGTAAAAAACACACGGTTTCGGGCTAACTCTGAACCGTTAGAAGTCAATAATTTTGTAAAACCAGCAAGCAATCACAGTGCATTTATTCACAAAGGGCCTTTGTGCATTTTAATGAATTACTTTCTAACTAGCTCTGTTCAATAAGTGTACATAAAATATTGGCTGTACAGTAAATACAAGCCTGCTATAGTTCTAAGCATCTTGACTTTGTCTAAGGCAGGGGTTACAACAAAAGGAAAATGTAAAGATTTCTTTTACAGAGAAATGTTGCCAGATAAATTATTAATTTCTACATAGAGTGGCTCAGTTCACTGTTAGCATTTTTGTACAGTATACACCTTGGCTGCACGTCAGCTGTTATTGGATGGCATAAGCTGTATCCATCTGTAACTTTCGTTAAAATAGAATGCCATTGCATAATTATAGTTGGATTTTTTGCATGGAATACCAGTAAATCTTTCCCTACCACTTGTATATGAATTCTGTGTTTGGATGCAGAAAATGAGTAGATAGCATCAGACCTAACATGGAGAGTAAGCATGACAAGCACAGAAGAGGGCAATAATTGAAACATCAGGTGCCTGATGTCTGCCACATACAATTTCTCCAGTTTAGCTGGGAGGGCTAGAAGAGGTGCATCTGTTTCAGAACAATACATCTATCTTCCTTAGTCATTTACATACTTACAAATTATAGAGACCTCATTTCCGAAGCAAACTTGGGTAATTTACCCTCTCCCATTTATTGCACTGAGATGCCACTCTAGAAGGGCTTCACATGAACAGTTGAGAAGCACGTTCTCGTTCTCTGCTTTCTGGTGTTATATTATTCCTAGAATGAAGCTCTACATTTTGCCTTTAGGATCATCACAAGTAGAAGAAAGACAGTACTTCACATAGGGTGCCTTAGTCGCTCTTGGAACTGGCTCTGTCACAAAGAGGACTGAGTTTAGCATATTTGCATGCCAGAAATAATTTACTCTGTTGCACCCTCTAGTGGGTTGACTATATACTAATCAGATTTCCTGCTTTGTTAGTTCTCCCTTCGTTTTCATATTTATGCAAGCTGTGGATGAACATGTTAAACAAGGAGTCACAAAAAGTATAGCTGGGTACCACCATCAGATTTCTTTAATGAAAATTGACATTTCACTTTATTTTAGGACTTGTTTTCCAGTCGTGAGTCCAAAACTGTGTATTCTTTTGTACATATGCAATTCTAAATGCTGTGGGTGTCAGTTCCTGTTTTTTATAAGGTGGATTCTGTCTTAAGTCTAAGCTTGAGGTAAAACAATCTTTTATTCAACGAAGAAATTACTCAATCTTCTTTCAGGTCAAATATGTAAGAAGGAAGAATCCAGGAAGAGAGTGAGAGAGCATGCATTTTTTGCATTAATTGTCTACGTGATAAATACACTAGCTGTGTTCCATAGTTTTTTTCCAAATAATAAAAAGCTTCAATGTTCGTGTCAGTATTTGATTTAGTGTCTGACATTTCCAGCCTAAAACAGTTGTATTAAAAAAAAAGTCAGACCCAGACTGAGAAATGAGGCAAGAGATATGGGAACAAAGATGAAAAGCCACACCCTTACACATCAAATGTAATTCTACTTTCACTGATGTCACTTTTATCACTGATTTCGACAGGGAATCAGGCTCACTGTTTTCCGTGTGATCATTCCCTTTGCTCAGTGTTAATCTTGTGCTAAAATTTAAGTCTTGAGGACCAGGCCAAATACAGTGCTTAGATGGTATTCAGCTACATCTGGATGGTACACAGTTTTAATGCCAGCAGGCAAGATAGTCATCCTTGCCCTGTCCCCTTTGTGCCAGGGGGAAGACCAAAGCAGAATAAAGGCACCTGAAAGTCACAGATCTGTCTAGGGAAGGACTCTATGAGCAAGGCCATTAAGATGCATGGCTATAAACCAACTTCTGGGGAACGCCCTCTGCACTTTCTAATACAGAGGGTGTGTCGAAGGCAAACCACAGTAGGACAGCCCATATGCAACTAGGGACACGTTGCCATCATTAGGACAGGCTGCTGAGGGCTGTCTATAGGCACAAAAAGAAGTGACAAGTTTCACCCCATCTGGCCCCTGAAAGCACTCTACAGCCATGACTTAACACAAGTGCTTTAAAAGGACCTGATCCCACAGACTGAACCCTCATTACATGGTTCCAGTGAAGGTGCTCCAAAGCAGAGCACCTTCACTAACTCGTGTATACTCTTGCTGGGAGCAGGGCTCAGCTGATGCAGCCCAGCATTGCTCCCAGTGCTGCCTTCAGAGTGGAAGCAGGGAAGGGAGTGCATGGAGCTCATTTTCAGGGTTGCCCAGCTGGTGCTGGAGGATGGGGCAGGTGGATTGGAGCCCGCCAGAGGTGGGGGGCTCCAATCCACACACCACCCCACTCCAGCGCAGCTGGGGGAACCTCAGAATGGACCTCCATCCCCTGCCTTCCCCCCGCCCATCCTGAGTCAGCGTAGGAGCTGGGGGTGGGGAGGAAGCTAAAAGTGAGAAGCTGCAGACACACAGATTCTCTCTCTGGGTGGGCTCCACATTGGAGCTCTATCTCCCACCCTCCCAATTTAATGTGTAAGGATGTAGCTTTTTGTCTTTCTTCCCATATCTCTTGCCTCATTTCTCAGTCTGGGTCTGAATTTTTTCTTAATACAACTGTTTTAGGCTGGAAATATCAGACACTAAATCAAATACTGTTTGCTGGGTCAGGAGGATTGGTCTAACTCACGTTGCTTTCTGTAAAGCGCCATGAGTTAGATCCGGGAGTTGCACTTCTGTCTGCACCTTATATTGTACATGGAGGGTATAAATACCCCAAAACCAGGAGCATACAAAGGCTGCCATTAACCTCCTTCCCATCCCTGGGATGAAATTTCTGTGCCATTTCTAAAGATCTCGCACAAGGTGTTTGTGTTTTTAATATCCAAATAAAAACATATAAGTAATTCCAAATGCCATTATGATTGAAAATACTAAGATACTTCCAACAAATTCTAACACTGGATGGCCAGAAGGAGCAAACAAAGCAGTCTAGCTTATCTTTTGTGCTTAGATGTGTTTTATAACAGAGTATGGAGAAAATCAATAGTCCCATCATAAATCTTGCTTACTTTTCTTATAGGCGTGATGGCTAACTTCCATGTGAAAATGTCAAAATGAAAGCACTGTGCTCTCCACGACGCTTTGGTTCAATCAGGTATAATACAGTACAAACACCACTAATGTAAATAAATGCACTGAGAACGTGAAAAACCACAGGAGCTGGGACTTTTTAGAACCGGGGGATGAGTCCCTTTCTCCCACAAGTGTGCAGCTTCTTGTCAAGTAAGTCCCATTAACTTGTGCTCACCAGTATGAATGCAGGATTCATCGTCTGACCAAAGTCACACAAATTTCAGATTTTGTTCATTTCAGTCTCAAAATGGTTGATCACAACGTAAACAAGAAGGGCCCTTTGTGCTGAAATAGTTTACATGGTATAATTAGCCATTCTTTAACGTTTTGTCAGCGTAACTCACCTGAAATCCCAAAGGAACCTGGAAAGAGCTGAATCGTTACCCTAGAAAACTCTCGCAAGTAGGACACTGCTCTTCTGTTTTATTGTGCCTGAAACAGAACAGATAAAACTTGAATTAAGATATGAAGGAAAGCAAAAATTTAAGCCTGCTATGAGTTCAATTATAATGTGTTTGCAGGAGCTGTATTTATGTCATCTAGTTAGAAAAAAATACCAGCATTGCTAAATTGGCTAAGAGGGTTTCTACCACTTTAAATTAACTAATTGCCACTTAACTTTTTTTTTTTTTTTTTTTTTAAGGAATTGTTTCATTGTGACTAGGACATTTTACAAACAAATGGTCGTTATTAGTGAGCAATGGAAAATTAAGTGCAAGCAATGTAACTGATGCACACAGAATGGTTTCAGGAAAGCACATACAAATATTTCCATTAATGGCCCTTTACATTTCATCAATGAGAACAATGATACGACATTTATGGACAGCTGAAAGAAAGATAGTGAAGATGAGTGAAGATTTTGAAGGGAATTGTTGATAACAGAGGTAACAGGATGAAGAGAATAAAAATAAAATTGCTTCTAGTATCCTGGCAGCAAAAACTAAAACACAGTTTCATCAATATCCACGACATCTGTGACAAGAGTCATCATCATGTTAAAAAAAGCATATTTCATTTTTTCCACTGACGTGAGGTCTCAGATCCTGCCTCTCCACTTCTCAGTCTACCGTTGTCAGTGGGCAAAATTCACTCCGTTGAGATCAGGGCCGTCTCTCTCTCGCATCCCGCAAAAGCCTACATTTTCCAAAGGTGCATATTATAATCTGTTACATATAGATAGTCCTTTGGAGCACAAAAAATGTTTTGTTTGCTCAAATCTGAATTTGGTCCCAATCTGGGGAGGATGAGAAGTGAGGGGACGTTCATGTTGTTTTAGATTTCTTGTTCCATGAGGAATTTAATTTTTAACCTAAGGAAGCATTACGCAGAGCGTGAGGATCCTGGGCCAGATACCCCATCCCCATACTCCTTGTAGAGTCATTTTTATTTCCTACAAAGTGGCTATAAAATGGGATCGGGTCAGAACACCCCTATTACATCCTTGGCATGTGGTTTACATCCAATTTGCAGAGATGCAAATGGCTACATCAGGTATAGCCCGTCAAAGAATCAAGCCCTTTGTATTTAAAACAGCATGTTGTGGCCATGCACAGCTCTTCCAGTTACAGAGGACAAGAATCATAGTAAGGTTAGGTCACAAGTAAAATGAGTCAGATAAGCTCAGCTCCAGACTCTGGTCAATACTCCTCTACAATGGAAAGCTATCACGTTGCCAGAGGTGCACTCGAAGACTTTGGAGAAGTGGGGGGGATGTATGGATGGAGGCGGTAGGCAAGCTTCCCCAGAATACAGCTATTTATGTCTCTTTCTTCATGAATATTAAATATACCCAAAATAAGGCAAAAATACTGAAAAGGGTCCTGAGTCATGAAAGTGTATCTATAATAACTCAGTTGGGAAATACTAGTGAAAAGCAGAGAATAGCCTGAGTCTTCGAATCTAAAAAAGATACCAACAGGAAAGAGGTCTGGGCAGGACTAGGGCACTGTCTCTAATATGTAAACCGCTTAGTGGAAGAATAAATTATCAGCAAATTAATTTGGCATAAATAGATTGGTCTTATGTGTTTGGTTTTAGCTGTCAGCAAACTTCCCTCTCCTAAAATTGATCATCGGTGTTATTCCATTCAATCAAATAAGGCCCCATATATTGTATAATGTTATATATTCTGTAACAAGACCTATTATAATTTGAGCTGAATCTGTTATCTTTACTACCGTGTGAATAGAGTCTGAAAGAGTTACAGAAAATGCTGATATACTTAGGATGACCTTCTTTGGTTCAGTAGTGTTACAGGCAGAGATTTTTTTTTTTTGTTAGTAAGAAAGAGAAAATTACATTGAGCTAAAATGAATACTAATGAAACTCCTTAGTTAGCTTTCTTTGTGATAAGACTAAAAAAATTGGAACCATGTTCCTCTAGAATCTGAAGCAATTTTTGCCCTTTCTTCTGATAGAAAGATTACTGACAGTAGAGAAGGAGAGCAAAGTAATTTCATAAAATATCTGCATTTTTAAGAATGCTTTTGTTGCAAAAATGTTGGTGTGCAATTTCTTCAATCTACTTTTTAAGGCTGTAAAGAAAAAGTACCTATTTGTTCTGCACTGCAACAATGCCAGCTGCATTCAATCAACTAAAAAGCTGCAAGCCATAAACCTTCCTCCACAGCTATAGAGGAAAAAAAGGCAGGACCATAAAAATTCATCAGGATAATGTAGAGATGAGGCGCGTTTGAATCACCATCCCTGCAATCAACCAATCACTCATCCTGTGGCATTTACAGCACATCTCATTCCCCTGTTCCTTAAGGACAATTGATTTTCCTGATTCCATTAGCATAACGGCGAGGAAAATGACTGCAGTGCAATATTTCTGGAAAGTTCCAACAAGTATGCTGTGTGCTGGAGTGTGACCATAATAATAAGCTACCTAGCTAGCAACTGCGTGTGCTTCTGTTGCTGCTGCTATGGTATCACATCAGAGTGAAAAGGACACAGACTAAGCAATTTTGGGTTCAAGCACAGAAAAAAAAAAATGTTTTCACAGAATATAAAACAAAAACTCACTTAAGCAAATAAACATAATTTCAAGGAGGACTGATCAGTAGGCAACATCTAGCAGCCCCTGAGCATTACTGTGTTATGGTTAATAATTCCATTTTCTCAAACATTAGCAATATTTCTGCATTCCTCGATGGCTTTTTCTTTTTCTTTTTTTTTTTTCTTTTTTTGTCCTCCTGCTTTTGCTCAGGTTTAAGACGGAAGAAAATGAAACTTTAATACTGCCAATTCCTTATAAATATACAAGAAGAATGCATCAGTGAATTCCCCAAAGAATTTATAATCATTCACAGTATTACATAGTCATCAGCGCTAAGCAGGGGTCTACACATTTTTCAGTTTTCTCTTTAACTTCGACAATAATATCCACATTGGCTTAAATTATTCAAGATGATGAAACATTATTGGTGAACATGCACTGCCTAAATTTAAAACTGTACCTTATTATCTTCCCTTGTAAATGTATTTTAAAGATATGTTAAGCTTTTTGAAGTGTAATTCAGAGACTACTGTATCTCAAACAACATAAAATACTTTTCATCTTGTGAAGGATCATTTAGACTTCTAAGGTCCTATCTGTTGTACATTTTTAAGTCCCTTTATAGTTTCAAGCCCAGTGGGTTATGCATGTTAAATTCAGTCCCTAAATTGAATTCAAAAGTTGATGCAAGTCTTCCCACAGAACTAAGAGAAGTCTTCCAATGTCACGTAGAAAAAGTCAATATTTTTAACTCCTCATTGACATGATTTTGTCACCATTATACTTCCTGGAAATGCTTCACTATGATTCATGACCATGAAAAAAACACAAAAGAGGGATCTTTACCCATTTCAAATCCATCCTATGACACAGTTATGATTGTGGCCCGGATCTTCAAACGCTTTTTGTTTTTAGTCCATGACTCAAAGAGTTTACCATCCAAATGCAAGACACTAGGGCGTCAACAGATGGACACAGTCAAGTACTGCAAAGAGGTATTTTAGGCGACATTATGCTGATCTGCCAGACAGGCAGTAGTCACAAAACATTAGCAACCTAATCGTTGACAAAATGCCCCCCAAAATGACAAAGGAGTTTACAGAGAGGATATGAAAAGGAATAAAGCATTGAGACTGTTTACAGAGAGCTCCTACCAAGCATGAAGGACAGCATGGGAGAGGCTAGGAAGGTGTGTGATATCTCAGTACTGAATGAGGGAAGCCTCGGGACAAGCATGAAGGACTTGGAAAGTGAAGACAAGAGTCTTATATTTGATGGAAGGAGAGTTGCAAAGAAAGAGACCAAAGAGACAAGCCAAAAAAATGACCTTTACAGCAGCATTTTGGAGGGGTACAAACAGGGCAAGGTTGCATTTGACCAGGCTGAAGAAAAGGGTAGTACAATAATTGAGATGCAGGAAGATGAGGTGGATGGATCACTGTGTGGAAAAGGTGGCAGCTTTGAGAAAGTCTACAAAACAGGATCTGCAAGTCTTAAACATAGCCTGGATGGAAGGGTCTGGAAAGAGAGGTCCAACCTGAAGATAACATAATGGTCACAGTCCTGAGAAATAGGCAAGATGATGTTGTCCACCATGGTCAAAGAAGCAGTAGTGAAAAAGCCTGGGGTGGGCGTTTGTAAAGAATGCAGTCTTCGATTAAGTGCCATGCTGTTTGTTGGACACCACAATGTCACAGCAGGCTGTCCAAGATGTTCATCATGTTGTTTTGAAGTGTCCATATCCGGATCTCAGTCTGTTCAGCTTGACCCACACTTCACTGTCAAGGTCATGCCCAATGCGGGGACTCATTTGATGTTGATATAAAACACTATAGGAATAGATCTGATCTTCCCCAGAGGTGGCCTTGATGGGATCAGGGCTGTGTATAACATGAACGCCTGCTCCCATCAAAGCCAAATGGCTTTATTGGAAGCTGTATTAGGTAACAGTTAGTGCTTGATAACCCATCCTAACTGTGTCCAGCACTGGGGCCTATTGACCAGATTCTTAGCAAAGTAAAATAGCCTTTAAGTGCTAGAGCTGCCAAGCAGGCATGGGGACCTCTCCCCAGCCTGGCATATGGGCATATACGGTGTATGTCATGGATGTTATGAGAACAGCTGAGGGGCAGGGCCGGAGGGGGATATTACAGAGCTCAGTTCTTCACTGGCTTAAAATCCTTACGTTAGTGATGTATGTTATAGTTGCTCCTGGCCCAGATGAAATCTAGCACTGTAATTAGCTGGCTCTCTGCATCTCCCCCTCTCCACTGTGTTGGAGCAGAGCAGGGGTGGGGTGAAGAATCTGTCTCTGCTTCTCCACGCTGGGTACAGTATTTCTCATCAGTCTGAAGAAGTGTTTCTGTTCTCTAGTTTAACAGCATAAGGAAATAAAACATGAATTTGAAATAGGTTTGAAATCATTTTCGCTAAAGAAGACTGTTATCAACTACGTGCAGCATTTAAATCTAATACATCCTTGCTACACTGGGCATGCACTTACGCTAACTGATAGCTATTAATAATTAAAAATTAGCATTCTGTGGTGTTTTAGATCTTCAGAGCACTGTACAAACAATAACTGACCCTTTCAACACCAGCACAGGGGGGCTATAGGTAAGCGGAGCACTTACATTTCATGGAGGGACATAATAAGACTGAAATGAAGCATTTGTAGCGCCCAAGAAGCTCTGTAAGTTTGGGCATACAAGAAGAAGAAACACAACGATTCTGATGCTCCTTTGTTTCTGTCGAAAGCACAACAGTCAAAACCTCAGAAAACCAGGCCACTCATTTGAGTATCTAACTATTGTCTGCAGGGGTTGAATTTAGCTACCCAAGTCTGAAGATTGTAGCCCTGGGTTTGACATATTTAAAGGCGTTGGTTTGCATTTTACCAGTGGTTGTCCTTTTTAGTCCAAAAGGATCCCAAAGTGTATTACAAACAGCGGACCGGAAACATGTGACCTCAGCCACAGAGTCAGCACTGTAATGGGAGTAGGCCTGGGGCCTTTCAAGACTTTGTCTAATAGTAACCCTATGTACACTTTTAGGACTACTGCTTAACCTCTCTCAGTCAAAGGTTTTGCTTTTTAAAATGGGGACAGTATTACTTAGCTATCACTGAGGAGAATCATCAGTAATAAAGTAATGCTTGCATACCATTGCAATAGGAAGTTTTGTCTTATCCCTCCACCTGGTTCCTGTGACAAGGGCTCTGGAAACACAGCCCTAATAAAATTGCTACAGACTTATATGGCACTGCTGAACTGCACCCATTTCAGAGTAGAGAGGCACCCTGGGTTCCCATACATCCGGGTTTTCCCGGACATGTCCTCTTTTTGTCCTCCTGTCTGGGAGGGTTTTTAAATGCAAGCAAATGTCCAGGTTTCTGCTTTGTCTCTGCTTTCCCAGGCACTAGCAGCTTGGCTGCTTGGGGCTGGGAGCAGCGGGGCAAGGTGATTGGCTGTCGGGGGTCACGAGCTCTGCATGCAGGCTCCTGCAGCTGCTCCTTGATAAGAGACACAGAGAGAGAGAGACAGGAAGTGCAGCCCAGTCTTCAGCTGTTTTCAGACTGCCTTCAGCTACCAGAACAATGCAAAATAACCCTGAAACCAGCTTAACCAGTTCTGGAAAATCATCCACTCCACAGAGATCCTTTGGTAGCACAGAACTGGCATAGCAAGCCCAAACGCCAGCCACTTGCGGCTGCAAGAGTAGGGGACATGGCTAGCCTATTATCCTTTTGGTTCCCAATCCTAGAACAGGAGGATCCCATAGGTGACTGAAAGCAACTCCTTGGATTGTGTAGTGCCTTTATTAAGCAGAGCCCGGGAGTGGGAGGACAGGTACTGAACAGTGGAGAATCAGAACCACTGAGTCCAAGTGGGAGACTGGAGAATCCATTGGGATTCAAAATGCAAGATACCCAAAATGGAAACTGGCTAGGACAAACACCATTACACATCAGCAGGTATCATGTGGGTTTTTAAGGACTATTTTTGCTCAAGAAGTCAGGCTTATGTCTCATGTGAAGAATGATATTACCAGCAATACAATGCGCCTTAACACCACTGGGGCATCAGCTGTGTAGTGACTCAGTGTGAAAAGCACAACCTGTTAAATCAATAAAAAACCTTTCTGACATACTCAGCCCTTTTAGGAGTTGCCTACTTACAAACTTGCTCTCATTTTAGTTAAAGCTATTTAATTAAACTGGCACAATTCCCTGAGTGGCCACTGTTATTTTGGTTTAAGAGCAGCTTATTTCAATTTAGGTTAACCTGTTGCTAACTAACTTGAGCTAGGCTTTTTCAGCATAGCTTACAGTAAACTAAGTTTCCACATAATGATTTATATTGCTTTAACTAAATTTGTTTGAAATCAGACCTTAAATTAATCTGGTACAACACCATATGTAGAGAAATATTTCTTTTTAAGCACCCTTCATTAGACTCAAGACACCCCTTAGAAAATGCCAGCTCCAAGCTTTCACTAATTCTTCTCGTGCAAAGAACTCAGAAAGATCACAACAGATCAGAATGTTTTTGAGGTGTTTTTTTCACCATGGATTCCTATTTTTAATAAATCTCTGGGTTTATCTTGTAAATCATGTGTAGGTTTTTTCATGCCTAGCAGTGCTAACAGATGTAACCCTGGGGCTGAAAGACCTGACAGTGTGTCGCACAATCAGCCACTGAAAGCGCTCTACAGCCATGCACTGACAGAAGTGCATGGCTGCAGAGTACTTTAAAAATAAGTTGGGTGACAATCTGAACCCTCATTATAGGAGGGTTCAGATGAAGGTGCTTCAAAGCGTTCATTAACATCTGAAAGCATGGCTGGGAGCAGGGCTCAGCTGACATGTGCTGTCTTTGGAATGGGAGGGAAGGAAGGGAGTGGAGAGAGCTTCTTCTGGGGGCTGCCCAGCTGGCACTGGAGGGTGGGGCAGATGGATTGGAGCCCCCCTGAGGTGGGAAGGGCGACCCCCAAAAGAAGCTTTCTCCACTCCCTTCCCCACCGTCCTATTGCAAAAATAGCACCGGGTGTTGGAGAGGAGACGGATGGGGCTAGGGAGAGAGAGACTGAGAAGATACAGCCACTAAGCTGCAGCTCATCTCCCAATCCCCAGGATCCAACAGTGAATGTCTGTTGGGTCCCAGAGAAATCTGTAACTCGTGGCGCTTCCTGATAAGCGCCACAAGTTACAGCAGGGAGCTGCACATCTGTTAGCACCCAATATGTGCAGTACCTCAGAGCACCGTCAGAAGGATCTCATGACAAAATTCACTGCTTCAGACTTTGCTTGGGTGGCTCCTAGCTGTGTATTGACCAGGCCCAACACTGGTTAGCCTGAGTGATCCAACACAAATGGATAGCTTAACAAAAAAATAAAATAAAACGACACTACAGCCTAGCTGCTGCCTTTCAACATTTCCTATTTTGTTCCCAAACATCAAAACCATAAAGCCTTGAGGTTCTCTGACATGTACTGAACCTGGATCCTAAAAGTGCTACAACACAGAGGGAAAACGAGGTGCATGAAAGCATGAATAATGTATATCTCTTTGCACTGTTCAACTTCATAGCACGCAAATGTCAGGAACTGGCACAGCACTCCGTCCCAGTTCAAAGGCTGGAAACAGCACTAGGTGTTACATTTATCTGCATTTAAAATCAAAGGGCACTAGGTGTAAAATAACAGTTAAGGTCAAACTGTTCAGAAGTGTCCTTTCTCTTCAGATGCTGAACTTGAGTCAGATAGGGCTGGACTAGAGAATCCTGGCTTTGGACTGAAAACAGCACTTGCATTCACCTTACTACCAAGGCTCACAGCTTTTGGTGTTACATAAGATTCAGCTCTTTTTTTTCCCCTGGCACCCAGGCATTTTCTAAGTGCTGCCCCTTTGCCCACTCAAACCCTCAGAGACATGCCCTGTCCTCTGGGCCAATGTGACCAAAGCTCCTCACTGTGCTATGGCACTTGGAAAGGATGAAGTTTCCCTGTCCTCTCTCCTTCAGTCTGCTCAAATAAATCACCTCTGCTTTCTCCCTCCCAGGTCATGCTTCCCTCTGTACAGCTTCCCTGATCTCTGCTCTGGCATTACTTCTAATTTCTGCTTCCCCTAGCTCCCTTCAAGTCCTCTATGACTTCACTCCTGCATCTCACATTTCCCCTTCCACCCAAGCTTCTCTAACCATCAATCCCATTAGCTACTCTAACCGTGCAGTTCTTACACGTGTGTACAGTCCCACTGAAGCCAAAGTCACAGGGCCAGGTCCCTCCTTCACTATACTCCCTTGATCTTTCATCCCTTCCAGAGCACTCCTAAAACCCAAGGAGGGAGTGCTAGTGACCATATGCACCTCCAGTGTCTGGTGTTTGCCTTACTGTACAGAGCCTGCTTGCACATTTAGGAGCAAACTCTGCCTGCTCCTTTCTGGGTCTCGTGGGCCCCGAAACCACAAAGCCGGGTGCACCTCTGAGGCAGGATGTTGCAAAACTGGGTGAATAACAAGTTCATCCATTCTGCCTCTGTGGAGTTTGCATGAGGACTACCTGCTAGGGCTTCAGCAGGGGAGGTAGCCTCTCCCGTGAACCCACTGTTATCTTCTTCCCTGGATTCCTTCTTCTTTTGGGACAAAAGCCTCTTGTCCTAACTTAAGCAAAACTCCTCCCGACTGTGAGGAAGAATTTCCCTTGAGGGTATATAAGCTCTGTGAGATGGTGCTGTTATTTCTTTTTTGGTAATGTGCATTTTAACTACTGTAAAGTGCTGTGCGCATCAGTCATATACATCATTAATAAATAATAATAACTTGATGCTATTTCCATCTGGCAGCGTCTGTAGAGTCTGTCTCTTGGTGTGGTATCCATAATGCTATCGGGCACTTACCAGTCAGACCCCATCAGACCACACTGGTGGTAAGTTGTGCACAGATAAGCTAGACAGCACACCAGGCATGAAAAGGGGGGGCAGCTGTTCAGAAAATTCCTGGGCTTATTTACTATCCTACAAAAGCCCTTTAAAAAAAAAAGAAAGAAAGAAAGAAGAAAAGCCCTTCCTTTTTCTTAGCAGCCTGCCAAGAAGTTACTTGGGGGAACAGGGAAAGAGCTCTTTAAAAGGCTATTAAATGTTATTGTTAAAAGAAAAAGGTGCCCATAATGTAATGCCTTCCCCAGAGCAGTTCTTTCCTTTCTCCACAACAGCATCTCGGCTTTCTGTTTGTTTTGCACTAGGAGGCTGATGTTGACATTGTGGCTTATGATGAATTGGTGCTTGATGTCATTGCCAATGCTAATAGTTCTCCAAAACGAGACTACTTGGTTTTATAATTGCAGCAGCTATGTCGGGTGCTGATGGACTAATGTTAACCCCTTCTGTATCTCAGTAAGAAAAAGACTCCTTACATCCTGGAGTGTTTTTGTTCTGTGCTTAGTTAACGACAAGCCCTCAGTTGGTTTCTCGCTGCAGCCTACTGCATGTTGCGCATCCGGTGCAATGACAGGGTTCACTAGGCACAAGGACTGACTTTGTGAATCTGAAAGTGTAAAAAAGCTAGGGTTGGCTCAGTGCAGAAGCTCCACATGCCCAAGATCCTGCACATTACAGACGTGTACCAAAACTTCAAAGTGACACAGATTCTGATTTCATAGCTACTCCTTGCCTCCACATCAGGCCAAAACCAATGCCTAGATTCAAACCCCCCGACCCATGGGGAAGCATGGATGCGGCAAGCCAGGTCCATATCTCAACTAAGTCTGCTATGTTCAGATCAGTCTGCTCAAGCACTGTTAAACCAATGCTGTGTTGACTAATCAGTAAGAACATTAGGAAACTCAATTTTTGGCAACTGTTAATTATGAATGTATAGTGGACATCCTATAGATGTAGCATATATGCTTGTACATGTATGTATGTGCAAACAAGACATCTAAAGTTTCCTACCTGAGAGCTCCTGAACTCAATGTCCATCTCGCAGCAATTGGTGAGCTGACACAAACCCTGACATTAGGATCAGAGCAGAGCTGAAATTTTGAAAATGTTTTAAGAAAGTCAAAATTTATAGCAGAGGAAATGGAGGGTTCTGTCCTTCGCTCTGATCCTTTAATAGGCAGATCTCTTTTCAGGATTGGGACATGGATTTTGCCAGCTAAGTCAGGAGACACTGATTTTTTCAAGTACTTTGTTTTAAAAGTCATTCCTTAATAATGTTTCAGTCTATACTTGCTGGGCGTACAGCCCTCAAGTCAAGTGCACCCCAAGTGCATGACTCAGAAGTGAATGTGCAACCTACTTCACGGGGGGAAAGTGGCCATTTTAAAGACCAACTGGCAGCTAGGGCTATGAAGAGCATCTGCCAGTAGATGTGCTGGTTTTTAATAACTACACTTTCATTTCAAAATTTAAATTTGGAGCATAAACTTCACTCCCCCAACACACTTTTAGCTTTTTTTAAAAATGCTGTAGAAGCAACTGAAACAGCCAAAGTTGCTTGTAAAACTATGAAGAATGGACATTTTTGCAGGGGGACTGAAGAAGTTCAGAGGAAGAGTTGGACTGGGCAGAGAGGGCAAAAGGAACGGATGAAAGAGAAAGGTGGGCGCATATTTGTTTGCTGCTCAAAGACATGTAACTCAGTGTTGAGCATGCCTGTTTGTGCATGCTGTGATCTTGGTGAGATTATTAGTCCTCTTAAGAAAGGAAATTCTGGCAGCCTTCAGACGGAAGAGTTCGCCCAAAATCCAGCAGGGACAGAGGCTGTTTGTCCTCATCCCAGCACCACAAGGCAGCCCCTCTACAGGCCATCTGAGAGGGAGAGAAACATTACAGCCCGGTGCCGCAGCATTGTGTGCAGACATCTCCATCCTTGCAGTGACTCCGCCTACACTGCAGGCAGATGTAGAAACTATCTGTGTTGCACACCAGAAATGTCTAGGGGTGTTGTTGGAATTACCTGCACCACAGAGACACACTAAAAAGTCTCTGTATCACATCTGCAGGGATACAGCGTAGCTGCGTGAAATATTGTACATCATAAAGATAAACAATGAAACCCAAGAGGTTTCCCTCTAACGACTTTTACCTTTTTTCACTTTAGTTAAAAAGCTTCATCAGGAATTGTTATTGCTCCCAAATATCATTTTAAAATAACAAAAACAACCCCTTGCACGCTGCCTTGGGGATACTTTCCTCTACCCTGCAGGTGGAAGGCACTCTTGCAGATGCTGCTCCTGTATCCTTCCAGGAGCAGGCGTAAGGACAAGCAAACTGCACGTGTAAAGCAATGGGAGCAGAGGTCCTGTAGGACAAGACGAAGATGAATTTCAAGGGATCTAGAGGAGCAGAGCATCAGAAAAGATTCCAGGGCAAGGAAGCAGAACAGCAGCGCGGGGGAAGTCTTATGAGCAAACAGAAGAGCAAGAGAGGTGAGGCATAGCAAAGGAGAAGCATCAAGTGGCAGATGCTTGGGGCTAAATCAGCAGATAGATACTGAAGTCCTAGAAACAGTGCAGCAGCATAAGAGGCTGAGGAGGAGAAGCAGGTAGAAACTGGTGAAAGAGTCGGTCTAGGTAGACCTATTACTTCGTAACAAAATCACAGCATGGGCAAAATGAGAAGGGACGCTGTCTAACGCTCAGTTGTCTAACATTAGCATAAACCCATGGTTAGAGCCACAGTCTCTCCCTCCCTCTCATCTTCTCCAGGTCTGTATGCCATGTCTTTCACTAGTATCCAAGCCAGAATATAGTCACATGCTGCGAGCCACTAGTGTTGTAATATGATGGTATAAGGCTTTTTCTACTCCTTATTTTCAGTCACGCCGTTATCTGAAACTTTCATGTTTGGGGCTGATGTTTTATAGACTTCATCTCCACCCAGAAGTCATCGGCTCTGCTTTGTTTGAAAGCTGGAAGGATAACCAGTAACAGTTTTCCTAAGCAAAGGGAGCCAGAAAAATACACGCAATTTTCTTTTAATGAAAAAGAAATTTCATCCAACCTTTAGTTTATGTGAACAGTTCTAGCAACCAATTGGCTGGAAGAGCAAAGCTGAAATTTGGCATGAAAATAGGCTTTGGTGAGGATGTGTCTGATTTAGTCAGGTGAAAATTGGTTTGGATTTGACTGTGCAAAAAACCTATTGAGCATTGAGAGCACTTTTTATGACTCCTTGTTAAGCTCTCACAATGAGCAGCTAAGGAAGACTAGGTTATGGCATCCTGGCTAATTTATGGTATATCTACCCGTGCAATCACTGCAGCTCAGATCACATACCCTGCGGTAGCTTTAAAGCAGCCAGCCTACACAGCCACAGCAGGATGGAGCTCAGCACCTGAGATTACCCATGCTCTCAGGCTTGTGTTTTGCAGGCTGCACTGGGCTCCATGCTGCCACAGCCACAGTGTTTAGCATTGGTAAGGATAAAGTGTGAAAAATGCATACAGAAACTGCGGCAAATGCTACAATTAGCTGTGCAGAGCGTACTTCCTGATCTCTCTTATGGCAGCAGTTGGCAACCTTTCCAGGGGGGAGCAAGCAAGCACAAGGACCCAGCAACGGCTGCCACCAATTCTCTCCATGGCCAGCATGAGGAAAGCACCCAGGTCCGCTGCTTCTCCCTATAGCAGGGCAGGGAGAGCAGCTGCTGCCAAAGCCCGACATCCATGGGCCGCAGGTTGCCAACCCCCGTTCTGCGGCAAAGCGGATGCACAAGGAGGCAGAGTTAGGATCATGCAGCGTTAACGCTTGACATTTCTGACCTTCGAGTGCCTTCATGCTGAGTTCTGACATGTGCAACCACAGTGCAGCCTCTCTCTCCACATGGAACAACATTGTCAAAAAACAGAGCGAGATCTGCCTCTGTTTATGTCGTATCCATGAGCTGTATACACATGTAACTGTCTAGGCATAAATATAGATAAAGATATGAGAGATACAAGCACGCAGAGTATTAGATAATTGTTGTTCATTTACTGATCCTTATCCCCTCCCAGAACTGTGGAAGTTAATGAGCTCTGAAATACAAGCTTCAAAAAAAAAACCAACCCCCCCCCAAACTTTCATTTCAATAACATTATACACCCTCAGGCTCCTATTAAACTTTTTTGCAACAATAACACCAGTCAAGCCAATATTCATATGTGAATTACAATGATACTGCACCACAGGAAAACTTGGAGAGAATTAAACGGAAAAGAGAGCACTGCCTTCAGTCAGCTAACAGCTCGAGCTATATCCAAATTAATAGTAAATACTTCCTAGAGATGGGTGAATGAGCTCAGATGAAATAAGAGCCAACCTGACCTTTCCTTCAGTACATGAAGGGAACCTTTCTTGAAGGTTAAAAAAACCTCGGCTTCAGCTGGGAAGCTGAAATACCACCAGAAAAACTCATCTCCCAGAATTTCTGACCAGATCTGAGCTGGCCATTTTGTGTCAACACCCTTGACCATCAGAAGTGTGGCCTGATAAAATGAAACCTTAAGGGTGAGACATACCAGAAGTGCCTTCATGACTTTGGAAGCTCAAGCCAGTAGGACTGATTCTCCCAAGTCGCTTGCAGACAGGTTTTGATAGGTCTACTCTTAAACTTTCCATGAGACACCTGGTCAGATATTCCAAAAGCATTTACGAGTTTGGCTGCGTTGAAAGCAATGTGAGTTCGACACCTAAGAACTTTTGAGCATCCCATTAGTCGGCTCTTAAACACCCTTCCTTTAAAATCAGGCCCCTCGGGCACTGCTGGAAATTCCAGCCTTAAGGGTCTTCCAGGCCATAAGGAAACACTTCTAGGTTTAGCTGTGAATCCTAACAAAAGTCACATCCCAACCATATGCACCTTCCAAATACAGCGTAGGAATGTTTGACTATGAGCTCCAAATGCAAATGTTGGGATTTGAACCCTCTCCCACAATAAAAACAAAGCCAAGTGAATTAGCTTGGCACCTCTACACAAAGCCAAGTGATCTAGTTTTCACTGGCACAAAATAGTTTCAAAAAGGGCGGTACATTTTTGATAAGCATAGACAGCTTCAGCGAACCAGTGGCAAAAGCCAAATTTGCAAAAGGGCTTCAGATCCGGCCTCTAATTGGTGCCCTAAATTTTGCACATTGACACTGATATCCTCCCACTTTGGGTTTCCATTTCGGTCTCGGCGCTGGCACGCGCTCCGCCAGGTGCAGGAGTCCAACCTTGAGCCCACTCTGGATGATTTGGCCTTCTCCATCTACCCGGCGCAGAATAAAATCAGTGAGATTATTGCAAGGCTCTTTTTTCCCTGATTGCATAACCAGCTCTGTGCAATTACAGTCACATACGTTTTCTGTATTAGGTTCAGTCGAATACACAGAACCTTTTCAACACAGTTCTTTTAATATCCCTGTGCCTACATACTTCCAGTGCAATCCAACAGAGTGGGCCAGCCAACTCACAACTGGTGGCTGTTGATTTTTCTGTTTGTTTATTTGCAGATCATCAAGAGCATGTGAAGAGTGGGTATGTGTGAAAAGAACTGCAGACTGAGCAGCTTGAAATTGGAACACTTCTGAGCAGAAACCAGTATTTCCGTGCTTGAGATCACTGGGGACCAAATCCTGACCCCCGAGGAGGGCAGAGCAAACAGGCTTGGGCTAAGGGGGTTCCCACAGGACCTGGGGAGCAGATTTCTCCTACTCAGCCCGCAGAGCACCAGCAGTGCCGTTCAGCACTTCACCGCGAAGGCTCATAGCTGCAGGGATAGGTGCAGCCCCTGCGCTGGCTTTCTCCAGGGGCTTTCAGTCAATCCATCAGGGATGCCCAGGTCACTACATCCCGCTCCTCTCTTACCCTTGTTCCGCTATTCAAACCACTCTCTGGTGGCGCAGGAGCTGCCGTCGGGTACCGCCGTGCAGCACGCACAGAGGACGTGCTAGGGCAGCATCTCCCAGCTAAGGGCCCCGTGCAGCTGACCTGCACCAGTTCTGGCCGTGGGCAGGAGGAAAAGCAAGCGCCATTTCTTGGCTGATTGAATTCCCTCTGCAGCTCTGTAAGTCAGCACATTTATTATATTGCTGAACTAATTCCTGTTATCTAACCACACAGCATTGCTTTTTAATTACCTGTGTAAGTTCCCTGCTTGATATGCTTTAGGAAGAAAAAGAACCGGGAGCCCAATCCAGGTAGTCACAGGGTGCAATGCCCATGGAGACTGCTGGGACTTCACTCGGAGGCATAAGAGCAGAATTTGGCTACTTCTCCTTACAAGTGAGCCATATGGTTTGTGGGGGCTGGTCTGATGCTCCTGGAAGTGATTCAGGGGGTAGCCCCTTGAAAAACCAGTACAAAGATGTGAGAGGAGATGGCCTCAGCCAGAGGAGCAGTTGATCTATGCTCCATCTATCAGACTTACAGACTTGGGTGGGGCAAAAGGGGACCCCTTAGTACCAATCAGTTTGATGGCCAACCAAAAGCATTATAATTGATGACTTGGGCTCCCCGGAACAGCATCAGGTGATTTTTAAACTGTGGCTACGTGTGTTTACTTTCTGATGGCTCAGAAGCCATTTTCAAGCTCGTCTCTATGGACACGAGTGCTGGCAACTTATTTTTCTTGCAAAAAAATGAAAGCTGAGGTTCTTGCTTAATAATATGCCTTCAGGAGGTGGGACTTCGAAAATGGCGTGGATATTGCTAGATTCACAGCCACCTAGCTAGGGCCCTACCAGATTCATGGCAGAAGTGGGCTGTGCTGTGGCTCCTTTAATCTTGCAGGTTCCCCTCTGCATTCCCCGGCACTGCTGATTGGTGGAGGGGCCCTGCTTGTGGCTTACTCTTGATTGGCAGGGAAGAAAAAAACACAGTTTTAAACATGGCTCCATTTTTGCCTCCCCACTGCTGATTGGCCGAGGGGCCCCCCCACAGCCCCACTGCTTGCTGCCGACCAGCAGGCAGGCAAAAAAGGGTGCCGTGTTTAAAACCACGGTTTTTACTTCCCTGCCAATCAGGAGCATGCCACAAGGGGCCCCTCCACCAATCAGTGGTGGGAGAGGGCATGCGGAGGAACCTGCAAATTTAAAGGAGCCGCAGCACAGCCCACTTCTCCCAATTTGGTAGGGCCCTACACATAGCAGTGGATTTGGCCAAGACTGCAATTGATACGCCAAAGTAAGGAATTGGATTTCTTAGCATAAAATTACCAATGGTCTTACTGGTCCTAAAATTTCCTGGCTACTCTTTCAAATTCAGCTTTTGGGTTCAATTCACCAAGGCAGTTTTTCATCAATATTACTCCTTTTAAATCAGTGGAATTACACAAACATAAAATTAAACTAATATTATGATGAGTCAGATGAATCACCACCCCCAGTTTTGCTAGTGTTTGACCCCAGATCTAGATAAACAGCTCATTCTCCTTATTTAATCATCCCTAATTTAGGGTTGAAGAACTCAGAAAGTAATAGGGGGCAGAGAAATCCCAGCTGGCATAGAAGGACGTTGTTTTCTGATTTCAGAAGTCCTGGCCAACTCTGGGTCCACACATGATTTGGAGTGTCACTTGGTTAATGAAGGCTTCCAATATGTCCAGATGCTCAGACCTTAACTCGGTTGGAAAGCAAGGCAACCCCTTGGTCAGCCTCCACTGACCCACCAAAGACAGTCTGACAGTGATGCACACATGGTCCAACCTACTTGATATCTGCACGTTCTATGGAAAATCCTTCCTAATGGAAAAACTTTTCCATGCACCAAGCCTTTTACTCATTAATTTTGTACAATCATGCCCATTTAACAGCAACTGTCATTAAGTGATTTTCCATTTAATATCAATTGAAAACCACTGATTTCCTTGTCCAAATAGCAATTAATGCCAATTATTTTACACAGCACCATGCACTGTTACAGGTTTTTCAATTTTCCAGTTAGCTTCACTATATCATTTTTTTTTGGCCTAGTTTCATGGTTTTCAAGTCTGAAGCGGTGATTTCATTTTTTGGCATTCAGGAATTGAAACTGCTCTAAGATTACAGCAATGGAGATGGCATAAAGTAAATTCCTAGCCCCGTGGTTCTCAACCTGAGACTGAAGGCACCCCTTGTTAGAGTCAACGCACCCCTCAAAAAATGTCAGTTGTTAGTTTTCACTTGTTTTTTGCCTTCAGAAAAATAATAAAGCAATTCTTCTGTTGCAAAAAACTCTGACAGTGCACAGCAGGTCAGAATGCTTTTGACACTTTGGATTCCTAGTTGAAATCTCTGAGTTTGTCTTGTGAATCATATACGAGTGTTTGCACGCTTAACAGTGCTAACATTGCGCAACACCCTTAAAAGGATCTTATGGCACCCTAGCATGCCACAGGACCCTGGCTGAGAATCACTGACTTAAACATGTAATAAAGAAAGATTCTATTTTGCTACATTATAGAAGACATTATGGTCTGCAAACCCTTGTTCCAAAGGGTTTGTTCTTCAACCAGACTACAAAACTTGAGACCAGAGTGCTATGTATCCTCCCTACCGTAAGACCGATAATGCCGGTGTTTCCAGGATTGAAATGTTTGTTCCAATATGTACTGAAGACTCAATCTAAACTGTGTTTCCAAATAGGGCTAGAGTTTTGCTTCCACCAAGTCTTGGTCTGACTGGCTCAAGATGAGAATAAAGGCAGGATCTAAAGCTGATCAGATGTTGTCCATCACTAAATTGTTTACAGATTCTTTTTGCAATATAACGGACCTCATAGCTGAAGCTCTCCAATTTTATCAGAGCTGCACAGAGAATTTCAGGTGGCTGAAAACAAAACCCCCAAAATATTGTCTTTTGATTTTTGTCCATGCAAGCGTAAACATTTTTCTCAGGAAAAAGATCTTTTCATGACCGGTTCAAGCTACACTCCCGTGTGTTCCCTTCCATGGGGGCTTACAATCACTGGTGCTGTATAACCACATAGTGGGCACATCTACATGAGATGTTTACTGCACAGTCAACTAATCAACTGTGCAGCACACGTTTCGGCATCTACACACATGCCCCTATTAAGGCACACAAAAGTAATAAACTCCACAGCAAGGTAGTATTTGTAAGTACAAGAACTTCCCTGCTGCAGAGTTTTTTCATGAGTAGCAACACACATGTAGATGCTAACCCAGTTGGCTGGAGCATGAGGGTGCTTCATTTTGGGGGCTGCCTGCCAACCAGTCCCCAGCCTGGAACGCCCCTGTGCCCCAGCCAGCCCCATCACACCGCACTGAGCTGGATCGGAGCAGCCCTGGGTCGGCAGGCTGACCCTGCTGGGTCTCCTGCCATCAGGGGCTGTTCCAACTCAGCTCACTAGGCTACGGTCCTGGCACATGTGCAAATGTGCCCCCAGCAGCAGTAAGCTCCGGAGCTTATTGCTGCATGTTAATAGGTATGTGTAGATGCACCGAGTCACCAGCTTTGCTCCCACTCTGCTCCACATTATCTCCTCTGTGCAGACCTATGTAAAGCCAACGTGGAACTCAGTCTACAGCAGCATTGTATTGAGGACCTTCTCCATGGCCCCTGTCTGGCCGGTTGAACTTCTCCCTCAATAAACTAAAGCCATGAAAATGTCTTGCTTTGAAACTTTTTTTTTAATCAAATAAAACTGCAAACATGTTCTTCATTCTTGTGGCTAAAGTCCAAGAATGCAATCTCTGTAAGTGGTGTTGAATTTAGCTTTTTTGTGATAAAGCTCTCTGAGCTTCTTTTCAAATAAACATGTACAGCTTTAAATGAATAAATCATGCAAATACATGTTAATGTATACATAAATTAACACAACATAATAAGGAAAACGAAGAAACAAGATTACAAATTTTCTGCACCTCCAAAATATGAGAGTGATATTTGCTTTAGAAAGAACAAACTCATTTAGCAAAAAGAGCTTATACAGATCCAAACAAACACGAATCTCCAATGAAAGTTAATTTTATGTTCAGCAAAGAAAGAAGATGTGCTTCCCACTACAATAGGCAAAATCCAATTAAATTAGGCAAACTTAGAAACAGCGAAACAAAATTTGATCTAGTAAATAAAATCCAAGTGCCAAATTCTGCTCTTGCTTACACCCTCACATTCTAGCAGGTGAGCTGGAGGCACTTCAGAAAGACATTGAATGAGCTGGTACCATGGAAGAATTTGCCCCAAAGAGACAAGTTTTCAAGCAGAATTTACATAGAAATGAGACTTCTCCTGTCTTCGTCTTTTGTATTACTTTGAAAATATTTAAACAGACCAAAGCTAACTCTCATGACCGGGACACTCAGGGATAGCTGTTAGGAATATATTTTCAGTGAAACAAAAGGGGCAGGATTCTCAAAAGCATTCACCTTTGGCCTACCCCTCTTCCCACTCTGGAGACTGAGAATGACTTGGTGGGAAGAGCAGGGGAGCAAGGCAGGATTCAGCCATTGCTGAGTGCTGCTGAAAGTTCGGTCTCATCCTTTCTTTTGTCATTCTTACCCTCACACTGGAAGACTTATGAAGGTCACAGATTCATGACTTCTATGGTTAGAAGGGCCAATTATGATCATGTAGCCTGACTTCCTGAATAAAAGAGGCCATAGAATTGCGGCCAATAATTTCTGCATGAAGCCCAAGTTCTAATATAGAAGTATGACATATAGCACATCTATCAAGTAGGAAAGTAAATCATCATATAAGTGATGGTCTATGAGACCCCTTCATGCAATTATTATTACCTACTGCTGAGTTAACTTATTTGTGTCAAGTGAACTTTGGCAAAGAACAGAGCACCTAGCTCCTACAAGGTCCTAATGCAGGGGTCCAATTCGACTGTGACTGGGCTCCAGGGCCTCTGGTGACAAGGGTCAGGTAGAAGAATAAAAGCTGTCATATTGCTGAAACAGATTCAATAAAAACCATTATTTAAATCAGCTGGGCAGAAATGGTGCTAACTTTTATCCCATTCACCACACAGAGTAGTAGAAAACTCAGCCTTAAGACTTCTTGATAATCACCTGGGATTGCAAGGTTTGGAGATGGCAGGCAGAGAATAAACTAAGGACATCTAGCTGATGCATCGAAATCTGTCTGTCTAATGCATTTGCCAGACTTACCACCATGCCTCGCTGCCTCAATAGACTCCATTGGTACATGGACTCATAACATGATTCTCCACATTATCCCTTTATATATATATATACCTCAGTGCTTATCTGGGAAGACAACCGTGTTAGAACCAATTAATTCTTTATGGTAGCTAAACCTTGGGCCTCTGCTTCAGCTGGGCACAGAAGTATAGACTTTTGTTTGCAATGCTCTTATCTCATGTCCTACTGTACACTAAGACCTGAACCCACTGGTTTGACCAACTGGTCAAATTATTATATGTTGCTGTATTAGTATCCAATACTATTCCCAAATAAAGTCAATGCCAAAATTCCTGTTAGCTTCAATGGTGTAAGATTGGACTCTGGTCCCCAACGCAACATGGTACAGGGTGTGCTCTTCTCGTAGTGCCCTTAAGTGATGTTAAGGATAAGTGCAGATATGGTAAACCTTCATCATGGGCAGATCTAGGATTTTGGAAAGGGAGGTGTGAGAGCAGCAACCCGCACTGCACCAGATCCCAGATCCCAGACTCCACCCTGCAACAGCTGGGCAGGCAGATGAGCAGCATCAGGGGACTTTTTTTTACTTTCTCAACCAAGTAAGACTCTTCACTCCCTTCTCCCTTCCCCTCCATACTCAGAGGCATGTTCCCTCCCCTTCCTTCCTATTTCTTCCCTCCCCCACTTGCCACTGCCACTGTCCCCAGCTTGCCCAGGGCCGGTTGGTGGGTCTCCAGAGCTGCTCCTGCCCCACCCTTACTGGCTCCATGTGGAACCAGGCTTGGCTGGAGATAAAAGTGACAGCAGGCAGGCCCCCTCCCCACACACCTGCTCCTGGGTTGGCAGGGACCATGGAGGGGAGGGTCTGGGCAGAGAGGAGGCACCTGTCCGCTGCTGCTGTCCCTGGATGAGCCTGGCTCTGCACAGAGCCCGGTTGCAGCAGGCAAGATTGATTCCAGAGCCCCCCACCCTGCCCCTGGGACAGCTGGAGATGGCAGCAGCAGTGGGCAGGGGAAGGGGACAGGAGGGGACGGGCACTGAGAGCAGAGGGGAAGCAGGGGGAATTCTTGCTTTCTTTGGAGACTTTACAAAAACTCCCTGGCAGCTGCTCCCAGGGCGCAGGCAAATGAAAGGCGGGGTGCGTCCGCACCACTGCACCCCCCTGGATCCACCCCACTTCTATTACTCTACCCTCCAAGCCATCCAGCTTCCAACCATTCATTTGATCACGCAAGGCTAATTCTGCCATGTCAGACATGTTAGATTATATTTCTCCCGAAACACAAAGAATATACAATTTCCTGACAGATTTCAGTACTGAACTGTCAACAAAAATATCGCTACAATAGAGCTGCAAAGTTAACAACCCATTTTGTGATTTCTGGAGATGTCGGTAGTTATTATAAATGACTTTCCAGTTAATTACCTGTTTTGGAAATTAAGGAGATTGGGGGTTCACAGCTGCTCCAATAAGTAGCTTCAGTGTCTGCCTCATCCCATTGAGTATGATAAATAATATATTCTCTCCCACCCAGACTGCCAGACAGTGGCTCTGTCAAACCCCTCGGAGAGCTCACTTTGTCTGCCATGTGTTAAGGGCAACATTTATGATAAAAGTAGAAATTAGATGGTGGTTAATCTTGCCTCTCCAGGTCCCAGGTGGGGCACGAGCACAGTTGCAGTGTGGCTTACTGGATGCTGTCAAAAAAATTACCTCGGGAAATTGCATGTGTATCAGGATATAGCAGTGGGAATATCCTCAGGAAGTTATTTTAGGTGAAGTAAGCAGTTGGGTGGGCTGTTAAAAGAGAGTCTGGGTGACAAAGTAGAGCAAATGCATTTTATTCCTCTTTGCAAAAGCAAGTCTTACATTACAATTAGACTATGGTCAAGGAGAGAGGAATTGTAGTGCTCTGGGGTTTTTAATTTGCTTCTTATCACTGCTTAGACTATTTAGCTTCCTCATCATAATAAACTCTGGTATTGTAACAGCACCAAAGGACAGATCCAGCTGTCCTTCCCATATAAAAGATACTAAAATTGTGGACTAGCGTAATGATCTTAAATTCTGCACAGTTGTTCCTGTCAAAGCATGACTCTCCTCTCCCTTATAGAAATATGAGCTAAGGGTAAGTCTAGTGAAATCAGTGGAGTCACATAGTGGTGAGTAATCAGGGTAACAGAATTGGCATCATTGTTGTACAACAATAATGTAGAACATGGGCAGAGGTTTTGCTTTATTGGCTGGTCCCAAGCAAGTTGTTTCTTCTCCCAAATCAGCTATATTTCATCTCAAAGGTAGCTTAAAATTGACCTTCAATTGTAATTTCCTTACATTCTTAAATCAATGCATTGCAACATGAAAATCACAATAGACTAGCCCAAAGAAACCGGCTAGCTGCCATTACAGATTCCAACCCTGCAACCTGAACACAGGCCGTTCACATCCCTTCTACTGTTTACAATAAAGAATGGCGCCACTCAAGGCTGGTGAAGCCCGTCACCCTTTGCACTCCTGTTTCCCTGTATGTCCTGGGTGTGTACCAGTGGGACAGCAATTTATGGCTGGAAGTGTTTCTCAGTTCATATTGCAACTGTAGAAATCCTTCAGTGCACTACTGCCTGCTGCTTCCCAGCTCACTCATTTTCCACAAAAAAAATTGTGTCCAACTAACCAACGCTGATGATGTACCTGATAAAATCCAACCTCTCACCTCAGCCTGGTGGTATCCTTCCCATTCTCATGTGGCTTTTCCAATCTCCTCAGCCCCTCACTTGCTGTTTGTATGTTGGTTAGATAGCTGGCTCACCCTATTTTCACCAAAAATAACCCAGAATTTTGTACTTGATCAATTATAGATGAGTAATATAGCTACATAATGTATTTATAGAGTAAATGGCAATCATATGGATTTGGAAGGACTTCTTTGAAGTGACTTTGCTGGGCTTTTTGAAGGGCTCTTGGTTGGATGTTTTGAAGGAGTCTTCTCAGGAGTCCTGGCTGCAGGTTTTTCTGGAGTCTCGTCTACTTTCTTAAAGAAAGTGTCCGAGGAAGTTTGGACAGATGTTCTCCAGGGAGATGGGCGACACAGCAAACTTGCTCCTGGCGTGGCGTTGTGTCGGATCAAGCGTTGTCAAGTTGAAACTGATGTCAGAAAGTCGAAACGGGGTGTCAACTTCTAAACATTGTAAGTGCGAAACGTTGTAACTCAAAATGTTGTTAAGCTGAGGACTGCCTGTACCTAAAACTAGTTTAAAGCACACTTTAGGTGGCATAAAGTTATACCACTCCAGGGCAGGTTTCTCTCTGATCTGTATTACCCAGCTTGCCTTTCCTTACTGTGTGACCACTCCCCACCCATGAGCTGCCCAAGCTGCAGTCCTCCAGCTTCCCAGGATGCAGTGTCCCCTCCCCCACCCTCATGTTCTGGGTGGACCAACTTCCCACCCCCTGTACTCTGCCGCCCAGGGGGCAATTCTGGCACCAACCAGACTCTCCCTCCCATCCCCAGGGGTAAAACACCATGAAAACAGCCTGCCAAGCACATGCCAACTAGCCAGGTCAGGGGCCATGGACAGGTCTAGGAGTGAGGTCTAGGGGGGAAGGGGAAGAAGGGTAGGGGGCCAGATCGGGTCCCCATGAGCTGGGGCATCCTTCCCAGGGCAGAGGCAGTAGCTCTCCTGGAAGCACCTTCCCACAGTGCTCCCCCCTCCCGAGTGCACCAAGCCTCATGGCAAGTCACAGCTGTGCAGGTGGGAGATAGTCTGAGACCGTTTTTAGCTTTAAGGTGTCACTGCTCCAAACTCGAACAAGCGCTAATACTGATCAGCATTGAAGCAGCTCAAAGTGCTACGTGTAACAAGGCCCTAATTTACCCTTGTGCAACAGGCAGTTATTCTTCATTCCTGAATATGAAGCCACCTCTTGGTTCAGTCGTAATGACCATACTAAGAAACTTTGGGACATTGTTTTGCTCTTTCTGAAAAAAAAAATAGACTCAAAAGTAGGTTTTTGAAGGCACCTGACAATTAACGTGGCAAGAAGTCATTAGCTCTGTTAGTTTGAAGTCAGGCAGAAGACAGGATAGGGTGGCACCTTAGAGACTAACTGGTTCAGAAAGGCCAAGTCGTACTGATTTTTAGCAGCTCTTTTGCTCCTCGATGCTTTGAGACAGTAAGAAAATTGACCACTCAAGATGCCAGAGAATTCAAATTCTTACCAGAGAACATGAAACACACTCCTCAAAACACACAGTCGGAGGCAATGTTATACTTCCTTACATTTATTATGTTAGACTTCTTTAAACCAACCAACCGCCCTGTTTACACAAAGTTCAGCCTAAACTCCCCTGTAGAAAACATGACTATTACCGTTAATTTTTATGGCACAAGGTTAAAAGGTTGCAGCTTTTTTATAACGCTTTGCTTGTTACTAGGACATCTGTTGATAAATTAGTTGGGTAGCTCCTGTTTTGCCCCCTTCATTAGAAGGAGCTCAGACTCTCCATTTTTTTGCTGTAATATTGCCATATAAGGCCTTTAGCTAGGTTGACAACTTCGGTCTCTAAGACCGTAAATATTTGTCTATTCAAAGGTAGCATTTATCTTACAAAGGCACATGTACCAGTTTTGCCTCTGACAAGTTCCTTGTTTATTTATTACTCTAATAACAAATAGACTGTCATCCCTGCTGGGCCTCAAAAATGAACAAAATCCGCTGACACAACTGATTGGGAGCGGCTGCAAATTATTTTATTCAAAATTTGTGCAATAGCGGATTCAGGTTGGGGGGGAAATGCTGAAATCATAGTTCTGCTAGTGACCTATATACTATGGAGCAACAATGCCCAAGGAAGTTACACACGTTTTTGCAGCCCTCGTGCTCAGACTGCCGCATTTGGGCTCCGTGTTGCCAGGGGTTTTGCGTTGAAGCCTCCACATCTCTGTGTACATGCAGAGATCAGAGTAGAGCAATTTAGATAGAGGCACTTGGTGGGGTGGGGGAGATGGCAGTAGCTAGGCATGCTCAGTAGAGGTCTCCGAAGCTGTGCAGAGGGCTTCTGTTAAGGGCAAGCAGCTTTGCAGGCTGCATACAATCACTGCCTGAGAGCTAAGTAAACGATGGCCAGTGGAGACAGGCTTGCAGATAGAGGAGCTGGAAACAGCCCTGTAGACTCAGAAGCTAAATACTGCAGTACTAAGATGTGTCTCCCATAAGGGTTATGTCCCAGATTTGAGTGCCTCTTTGGATCCAGGCTACTTGACTTCCCTATCATGCTGGGAGGTGCCAGTTGCCCCCTCCATGATCAGGGCTGTTGCAGATATGAGCTTCTCTGGACTGTGTTCCCTGGGGAGACTGAGGTTGGAAAGAAACCGTTGAGATGTTGTGCCTCGGGGGTGTTGGTGGATGTGCGCAGACTGCAGGTCACCTCCAGGAGCAGAGACAAGGGATGAGATGAACCCCGGCAGCAACCAAGAAGGGAAATCCATGGCAGAAAACACCAGGACAGGTACTAAGCAGCCACTTTGAATACTATTACATATGGTGATTGCAGCTGTCTGCATACACCTTAGGCATTACGAGATGGTGCAGGACTCACCAGCTCTTAGGTTTACTCGGTGTAACCCCCGCTCTCTTTTAAAGGCCTGACAAGACTGGGCTTTGGCCCATGTCTGGCCGAGGTGCAGAGGAAAGTAAGCATGTTGGCTATGCATCAAGTTACCTCATCGTCCCTCTGTCTCATCATGGCTCTCAGGCTTGCTCCTCATCGCTTCTCCAGTCCTGTGATGGCTTTGAGAACAGGTGCACATCACTGCAGCCTCATGCTGTGCTTCTACCTTTGGTTTGGGCCTGACCCTACTCTTTTCTCAGGTGGGCAGCATTGGGCTAGATTACGCCTGATTACACTCCACTGCGGGGGTGGTAAACGAAATCAGATCGCTCCTGGGATAGTTCCCTGCTCTCACCAGGCTCACGGGGGCAAGCACGTGCTACCCAAGTCTGGAGACTGCAAGGGGAAGGGGGTGGTGAATGGGTAGAGTACGATGTGACAGCAGGAAGAAAAGTACCTTCATTCACTCTCAGCAAAGGCTGCCAGAAAAGCATTGCCCTCCCTAGACAGAGCCAGGAGGAATCAGGGAAGGGACCATACCTTTCTAGGTGTCTCTGCAACCCAATGGCTCTCGCAGGTGGGGCTGTTCATGCTCAAGGCACTACTTCCAGTCACCTTCCAATCTCCCAACTTCATTGCAAACACTTGTGAGTAAAGCATGGCACAAGATCTGGCACCATTTCATCCTAATTCGACTTGTATGGACATAAGTGATTCATAAGTCCAGCGCTATCCCAGGGAACACAAGACAATTTCATTTACACTGAGCAGGACCTGCCGACCAATTCCTTTACTATTCTATTCTTATCCTGCTCTCATTACAGTATGTTCTGTTATAGTTACTTGGCCAATTGAGACATTTCCAAGAAAATCTCTCAATAATACTTTTCAGAGAAGGAAAGCAGTCTCTTAGCATGTCTTAGCATCTCCTCTGCACACTTTACAACAATTTATTCTGTAATGTGATTACATGTTGGCACAGGCTCTGATTAAGGCTTTAAACAGGAACTAACAGTAGTTATGTTGAATATGTTTCTCATCTGATGATGCACAATACCATTGATTGGATGTAGATTATATCCAGCATTAACTCCAGCTATATAAAAATATCACAATAGAAACTGTATCTCATGGCAGAAAATACTTTTTAATTGCATGGATGATCAGTACATGTGGGAACTTTTGCTTTAAACAATATGCAGCAGCAGTCAGAGTCATGGCTGTCAAAGACTCATTCCTACAATTAACAATTAACAATGGTTTATTTTGCTCCTAATTTTTTTTACGTTGTTTGGTTTTGACCCTTTATTTATCCCTGGGCTGAAAGTGATCTGCAAGAAACATCGGGTCTGTCATTATCCCAGGCTGCCAGAATAAATGGGAATACCCATTTGGAATCGATTTGTACCGAAGTGCAGGGAACTAGTGTCACATTGCAGGTAGGCCCTATTTGTATCAGATCCTCTACCGAGAGCATTACGAAGTGAATGTGTGACAAAGGAAAAAGTGAGGAATATATTACCAAGCCTTGTGAGACACTATATCCAGTTTATTAGAGAAGTTAATGACTGGTGGGTAGTCAGCTGAAAGGAAGAGAGAAGCTTTCCCCCCCACCCCCCGCTAGAAAAAGTATAAAGTTGAAACCCTTAACTGTAGTCAAGCTTCAATTTCCACTGACGGCATTGTGTCCACTCACAGTAACCTGGTCAATGGACCAGAAGATAATGATTTTCATTGAGCTTTAACATAGGACAAAGAAGTGCCTTAGACATTTTTAAATGTGCATCTCATCAAAGGTAATAAAATGTCAAATTCACAGCAGAAGACCTTGGTACTCCTATTAAGCGTAGCTCAAGTGGGCTATTATGAATAGGTCCTCTGCTAGGTTTTTAAGGATCATAAAAACAGCAAGCCTGGCTAGGCAGGGGCAGCAAAGGAGGGAGTCACCACTAGGCTTATTAACAAAAGGAAGAGAGAAGACACAAGTATACTGCCAGAAGAGAACGGGCAGGATGGCTGTGCGTAGCAATAGATGCGCGTGCATTTTCACTACCCTGATGATAGGAGCCCCTGTTTGGACACTGCAAGATGCCAAGTGCCTGAGTGTGTTCCTAATTGCATAGCAGTATGTTTCTTCCAATGGCAGTTGAAGGTGATTTGAATCTAGGGAAATGGGGATGTCAAAACTCAGTTGCTGAATTCTTTGCCCGTATTAATTCTCAAGCCTTTGTATGTATCTTCCTTTATATGTGTCTGTAAACTACTCAAAAGGCCATCTTTGAGGATGATTTGATTTCTGCCTGGATTTTGCTTACTGTAGTTTGTTCATAACTTAAAGAACCAAACTGGCCTCGTTGTGTTTGGAGAAGGGTCTTCAAGTGTATGCTTATTTGAATGAAAAGCTGAATATCAAATCAATTATTTTTCCATTATCTTTACCTATGGACTTCTTTAATTCAGTCATGCCAGATTTTTTCTCTCTTTCTCTATGATCCTCAGGGTAGATTTCCTCAGCTAATTGAAGGGTCAGAACTTCAATAAAGACTTAGGATAACTTATATGCAAAGTTTTTTAATACCCGAAACATGCCCTGGGGTTCACTTCTTGAACAAAGAATACCAGACAGAAGCCTCAGTCTATAAAAATAGCCATCCATGACTAAAATACATTCAATGTAGAGCATGCAATTTGGAAAATAATCTTATTACACATAACTGTTCACCATACTTAATGTAACTGTTCCCAAATATGCAGATTACACTGAATGTAGAGAATTAAAGGCAGCTATTCCAAACCCAGAAGAATATTTTAGAAAGTTGCAAGAGAAAACAGTATGATGTCTGAATTAATTACCTGACCTTTGCTTTGAATATGTAATATCACAGTCATTATATTTTATTAAAAGACTGTATAATCACAAACGTAATCACAAAAGCAATGTTTAAGAAAAAATTTATTTGAACCTTTGTACTTGGGTCACACACAGCATAATTCAGTTTTTCTCTCTGCTTAATGTAATTCACATACAAACTCTGGCATGTAACACTATAAAGCCCAGATGAACAAACCCGGCTTCCAAAAAGACGGTAACTTTTCCACTAAAGCATTTCATGAAGAATGGTACGGTCCCTAAGCATAACACAGTGTCATGCTACTCAGTGGGCGCATCTACATGTGCGCATTTACTGAGCAGTAACTGAAATTACTGTGAAGTATGGTTGCGCATCTACATGTGCATGCCCATACTGTGCAGTAACTATAGTGACTTACGCTGACTTGAGCATAAATTTGATACCTGCGCAATGCAGTTATCAAATTTATGCCCGATTAGTTACTGTGCAGTAACACATGTGTAGATGCCTTACTGCACAGTAACAGTGTGTGTGTGGACTGACAAGTCAGACCACACACAGCATTAATGCACTTTAGCACTTGCACTGTAGATGCTGGCCTATTCCTGCTTACTGCGCAGTAACATACTGCACAGTAAATTTAAGCCGGAATAAATACACGTGTAGACATGCCCAGTTAGATGCAAAGCTGGAAGTTTTATAAGGCTAGACTATGGCATTTTGCCACAATTGAGCCATGTCACTAGGGGAGGCGTTGGAAGCAGTTTCCTTTTTCAAACAGGTAGAAACCTGTAGGTAAATTATTTGGGGACATGTGCATAACTCGCCAGAATGAGGATATGGGGAAATCTTGAGAATCTAATATGAGTCACAGCACAGAAAATAGGTAGCTAGGAGAAGGTGGCGGAAGTCCAGTGCAAGCATGTAGAGCTCATTTGGGTCACTGGCAAACCACAGTCAGCAATATATCTTTGGCACATGCAACATAGAATTGCTACCCAGCTGGCTCAGAAGTCTGGAAATCCTGGGAAACCTCATCTGGAGTCGTCCACGTGGCAGGGTTGCCTTATAACAGCAGACCTGGGGACCTGTGCCCAGGGCTTGCAGGCAACCCTAGCTCTACCATGAGCAGTCAGTTGCCCTGCTAGGGATGGAAGCCCTGATAAGGCTGGCTGCCCAGAAGTTGCAGACCTTGAAAATACTGGGGTCGCCACAGTCAGGACAGTACCACCATGCAGTGCTTCCAGAGTCTGCAGATGTGTGGCAGGTCTACCAGAACCCCTGGAGTGAAGGCAGTCTAACTGGTGAGGCTAATAGCTTGCCCTCCCACTAGGTTGCCCATCCCATTCCCGCAGATGGCAACTCAGTCATCCACCCAGAAAGATTGTGGGCTCTTGTCAACCAAGTGGGAGCTGAGAGTGAATCAGTTTGGGCCGCTGCGTCCACAATAAGAACAAAATGCTTGCAGTAAGAATGACCCCGTGACGCTCACCCTAAAAGGTGGGCAGCAAACACTGAGGGATTTGCTTGTCATCAGTTCTTCAGACCCGGAGAAAGGGAAACTATCGTGCTCATGCCATAAAAATGAATCTCCAATTCTCTGTGAGTAAACATTTTGAAAATGGGGAACTAAATGCCTAGTTTAAGACTTTAATGTTTCAAACACCGTGATGAAAAATAGCAGCAACATTACCTCCTGTAGAGGCGAGACGGAAATAAATCAGGGAGTAATTTACTTCAAAGGTCTTTGTGTTTACCTCTCCCTGTCTCCTAACTGGGACACCAATCTTACTGACTGAAACCAGGAATGTAGTCAAGGAAAAAATACCTGCAAAACGCTCAAAATAGTCCAAGCAAAGATGGAGCCTGATGCATTTGGGATCCGGGCATTTCTGACAGCCTTGTATTGCATGACAGGCTGCAGGGTTAATTTTCATTTTTGTTTGCATTTCCTCTCTCAGCTGTGTCCAAACTCTAACCCACTCCGGCCTCCAGTTGCAATTTGCCACAAGCCCACTGGGAGCCCCTTTTCTATTTAATGCAAAGGCACAGCTTAGAGAGAGCCCAGCATGGATCGGGGTGGAGCCCTGCATGCTTGAGCCTATAGTCTCTGGAGCAGAAATGAGGGCAGCACAGCAACACCTTACAGATCTGTCGAATGTACTTTGACCCCAACCCCCTTGTCCACGTCATATTTCTTTTTCCTTCCTATTTTCCAGGGCTTCTCCCCCTCTATGTTAGAAATGTCAAATACGGGATAATAACACTGTATTCAAGAGCAAGAGACTACTTCAGTTAAATTACTTGTCCTTTAGATTCAAGAAAACAACAAGAGAAAATCAAAGCCTATCTAGGAGGATATGCGTACCATTTCTGTGTGTGGTATTCTCCTTGCCCACATCTACCAAAAATTAACAAATAGATTCATTTTGCTGAGATTCTTCCATGGGGATGATTTTTTTTTTACCTTCATAGAAAAATGAAATTCGGAAGAACCTAATTTTTCAACAACAAAAAAAGTTGCTCGCAAAAAATATGTGGTCTTTCCTCTGATAGCCACCCCTGACCATACAGAATAGATGTCTTTCTCTGATGTCTTTCTCTGCAGGACTCAGAAGCTTTAAAGATTAAAAATACAGTCTGTACACAAAAAAAAAACAAACCCCAAACCCCAAGGCTTAACAGTGCTGTAGCCAAACGCACCACAAAACAAAGCAAAATTACTGATGAATTCCCTGGAGAATTCGCATTCGCTGCTGAGAGCTATCTTTGCCGGGGTGCACCAATTAATACAGCCGTCTCCCACCTTTCACAAGACAGAATGAAACTCTGTGCATCTGGACTTTAATTTGCAGCCCAATCAATAGTTCTAACTGAGCCAATATCTGGTAGATTTTGCGTTAACCTTCCCACATCCTGAATATGCCAAATCTCTGCATCAGCTCAGAATACTACTTTCCTAACGGCCCATTTCATTTAAAAGGTGGCGTTTTCCCCTATGCTAAAATGCTCACCATTGATGAGAATATTTTTTTACAGCTGTTTCACCCCAAAATATAACCCAAGCCGGTGAAAACATATTGAGTATTGTTTAGAAACAGAAATCAATATGCTCCCTGTAACTTCTGCTCTGGAAGGAAGAGTTGTTTTTCCAGCTCCAGGGTGTAGGTGAGGCCATATAGTTTAACTACTATTGTTTCTCAAGTTCCCTGAAACTAAGTTAAAACTTCAAATATACTTCTCAGCGATTCCAGTACAAGTTAACACAATTTTCTGCTGATCAGAAAGCAAAGTTTTATTTATTTATAATGTTTTTAACAAAACAGATTTTTAACCAAAAAGCAAAGGAAAAATAAATGAATTCTGGCTTTATTCTGCTGACTGAGACAGTCTCTCTATCTTTTGTAAGTGTGCGGAGGGAAAAGATAGATCTTTAAGTCTCATGAGGTTTCATAGTAATTAATGCAAACCATTTAAATCTGATTCTGAAAGCTGAATGGACTAAACAATGGAAGGTAAATTACTTTTTTGCTGTTTTTCATCTTTTCAATTCCTCAACAAGGGTCAGAGCTGACGCTGGGAAGATTAAATAGCATACCGCACAAAACGACTCTTATCACTCGCCTCTCTAGAAAATTTGTTTTCTATATATGTAAAATGTATATAATGCTCTTGACTACAAAGATACATGGGCATCATTACTATGGTTAGGCCATCATGAATGGGAGTGCATCAGGCAATGCTGGGCATTTGTGTGAAGATGAGAAAAAGTTATTAAAATACAGTGAAAATATTGGTAGTGGCACACAGCGCAAGATAGATCTCTGCTTTGTTAATGAGGAGATAAAAGTTTCTGAAAGAATCAGGAGAAAAAAGTAAGAGTGGGAAAAAGTTTGGTAGTAGCAAAGGCTTTCAAGAGTGGGCTGTGGCTCCAACTCCAGCTGGGTTCAGCTCTTACCAGTATGGGTCAAATCCTGGCACAGCCGCACATAGCTGCTTGCTAGAAAATTGGTGCCCAATGGAGGCAACATAGAGCAGTGATTCTCACCCAGAGCGCTGAGGCCACGAGACATGAGGAGCTCAGTGCAGGCTTAGGCTTATCCCCATTGCTCTGCCCCTATTGCCCAGCCCCTCTTCAAGGAGGTAAATACTGCAATAAATGAATTTGTGTATGAAATGGGGAGCTGCTCAATTCACAAAAGCGACGGAGGGTGTCGCGAGTCAAATGAGGGGTGCCTCAAGTCTAAGAAGACTGAGAACCACTGGCATAGAGAATAAAATGTGGCTAATCCCAGCTCCCAAAAAGTTAGGGACAAACCACTCTTGCTGACTGTACTGAGGTAGGACCTACATATGAGCCTAGCCTCCATGCAGAAATGATTCCCACCCATCAAGGGAATCTGTGCCTCTAATTAAAGGCAGGGAGTGGAGCTGAAGCCAGGGAAAAGGGTATAGTTTATGCCAGCTGCTGTATTGATGTATCTTAATGTTGCTTTGGCAGTGTGCTTGGGATCTGGGGACAGTTCATATTCAGAAGTATTTGTTCCTGTAATTCCACAGCCACTCTATAGTGCAGGCCTGTCAGGCTTAGAGACGGGGAAGCCGCTATCACTGCCGGCGAGAGGAAACTGCATCCCTGAGCCATGGGGCAGCCCTTGCTGAAGAGCAGGGTTTGGGGAAGCTGATGCTGTCAATGCCTTCTGCTCTCCCAGACTGAGCCTGTCCAGAGAGAGCAGGTGTCATCCATGCAGGACCTTTAAAATATTTCTAGGGAAGTGGCTTCCACCCTAGCCAGCCATGTCACAACATCAAGGGAAGTGGATTAAGAATATAGTGAATCTGCCTTCCTGCCCTGTTCTAATGCAGTCACTTGCAAGAAATGCAAAATAGACCCACACTAATGCATAGCTCAACCTTAGGAAATGTGAGGGGTCATCTGGGGTGGCTGTATGAAGCCAAAAGGGTGACATGCCTATCAAACCATCTGACTGGCAGTGCTGGGGGAGCAGACAGGGGATGGGGCCTGGCAGGGGTTCCCCCCCATGGTACCCTCCCCCTTTCTCCAGCCCCTCCTGCCCCTTGATGATAAAAGTATGTGGTGTTAGGTTACCATATTTCCAGGTCCAAAAATAAGGATATCTGTCACATTGGGGGGGTGGAATATGAATGTGGGAGGTAGTAGCATGCTGGTGTCCTACCCTTCCCCACTTTGTTGCCCCTCACTACCAAGCCCCCTCCTTTGCCACCCCCCAGCATCATCTCCTGGCCACTCGGCCGCTGAGAGCCCAGGCGCTGGCCCTCGTGCTGCTGGCCAACCACAGAGTACCCTGCTGTCCTCGGAGGACCCCCACCCCTTTTCCCCCGCTGGATGAGCAGGCAGCCCCCTCGGCCCCACTCCCCTGCCCTGTCAGAGCCCCATCCCCCTGCCCTGACCAAATGTCCGGGATTTAGCCGTGCTCCAGGGGTGGGAGCAGGGGGAGCAAGGAGCACCACGTGGGTCTGCTCGCACCTCCGTAGCTGCGGGCAGGTATGTCTGTGCTCCTTGCTGCCTCCCATCACCCTCCCCCTGCTCCCACTGGCCGGGCAAAGCAAAATCCAGGACATTTGGTCAGATTTTAAACCCCACCCCCAGATGGAGATCAGAGGGCTCAGCAAGAGGATGTGTCCAGGAAACCCAGACGTACGGTAACCCTAGTTCTTGGCACTGATCACTAATCGCCGTCCAGTCAAACAGCCGGCACAAGTTAAGGCCCTTCTCCAGGCTCAGGTATGGCGATGGTATTCTTACAAAAGAACCGGAAGAAGATTCATTATGTATGTGCTTGTGGATCCCAGTGTCCCCGTAGGCTTTTCTGTTTACCATTTGCCTGGATGTCCAGGCCCTGGTTCTCAATGTATATCTGAACCGAACCAAGGGGAGTGGGATCTTGACTGTTTCAAGTAAAGCAAAATGACATACAATGCACCTCTGTTTGTAGAAAATAAACAGGGGTAATAGAGATCGGGATGGTGTAGTGCATGAGCCAGTGCCCTGATGTGGTTGAAGCCATATTTGTGGTCCAATGTGAAATGAGTGGGCATGGGGAGGTGTTATAGTGTTACAGAAACAATCTACCTTGTCACATGAGGGTGGAGACTGCTCCTGAGAATCCTTGTGATGAGACCAAAAATGATGCCATTGAAAAAGCTTACAGCAGCTGTAGGCACTCCAGCTGGACTGGAGAAAAGAGCACTTCAGTTTCTAAAATTGCCAGTCATTTAACATTCAAGTAGCAAACTTCACAAAAATGGGTGAAGTGTACACTATATATATTTCAAAAGCCACTAAGGCCTCAGTTACATTGATTTAGACCAACAAATTCACTGTTTAAGTCATTTATTCAAATGCTTTTAGAACACTTGAATATTCTTAAAAGAAATGCACAGTGTGTGACAAATACTTAGAATTCCTCAGTTCATCGCAAGCATGACTCATCCTTTGGTCCTATTAAAAACACTGTGGAGAGCTTCTTGCAACCCACTTTGAGGCTCAGAGGCATTACCGATCAATAAAGAACTGTTTGTTAGTGAATACACTACTTACGAACCATCTTGGTTTAGCAGCCCCCAAGAAAGAAGTCTCCTTCGCGCCTATACACATGCATCGAGGCTGCTCCAACGCACTGTAATTACAGCACATCGGACCAGACTCGATTAATCTTAAATTTAAGATTAAATTTACCATGCTCCAGCAGACTCCAGCGTCACGTATGTCAGTGTCCCCACGCTGAAAAATGGTGGTGGGGACACTTTAACTGAAGCTCGCAAGTGCCCCTGCTGCCAGTTTTCAATGCAGGGACACTGATACACGTGACACTCAGGGTGCTTTAATTGGAAGGGGAAAAAATCTCAATATAAGGATATTAGAAAGCATAACTTTGTCTTACATTCGTTCTGATAAAAACCACTCCCATTCTAGTTGCAAAGGATATTTATACAAACCTTGAAAATAACACCATCAAGAAGTTTAGGAGTGGCAGCGATACTAATAGTAGTATACTACTTTTTCCTACTTCTGTACAGCTTACCAACTCAGGATCACAAAGACCTATTTAAACATTAATAAAAGTTTTAACTGCCCCTGTGGGTCACTGAAGTGTCATTACCCCTGATCTATCTCAGGAAAAGCAAGATGAGGTACAGGGAGATTAAATAACCTGCCCAGTGTGACAGCGTAAGTCTGTGGCAAAGCCCGGCATTGAACTCAGAGCTCCTAATTCTTACAGATAATGCAAAAAGCGTCCACTTTTTGATCTTTACCTTTCCTGTAAAAGCATGGGCCAGAGGGCACTGGATTGCAGTTGAATGATGTGTTATCAAGAGAACGTGGGGGCAGTGACATTCGATGAGTAAAATATTTTGTATTTGTAACGTTGCTTATCCTCTGGCCTTAGCTGTAGTTTTCAAAAACCAACAGTGAGTGCGCCTCTCATAGTACAGTACATGCAAAGGGGGGTGTATTATTTGTCAGTGCTCACAAAGGCACTGCTGCTAGTGCAAGCTCTGTTTATGAGACAGAGCACTCTTCCTTTTATGCTGCAAATTTCTGGGCAATGTCAATACTAGTTTAAGAGGTCTCCCACTCTATAGGCCTTCTGTCATGTGCTGACATCTTCTAAGAATCAGCAGATTTTATGCCTCTATTCAGTTCACTTGACCTGCCTCCAAATATGTTCCCAGCATCTGAAAAGCCATTCTGCACAAACGTATGATGAATTCTGGATCAATAACATGAAGGGGATGGGGGGAAAAAACAAACAAGCTAACTAAGGCAGGTCTAAAGTCTTAAGAGCTATTCACAGATGCTCCTATCTGGACTGTTCAATATGATGTTCTGAATTGCACACAGCAGGATTTCATTTGCTACAAATAGCATTGCACCAACAGCATCTTCAATAATTTTGTCATGCAGCATTCCCTAGATAGAGCAATAATTCATTTAATAAAGAGCAAATTAAAATAGAAAATCTAGTGAAAGCATGCATAGATTTGCTCTGGAGTTTTAAAGAAACCATTGATTTTTTTTTCCAGTTCTTCTGTGGTAGCTCATAAGGTCACCTTCATGACAATTCCAACAGGGGTTTATCTTGTACCGCTCACTCTGACATACAGCCTGATGATTTATTATTGCTTAGTTCTTGATACTGTTCACTGCACAATCCAATCTAAGAGACACACATATTTCTCAATTCAGGGACTTCTTTTATTTTATGAAAAATCAGCTCGGTGCTTTTGTGGTAAAAACTAGACTCGGCATTTGAGCTTAATTTTTTCCTTAAGTATTTTTTCCATGATGTATTCTATTTGCGGCACCTTTGCTTGGTACATGTGGGTGTTTTTTTCCTCTCCCCGTTTTATTGTTGTTGCACCCAAAAGGCAAGATTACCAAGGCTGCAGATACTTACAACCTTTAGCATCCAGATTCTCTTATAGACTAGGAGCTGACATGGTGATGGATTTGGGAGGGGGAATATAATTAGACTAAGGAGGGTTAGAAGGAGAATGCAAATATATCACTATTAAACTCCACAGCAAATGGAGGTTCATTTGGATTGCAGGTTAAAAACAAAATCTCTAATGTGGTACATTCCTTTCTCTCTCTCTCTCTTCCTCCTCTGTATTGCTATCAACATAAAGGTAAAACACCATCTCTCCTTATTTCTTAAACCTTAGGATTTAAATATCAGGTCACTAGCAAAGCTTTTTTCACTTGTCCCATAAACTGTTGAAGCCATTTGGTACCATTAACCTGCCTGGACCAGGCTGGGCACTGTACAGCTGCATTCCTTCAAGTCTGCCAGTCATTAGCTGGTACGTTAAGTAGCTAATGGGGCTCCTAAAATCTTTGCTGCATCATGCAGGTGCTACAGAACAAACATTTTAAAAGGGTGCTGTGTCCCAGATTATTAAAGGCCCCAATCCTGCAAAGACCGACACCTATGAATTGGCTTACTCTTGCGACCAGGCCCCTGTAACCTAATGGAAACACTCGTGTTTAAAGCTCTTTCCATGAAGGTTTGCAAGATCAGGCCCCTAATGAGTAAAAATCAACCTCAGACATTTGACTACAAGCTTTTATACAGTTGTAAAGTCATGCAAAGCGGCGCCAGAAAGCTTCACAAACACACTCTCCAGTCTGTCCTGCCTTTTTTCTGAGAAATGTTTACAACACTGATTGGGTTTTTAAAGAGGGAAAAAAGATTAATATTCACACCTGCTATTCTATGACCTCATTACTTTCTCACTAATTGATCAGCCTTAAAAAAAAAAAATCAAGGTCCTATGAATATTCCCCTACTAATTGGCTGCTTGTAAGGGAGATTAACTGAGGGTATGTAAATTATTAAAGCCACAAACTGCTTCTGGAGCCTCCCCCACTCTCCTGGGTCAGGTTGGGGATCAGCTGGCTGTCCCCGGCGGACATGTGTCATAGCAGGCTTAAGTAAGCAATCCTCATCTCCACGTCTGCATCTATTAGACACCTTTGCTGGGTCCCTGGCGCCAAGAAGTCAGGCGCCACCCTCTACACTCAGCACCAGAGAGGCACAGCAGGTTGCAAATGTTAAATTTGATACCACAGCAGGAGGTGCCATTTACAGTCCCATAGGATACCAGTGTCACCGCCTCCCCTTTCATGCTCGCATAAACAAATTAAAGCTGATGTCATTTCAAAGTCTGTTGTCTTATTCTCTTAAATATGTATTTTCCCTTTAATTTAAGATCAACCTGACTTCCAAGTGGAAAATTGAATGTTAAAGATTTCATCATTTTTTTTGTCTGTTTGCACTATTAGTTTAACTGAGATGACAGTATGAACTTTATGAAGCTGTTGAAGTACTGGTGAATCAAGACAAAAGCACTGACTACATTGACTAGTGAAAAGCACAAGGTGGCATTAATAACCATTTTTAATTTAACTAAGGTGCATGCATGTTATAACCATAAAACAACCCTCAAATATTTTTTCCTCCTCTTAATTTGGGGAACTGCAGAATCCTTCTTACCCCTCCTCACCTCTTGCACAAACCCAGGAAAACATTATCTGCCTTTGCAAATTGCTTCCCTATCGGTCCTTTGCACTACAGTGAAATCTGAGCTTCTCACATCATTTTACAGCAAATTACCTGGTGCCAGATGTCAGTGACAGTGGTGTAAATCTGAAATAACTCAGTGTAAAAACACCCCAGGACAAAGCCTTTTATCCTGGGACCCTCCAGACCTACAGGCTTATTGTCCCACTTTAGGTACCTTTGAAGTATCCAAGATAACACTTTTTTCACAGGACAATCAGACAGGATTTAGTTGCTGTTCGAGTTGCACATGTCAATAATTGTCCCGGGCCAGGTTTGATTCCAGTCAAAGCCCAGGACAATCAGAGTTCATTATCTGCAATGGTCTTACCCTGGAGTTTCTTTGTTGAAAATGAGCTCAAGTGAGTTCAAGATCTGAACCCAGATTTATTATCTTTAAAAATAATGAATTAGTAACACAGCGTTTCGGTCGTATATAATATACTCGGGATACATTTTTTTCTGTTTAATGCATCGCTTTAACTCATTGTTAAAGTATATTAAAGTGGACTGAATAATAATTACATTCTTTTTTTAAAAAGAAAATAGTCAAACTGGTTATTTTTCTGGGATCATTCTAGCAAATACATAATGTAAAATACCAAAGGCTCCAGCGTGTCTGGTGAAATTCATCTCCTCTGCATTAATCCCAAATATTCAGACTGCCTGTGACCGGCATGGGAGAAGATTGGGGAATTTCAGTCTAACTCTTTGCAGAAGCTTAAATGGTGCAAATGAGAAACAACAACATTCAGTGCTTACAGCTGATTTTAAAATGGAATTGCAAGACAATCTTATTGCAAGCTGCATAGGGCGAACATAAAATGGAAGAATTAAGCACCGAGGAAAGGAAGAATCCACCACAAACTAAAGCAGACTGCAGGGTGTAATGTCAGATTGTAAGAGCAGAAGTGAGGTCAAAGGGGGAGCAATAGATGCATAGATTTGTACGGCTGGGAAGAGCTAAAGTGATCACCAGGTCTGACTTCCTGAAGACCACAGGCCAGAGAGTGTCACTTGGTAAATCCTACACCAGTGCCAATAACTTGTGTATGAGCCATGGGATGACTTTAGAAAGACAGCCAGTCTTGCTTTAAAGATTTCAAGTGATCAGTAGTGTAATGAGGTTTTCGCGGAGGTGGGGAAATAGCAGCTCCCCCCACCTACAATACTACCAGCAATAGAGAAGCATGTTGTCCCAACCACTAATTATCCTCCTTGTTAAATACATGTTGCAACAGTAGTGAATGTACAGCCCCGGGCTGCATGAGTGACAGGAAGAGAAAGAATTGTCCAAAGCTTCAGCAGAAATGAGCAAGAGAGGGACGGGCACGTAAGATGAGCAGGGCAAGCCAAGTGTATCTTGTACCATCCTAAGTCCCCGAGACACTTCAATTAAAACGAAGTTTTCCATTGATACGTACCAGACCCATGGCTCTAGACTATGTCCTGAGATATAATAAAATGCTTCCATGGGCATCTAGTTAGATCCATCAAGGGGAAAAAAATCCTGTTTCCGTCACACAGTCCCACATAGATATTGTGCTCGAAGTTCTTTTGGGGGAGAAAATGTAGTCAAGTTTGTTTTCAGAATAATGCATCAACAAAGTAGACTCAGCTGTTTCTTTCAAAGACAGGGTCTTATTGAATGGGACACTTAGCACATGTTAACTGAACTTAAAAAGCAAGCCTCCATGCGTTCAAGCATTACAACACTTGCTAAATGCAATCGTATCATAGCAAAGAGAAGACTTTTGGCTGGAGATGTTATCTCCAGGTCATATTAAGTCAAACATATTCAGCTATCATGGGACTGCTCTGTGAGCTCATGCAAGTGCACCACCCCATTGCGGTGCTGAGCTCAGGACCGACAATCAACAGCTTGTCAGTCCCAGCCTCCGTGCTGCTCTGGAGTCTCAGAGCAAGTTCTAACTTTACTGTAGCACTGTAATGTTTATGACAATCTCAGCTAAAACATACGCTGTGTCCCAAAAGACAAGGCCCAGAGACTCAAACAGTAAGTAACTAGGGTATAGGAATTTATAAACAAGAATAGATTTGGGTGAGAAGGTCTAAAAATACTAAAATATATTTCAGTTTTGACCCAGGACCAGATCTGAACTCACGTCTCCAGAGGCAAAAGACGACATATGGCGCCACGTAGCACACACTCCCTGCCCCTCTGCAGCAAGACTGCAGGATGAACTCTTCTATTAATGAAAAAAGAAGGCCTGTATTTGACTATCTTTGACACATCACAAAAACATGGAACATTCATTAAAGATTTATGGCAACATCTAACGTTCTGTTTTACTTTCAATTTTGTCACATAATCCCAATAAAACAGTGATTTAGCCTCATCTATTCGAGTTATTTGTCACTGCAGGCTGCTTCCTGTGCCGTTACAGACATTGAAATATACAAGCCAAAAAATGAAGTCAGTCTCCGCTAAGTCTGTCTCTTCTGGGAGAGATTCAAATGCGGTCCTGGAACCAAAGTTAATGCATTTTCACTACTCGTTCTTTTGGTACATACAAGTTAGGCTTTTTGGGTAAAGAATGATATGAACTCCAAAGTCATTCCTCAGTATTATTCATACCCACAGAAGGCGATGGGATACAATGAAAGGATAAAGGATATGACAAAGGTACCTGACACTGTTCATGTTACTGTTTTATTAAAGATATTTCAGCCAAGATCTCTGGACGAATTCTGTTCTCCTCATTAACATGTCACCTCACCTCAATGAGGCCTCCCAGGTATATTTGGGAGCACAGTTTGGCTCAGAGACAAAAACGATCTGCCCATCATTTCATTATATATGTTTAAAAGCAAACAATAGTAGACCAGACACTCCTAATGGGATGCTTGTACGAACTAATAAGCAAAGCCACATAACTCTGCTTGTCCCCTACTGCATGTTTCTTAATTTGGACTTTCACTAGGCAGGTGCAGCAGCAAACCAGGTGATTTGGTGCCCCATTAAGTCCTATATTAACTAGCCAGAATGTCTGAAGACCCCTCACTTAGCACATTTTCAATATCCTCTGTGGCGGTTGTTGCTACAAGCACAAGCTCTTTGAGTTTAAGAAGCTATTAGGTCTCTTATCCTGCACCAGCACTTCCTTTATCCTACATGTGTCATGAAACATCCAGCTTGATGCACTCTTCTGCATTCACTTTTTAATGTTCACTATTTCTACAAAGGCAATTTGGATGTGGGAGGAAGAAAGGAAGGGAATCAAAGTTGACACCAGGTTGCAGGGCTGCGTAAAGAAGATGCTGATTTTGTCAACAGTGACACAGAAGAACCAGGTTGGGAGGGAAAAGAAAGGAATTAAATTTCAGTCATGACAAGTTTAAACTGATAGAAGAATACCCAGGAGGAGCCAGCAGAGAGACAGGCCCAGATCCAGGATTGGATGGAGGAAGACCAGGCAGAGCAGTGCGTCACTGGTGTAAAGATCTGATCAGCAGACCAGTGAGTCATGTGGATTGGTCTGGTATCTTTGCACCCATGAGTGGATAAACACATCCAGAAACAGACAAAAAATACAAAGAGATATATATATATATAATCTAGGGGGAATGAGAGGGGAGTGAAGAAGGAGCCCTATGAGGTTTTGCAGGGGGTAAAAGGGAGGGAGACCCTTTGAGGGAAAGTTGAACAAACAACAAGTACATTCAGAAGATTATCTTAATGGCCAAGGAGGACAGACTGCTAAGTAGGAGAGCAGGGCTGTCAGCCGGCCTCATGAGATCCACACGGGGTTAACATCCAGACCCTGGGGTCTTACCTGGCTGCCACTCCCCCCACCACTTCCCTCCTTCGGCTGCT